>NW_017728906.1:190345412-190353683 GCF_001723895.1 Crocodylus porosus
TCCCCACACTGCCGGCCCATGTTCATCTTGAGAATTTGCATTTAGGAATATTAAAATAATCTGTTGAGTGGCTCTCTCAGTCATTAGTATTGATTTTTGAACACATCTTGGAACGCTGGAGACTTTTCAGAAGACTAGAAGAAACAAAACTTGTGCTTATATTTAAAACAGGAACCAGAAAGACTGAGGAAATTGTTGGCTAATTATGCTATCAATTATCAGAGGCAGCAACATGGAAAGGTCAATGTGGCTGGAATCTGTAAAGAAAATTAAATGTTAGCGTGATTAAGGCCAATCAATAAGATTCACTTAATAAAAGATGTTGTCAAGCAAACCTGATAGCCTTTTGTTAAGAACACAAATTTTATTGATAAAGTTGACTTAATATATTTAGACTTCTGCAAGGGATTTGATTTAGTCTTTCATGACATTGTGATAAAAAATAGCACTATACAAATTCAAGGTAGCCCATAATAAGTTAATTAGAAATGGCTAACAGAGGGCACGTCTACATATTCATCAATGCACTGTCATTACAGCTCATTAAGTTGAGTATCTGTAATGACAGGTACTAACAACGCGCTGTAATCAGCACTAGAGTGCATTAGCGCAGATGAATCATTTTTTGGTGATGCTACTGTGCATTAGACTAAATCTACTGTGTATTAGCGCATTAGCACAGGCTTTGCCCACTTTGCTAATGTGCAGTAGAATTAGTCTTCTGTACATTAAGCATCTTGTGTAAATGCGCACAGAGAGATCTCCAAAAGCAATTGTAAGTGAGGAATTGTCATTCAAGGAGCAGATTTCAAGTGAAGTTCTGCATTGATCAATTCTAACTTTGACATCATTCAATATCTTTACCAACTATCTGGAATGAAATTCAAAACCATTTAGGACAAAATTTGACAATGGAAAAAAAATGGCACACCAGCAATATTTTGTTAGTAACCTGGGCTTTTTATATGAAAAGTGGACTAAAACAGCCATATGCAGGACTCAATATTTAGGAGTAAAGAGTGCCAGCCATGGGCACAGAATAAGAAACTCTACACTGGTAAACTGTGATTCGCCAAAGGAACTGGAAATCATAACAGACAATTTCTCAACATGAACTCCCAGTGAAATGCTGTAGCATGAAAAGGAACAAAGTAATATTCAGATGCATAGAAAAAGGAAACGGCGAACAGGAAAATTCAGATTTTACCTCTGAACAGGGTACTAGTGTGACTGATGCTGTAATGCTGAGTTCAGTTTTGACCATAGTATTTTAAAAAGGATGTTGAAAAATTGGAGAGGATGGAAGAAAGACATGGAAATCATTCAAGGAGAAAATGACTTACAGTGAGAGAGCTAGAGAGCCCAGCTGCTTATCTGATCAAAAAAGAAGCTTGAGAAGGGACTTAATTACACAGCATATGTTGTTCTCTCAAGGAGAAAATACTACAAATAAAGCCTCCCTAAACTGAGGAGAAAAGGATAACAAGAACTATCATGGGAAATTAAAGCCAAATAAATCCAAATTAGGCTCAGTATTTTTTAACCATGAGGATGCCATTATTTCTAAAAATGGCATTAGTGAGACTATTACTGGAAAATTATGTCCAGTTCTGGGGTTGTGGGTTGCCTAAACTACTATCTTCTACATGTGGGCTTTATTCCCTGAGGAGCTCCTCAGCCAGTCTTCTCAAAACAGCATTTAAGCAACAAACAAGCAAACAAACCAAACCAAACCAAACAAAACCATCCTGCCCTGGCCCAGGCACCCTGTCCATCCAAATGCTCTGCAGTGGGGCTCTTTCAACAGGGCTGACTGTTCCCTCTAAAAGGGACAGACCACCCACCTGTAAAAACATAGGCAGAGGGAGGAAAAAAAATTGTGGGGGGTGCTGAGTGTATGCATGCGTGCACAACGCCCACCCCCCACCCAGGCAGGAGAGTCTGCAGAGAAGACTGGCTGGGGGAGGGGAAAGGGCTGTGGGAATGCAGCAGCGAGGCGCGGGTGCAGGAAGCAGAGTTTGGGGGGGCACATGTGCCCCCAATCTTTGCACAGGGCAGGGGTTGTGCCTGTGCCTTGCTGCCACTGCTGCTTTGAATGTGGCATTGTGCGGCATCATATGCCTCGCTTCCTGGCCCACCCAGTGGCAGGACGCACATGCCGCCATGCCACTTTCAAAGCAGTGGCAGCAGTGAGGCGTGGGTGCAGGGAAGAAAGGCTGAGCCCAGCTGTGGCCCACCCCTGCCCTGTATAAAAATTGGGGGCCCATGTGTACCCCGCCTTGGCTCCCCAGCATCACGCCAGCTCTGAAGGAGTTGCTGGGCTGTGCCAGGCTCAGGATTGGAGCCTGCTGTGGCTGCGAGGCTGCCCCTTCCCCTGCACCCGGGGTCACTGCCTGTTGCTGGTGGCTCCCACAAGCCAGTGCCCCACACCGGCCCTGGCCTCGCATTGCCTGGTACGGGCTGGACTGGGGCCAGCCTCAGCTGCACCACCGGGCTGGAGAGGACAGAGCCCCCGAGACCTGGCACTTGCCCCGAGTCGACCCTGGGAAGAACCTGGCTCAGCTCTGGCTCTTCCAGGGGTGCAGGTGGGAGGCTCCCACTGCTGCACGCACCACAGGAGAGCCAGGGGAGGGTGGGCACGCCCCCCTTGTCTCTTTTACACCATGCCCCTGGACAAGCTAGTGGGCTCTGATTGTACCATGACCTGCCCAGGCCTTCACGGTGAATCAGGCCTTGGCCAGGCCAGGTTGTGGGTCAGTCAGAGCCCGGTGGCTCCGCTAGAGCTCTGGAGGAGCCACCGGGCTCCAATTGCCCCACAACCCAGCCCAGCCAGGGCCTGATTCACCATGAGCAGGGCCCTGTCTGGGCTGGGTCATGGGGCAATCCACAGACAGGAGAGAGCAGGGCAGGGGTGAATGATTCCCTGCCCCTACCTCACTCTTGCTCTGCCTCCCTCTTCCCCCAAGCTCGATTAAAAGGAACTTACCTGCCTACAGGTCAGCCTGCTGTGATCCTGGCTGCAAGTGTGCGAGTATCTGCGTGCACACATGCCCCTCCTCCCTGCAGCCGGGGGGCCCTACAGTTATACCTGCTGCACTGTGTTTGGGGCGGCTGAGCCCTGTTAGTGCCCCCTTCTACTGTCTGTGGCAAGCTTTCGGATTCAAAAACTCTTTGTCAGGCTAAGGAGGTTTCAGCAGTTGGTGTGTGCTCTTCCTGGATGGAATGAATAGTAAAGAAGCCAGAGGCTGGGCTGGTCTGCATGCAAGACAGGTAGTGAAAATGTAGGTTGAGGAGTCAGTGGGTGAGAGGCAGGATGGGGGGGTGGGAAAGAGAGAGAAGGGGGATGAATAGTGGAGAGATACCTAAGAAGTCAGATGTCAGGTGGGTTATAATGTGTCATAAATCCAATGTCGATATTTAATCCATGATTTTTAGTATCCAGGAGGTTGATGATGTGAAATTCATAGGCTCATCTCTGAGAAGTGTTTTGTAAGTTTCCTTTGAGGATCAGGACTCAGAGATTGGAGAGAGAGTGGTTTTCTTGTGAGAAATGTGCCCCCACTGGTAATTGGGTATTTCTGTCTTTGATAGATTAACAGTGTGAATTCCTTCTGGTGCGCAGTTGTTGTTTGGTCTCTCCTACATATTTTCCATCAGGGCATTTGGTGCATTGGATGAGACATATGACATTTCTGGAGGTGCAGCTGTAAGATGCAGGGATGCTGATGGCTCTCTTGTGGGGTGCAGTAATTGTGGGGGTAGTGATGTGTTGGCAGGTTTTGCATTTCTTGTCATGGCATGGACTGGATCCTTTTGGTGTGTTCTGGGCCTGAGGAAGTTTGCTTCTGGTGATGAGGTTAGTGAGGTTGAGTGCATGTTTGAAGGCTAGGACGGGTGGCTCTGGGAAGATCTTTTTAAGAATAAGGTCTCTTTCTAGTATGGGTTGCAATTGTTTGAGGATTTACTGTACAGGTTCAAGGGAGGGGTGATATGTTATAACTAGCAGTGTGCAATTTGTGGGGGGGTTTCTTCTGTACTGCAGCTGTTCTTCAAGTGGTATCTGGGTGGCTCTTTCAAATGTGCAATCTCTCTCTCTGGAGGAGTGTCCTTGTTGTCCTTGTTGTCTGGAGGAGTGTCCTTGAATTATAAATTATGAAAGGGTTCAGAGAAGAGTGACAAGAATGATTTGGGGGGGTTGGAAATCTTATCTCATAAAGTCTTAAGAAACTTAATCTATTTCGTTTACTGAAAAGAGGATTCAGAGGTGGCTTGGTCACATTCCCCAGGTACCAACATGCAGAAGAGATTTCTGATGGTAGTTAGCTCTTTTATCAATGGGGAAAAACATTGATTTCCAACAGTTGGAAGCTGAAACTAAACAAACACAGGTGTACATTCTTAAGAGTAAAGGAAAATAACCATTGAACCAGCTCTCCTAGGGGTGCGATGGATTCTCCATCACTTTCAAACTTTAAATTAAAATAGAAATCCATTTTAAAGCTGAGCAATCACTACAGCAACAATTGTTACCTTGATGTCAAGTTTACTGAGTGAGGTTCTTTGGTCTGATGTGCAGTACTTCCTTATGGCATAAAGCTGGTAGGAGACATTGACCACATCTACATTTAATGCTGACTGTGCAGTAGCTTGTTACTAGTGCACATTAGCATCGTGTGGCAGAAAGCATGACATGATGCTACTGCACAGTAGTATTGAGCTACCGCGCAGTCAGCATCACCTAAAACCTATTTGGCGATGCTACTATGCAGCAACTCCAGCTACTGCACAGTCATTTTGTACTTGTACACACACAGAACAGCTGCATAGGAACAAATGTGCTAGCTGCATAGGAACAAATGTAGTCAGCATCTCATGTAAACACAGCCACTGTTTATGCTCCTGTCTCAGTGGGTCCACACTCACAAAATTAAGGGCTACAGTAGAGGAATGAAGCTTGGGGAGAGCCTTAACTGGTTAAAAATGAATCCTTAAACACTTTTTTCATTTATCAAAGCCATATTTATTATAAGGAATCCAAAGCTTCCTAGGGCACTTAGTTCTGAGTTATTCCTGCATCTCTTCCCTATATTGGAAACAGTGATCATACCTAAAGGATAGTGAAGGAATTAAAGGTAACTATAGTAAAGACTATGGAAGATTTAAAAAGACTGTCTGTCTCTATTTTAAGCCAGTTTTCTGCCCCTGATATCAATAGAGATTTGCTGGAGCAATATAGTGGTAAATCAAGATCAGATTTTTCTCATGGTGGCTCTGGGAAACAAGGGAGGGAGTGCTGCACTGTCCAATTCTGGTGAGAGACTATTACAGCTCAGAGGCTCTGCAGAGTGGCCATGATCTGTTTAGCTGAAGGGGATCATCTTTGGATGATCAAAACTAAAAGGGTCAAAAAGTCCATCCATGCCTAATATGCCATTCAGCTAGTCTGATTAAGGCATGTCTATTTCTGTAACCACCAGCACACAAAGGAGTAGCTGTCATCATCTCTGGATACTTTTGTCTCCCCACCTCAAATGACCAGGTACTCTTCTACAGCTATGTCAACTCAGGGCACACTTATTCAGGAGTGTAAAGCAATGGCTCTTCAGAGCCATTTGCTGATGCCTCAGCCATTTTGCCTAGAGATACAGACAGTTCTGTTTTTATTTGGCTGAAGCAGCCAAATACTCCATAGAAACATTTACTCCATAAAATGATTTTACTTCTTAGCCCTGAAAAGGTAGTCTTAAGTAAAGGAAAGAAATTAAAATAACATGTCAATGGGGATACAGCGGCAGGGCAAGACAGGGCAGGTTTCTTCTCTCATCGTCCCTTTAAAAGACAGGAAGAAAAAGAAATACATTACCTCATTGTATACATCTGACCATAATTCCTGCTTCCTAGCAGTGTGGTTATGTAGCATAGCATGCAGAAGGACTCTGGGGCTGCGTGAGAGGCACTCTTCAGACACAACTGCTTCCAATACTTCAGTACCCTGGTCAGCACTTAGATGATTTCATCCCCAAATGCTTGAATTAGTCGACATGCTTACCTAGCTGCTTACTGAAATGACTGTCACAAATAAATAAGGAAAAAACTAGCATCTTCTGTTGAGTGGCATTGTGCACAATGCTGGATGATGCTTGGGTTGACAGAAGAATCTGGCTTCAATTTGTTGCAGCTGTGGCTGGGTACGTGCACTCCTACAGTCTCTCATCTATCCCCCCCTGCACTCTGGGTGCAATAACAGATATTATCAATACAATCCCGCTTCTCTACATAGGAATCAGAGAAGCAAGCAGAGAATGGGATGCATGTTCTAAAACAAAATACAAATATTCTTGACAATTTTTTTATTCTATCAAATCCCTGGATTTAAAGAAATAACGGTGGATTTAGGCATGCCTCACCTATAGACCGTGGGTCGGGAGGAAATGCCACAAGGTATCTCATCTCATCCATGGTCTAATGGGGAAGCCTCGAGGGAGATTGCTTATGCCGGCACTCTGGGGGTTGTGGGAATAGTTCAGGGCAGTGCTGTACAAATATTTGAACTTTTGGTTTTGTGGCTGATGGGAAAAAGAAAAGGTCTGCACGAGCCAAAAAGTCAATCTGAGTTTATCCCACAAAAACCAAAATGCTAACAGAAACACTAAGAGACCAGAAACTGATTTTTTTATGGTAAAACAAAACATCATTTTCAATTATTTGCAATAAAAGGCACAGCATCTAAGGGCTAGGTTCACAAACTTAGTGGAGGAGGAGCTGCCCTCTTACTCAATAGCCTTCAGCTATTCTCTCATGAGATGGGAGATTTACCTTCAAAACCCTCCTCTGCCTAATGGGATTTAAGCCAATGTCCCAGGAGAATGCCTTAACCAAAAGCCTAATGGATTGTTTTTTCTCTCTGCTTCAGTGACTGTTTCAGTACTCCATGAAAACTGGAACAGCATCAACAGTGCTGAGAGAGCACAACTCCCAGCAGCACGGTGATTTGGGCACTGTCAAAGGACATGTGGGACCAGGTACTTTCAGGGAAAGAAAGGGTGAGTTTCCTAATTATTAGATTAGTGAGTAAAAGGACACGACTACCCCCTCACCCAGTCCTTTGCTTCCTGCTCTTTTGCAAAACATTTTTTTTTAAGTCTCAAGATAGCTTGTGCTGATGTTTCTAGCAGGAATTAGGAATATTCAATCTGGAAAAAGAAGATTAAGAGGAAGATATGACAGCAATGTTCAAAAGTTAGAAAGGCTGCCAAAAAAATGATGAAGAACAACTGCTCTTGGCAACAGAGGGCAGGACTGCAGTGAAGCAGATTGAACTAAAACTTGGGAAAACTTCTTAATGATAAGAGCAAGATGCCCCAGGAAGCCATAAAATCTCTTGCACTGGAGAGGTGTCTGAGGTACTGGAGGAATAACGCACCTTGCTTTTTTCCAGGACATCAGACTACAAGATCCTTGAAGTCCCTCTCAACCTTGTTGCTCTATTTGGACAGGTCTGAATTTTGGGGGGCACTTTCATTTTGGCTAAAACTATTTAGTGAATTCAAGAATAGTTTTTACTGCCATGGGACTACATGTAGGGTGAGGGAAGGGGATAATTAATCTGCTGACCAATTTTTGCCCAGCTCTAGCTTCTGGGATTTTCCACATGGTGTTGTAAATGGGAAAACACAATCTCCCAGCCCTTTGCATGCTGCTAGACGGTGGGGGAATCCCAGTGAGATAGGAAGGAGGGGGGTGTGATGTGAAAAGGACAGGGAGCCCCCTGGGTGAGCTGTATACATCCACAGCTCTAACCCTTTCACATCCACTGGTGCTGACTAGGTCCCTTCATCTCCCCTCCTCGCTGGCCCCAGGCCTTGTGAGAGGTTGCTGCTCTGCGCTTGGGTTAATTGTCCTGGGGAGCTGAGATCCTTGGTGGGATGACACCTACAGCTGGCCTTGGGGGCCTCTCCGACCCTTTGGCAGAGTCTGTGGGGGGCTGCAGGGCACCCAGGTGCAGCGAGCTAGCTCCACACCCTCGGCATTGCCTGGCCATCAGCTGTGCCCTGAGCACTCACACACATACATGAGCACACACAGTCACACATATGCGCGCACACGTGCACTCACTTGCACACTTGCCTGCACGCACACACACTCACCTACCTACTCCCCTGTGCAGGCACCCACATGCATGCACACATGCACGCACGCACACTCTCACACCTGTGTGCACACTCCCCTGCCTCCTCAGCTGTGCAGGCACACACACACATGCACGCACAC
>NW_017728906.1:190353905-190407267 GCF_001723895.1 Crocodylus porosus
GGGCCGGGGGCACGAGAGCGGGGCCCGTGGGTTGGGTCCGGCCGGGGCAGCGGCTCCTCCCGGTTGCCTCGTGTGCCCTGAACGCGGCCACATGCACGGGCCGGAGTTGCCGTCCCGCCGGCCTCCCGCCTCAGGGGGCTTCAGCCTGTTTATCCACAGGACTCAGCCCTGCGTAGGATCCCATTTCCAGCTTGTGTGCCCGGCCTTTCTTTTCTGCCGGCCTGGGGCGGGGACGGGGGCAGGTTTTACGATTTCCAAATGTAAAAAAAAAAAATGAAAAAAAGAATTTTTTTGTGTGGTGGCGAGTGCTGGCTTCCCTCCCCCGCTTGGAGGGAAACGGTGTCTGGCTGCCGGGCTTGTCCTAGCCTCTAGTTTGCCAGGGGAGCCAGCCAGGGAAACCTGTCACAAGTTCCTAAGTGATTTCAGCCCCGTCCCAATGACCTCCGGCACTGCTGAAAGTGTTACCTAAACTTTTTTCTCAGCTGCTGTTTGAGATTTTAGCTCCCAGGAAGGAAGTCTGTGCCTGGGGAGCTAAACTGAAGCTTTTATCAGGCATGGATCATTTCTCTTTCCCTCACTGCACAGCTGTGACGGTCGGTGTATTCTCCATTCCTCATACTAATGTACCCATATTAATACATTCCTGTCCTCCCGAGGTAATTCATCCCTGTCCTCCTGAGGCACCTGCCCCAGCGTGGCAACTGCCCACCTGGATGAACTGCTGGGAGAGTGTCTGTGGCAAGTTTGTGCCTCCTTACTCCCCCCCCATAAATCATAAAGACAAATGATAATCCTGCCATGAGCGAAGAGGGAGGGTGATCCTTCAGGTGGGGAACTGAAACACAACAGAAAAATGCTTCTGAACAGAGAAAGCCGGGAAGGAAGAAGAAATAAGCTTTAGATTTCAGGTTCGGACAAAAGCCAGCATTGAACTAACACAGTTTCCCACTGGCCGTGTTGTGATTTTTGCTCCTTTCTAATCTAAACCTCCCACATGGCAAAAAGCTAATAATACAACCCGAAACCAAGAGCAGCATGTTTCATTTTCAGTCTGAAATTAGTTTACAGTGTTGCTGAGTTTTGTGATTTTTTTTTTTTTATTGCAACTCTAGTGATTCAGTATGGGTTTGATTACCTCCTGATGAAGGCTGCTATTGTGTGAATCTTCCCTTAGCCAAGATAGCTTCCACCTCTTATTCCTGCAAACTGGGCTGAAGCCAGCAAGATGTCCATCTCATTCCATGGGCATAAGAAGATAAGTCCAGGCTTAATAAAAGTAGCTCCCACCATTTCTATTGAGACTGAAGTTGCATCTACAAGCAAACTGGTTGTCACTGTATGACTTGGAGGCCTAGATATTATGCTATTATGAGGTCAGAGGAGTAGTAAAGATTCTGTAGGATATTAGGAGACTGTGGGCATGCCTACACATGTGCTTTAATGCCTGGTAGCCTGTTTTACTGTGCATTAAATCATCATGTCAAAAACCATGCTAATACACTAATGTGCAATAAAAATAGGCTACTGTGCATTAAGCGTCACTAAAAAAAACATGCACTTTTGCTCCTGTGCATTAGGGCAGCCTAATGCGCAGTTATTTAGTACCTCACATTAGAGGGGCTAAATTTAATGCGCAGTAGCAAAAGCGCATTAATCAATGTGCAGACACACCCTGTGAGGAGCAGCAGAGATCCTGTCAAGGTGGGTAGAGGAATGGGAAGAGGAGACTAACGGGGACGCAAAGGTTGCGGAGAATGTTGTAGGTCCAGAAGACAGTGATAAGAGGTGGGAAGTGAAGGAGACTGGATAGCGGTTCTTGACTTAGAGGAAGAGAGGGCTCATAAAGCAGCTAGGGGAAGGCAGTACTGGTAACTCTTGCAAACTGGTCATGAGTCAAGAGATTTTGGTGATGGCAGAAGGACTCAAACAACAATGCAAAAAATTCCTCCACTCCTATGATTTCTAGGGTTGAGCACCCTAGTAAAGGTCTGTATGACAGCTATATGCACAGACCCAGCAGCATAACTTCCCCGCTGCCTGCTGCAGCAGGTCTTACTTTTCTTCTGCTTGGGATCTGAGCAAAGAAGCAAAGTCCCAGGAGAAGAACTGTAGAAGTGCTGTTGAACTCATGCACAAGACAATTCCCAGGGCAGCAGGCAGGAAGATGAATAAAGATATTAAGCCATTTGGACAATCATTTGTATTTACCTTTATTGAAAACTATATTTATATAATGTAATGTAATGTAATTTTAATGAATAAGCTACATATTTACACCATGATGGTTGTTACACAACAATTAGAACAATAATTATTGTTATATGTTTTGAATGTATGGCAGAGTATAATTAAACATTATTTTAAAGGAATCTAACTATAATTGCTTCACTGACTTATAAAAAAACTCTACTTTTGGTTTGGGTTTTTCTAGCAGATATAAAGACAGCTGTACCTGTAAACCTTTGCAGGTGTAAATTTTGTGTAAGCATTGTATGTATCTTTGTAGCTTACATACCTACTGAAAAATAACAGGAAAACTTCACACACAGCATAGAGAGAGACACTCTGTATTTCTTGGAGATACATTGTTCATATATTTACCATTCACATTTTATTGTCCTGGTACGGTAGAGTAATATAGGGATCATATTAGAGCACAGGAGGGGCAAGAAAGTGATAAGAAAGTTACATCAGTTCCCCCTCTTAGAGAGATGTGGATAAGTGGGTTCTTCATTTTGGATGGGAAGAGGCCTCCTTGATCATCCAGAACCCACGGAGGGACTCCCACAGGTAAAGGTGAATGATGCTGCAAAGACAGATCCTTTCACTCCCCACTAGGTCAGCACCCCTTCACTCATGCATGCAGGAGACAATGTATGACCCTGGGGGAGAAAAATGCACTTGACTATCTCTACATGGTTTTTGTACACTGTCTGGCTGAATATTGAAAAGACTTATTGATGATTATTAAATGTACCCATAATAGAAACATTCATGTTCTCAGAAACATGTCATAATACAGCCGTGTGGCTGACTCCAGGTCTCATTTGAAATTTGAGTTATTGTGCAAAATAGCTTGGAAAGTTAGATTTTTTTCCAAATGCATTTAAGTAGTGGCCATCATGCAGTTTATTACAGCAACTGAGCCAGACCACCTGGAAAAGATCCTTGACTACAAAGCAGTGTTATAATACTTCATAAGTGTTGCATTCACTGAGGCTTTCTGATGCTTATAGGATGAACAGGCCAGCTGGGAAAACAAAGGCACTGGTTTTATGTCTGCTACTCCTTCAATCAGAAGCAGCTCTACTGAAGGCATTTGGAGAAACCCATATGAAAGGAGAATCACATCCATGATTTCTAAGTACCAAGAATACTAGGACATAACTCTGGTAAGACTTACCAGAAATATGTCCAATGATATCTTGACAAGAAACTGAAACATAAAACACACAAAACAGTCTCACAAGACCTCTTGTCTGTTGAAGTAACAATCCTATTTTTTTTAATTGATTGCACTCCATATTAAGGTTCAATTTGTAAGTCACATACCAAGGATTAATAAATCATTACTAGATGTTAACAGGAGACGTTAGATGGTTAGAAGCTATGGTTGTAGACGTTACAAAAAATCAGTGGAATTCCACTAAGAAAACTGGTGTAATGGAGTGAAAAATTAGGCCTACCCTTTTTTGACAAGAAAATCCTCTATGTCACCTGTTTTAGTGGGTAGGCTGCCCCTGTAAGGGCCTGGGGCAGCCAGCGTTCCCGGGTTACTAGTTCTGCCAGGAAGGGGCCAGGAGCTGTCTATAAGAGAGTTTAGTTGGGAGAGGAAATGTCAAAAGAGGTTGGCTTCTGTAACAGGCCCGCTAGTTTGTGCAGTGAAAGGCCTGTACTCCCCATAGCTTGTGTTGGTCAAGGGGAAAACCCCTGGTGAATGCTCCTTTGCAAATTGTTTCCCTAAATTAATGAACTGTGTCCTAAGGAAAGGGCCTGAAAGACATCTTGGTGTCATGCCAGTCTTTCCTGGGCTGGGGGAACAGGCTGGCAGGCCTGTGTCTGTGATCAAAGATTAGGGTGTAGCCCAGCCCTGTGATGCTGCCAGTGACCAGCCTGCTTTAGCACTTGTTGTAACTTCTCATGGGATGAAAATACTTGATTTAAAATCCTTTTTGAATTAATCCATGTGGTAAAATGCCCACTCACTCCCTAGACTGGCATCCCAGTTATTGTAACTTTGAAAGAAAGTTAATGGCATTTAATTCTAAAAAAAACTTGCATTCATTGCCTGGGGAAATTATAAGCCATATCCTATACGTCAACAATGTCACATTATTCTGTCAGTAAGAAGTAGGTGGTACTATGCGCTGGCTTATGTGATAACAGAGCAATTACAATTAGAGAAAACAAGAATGAAATCTTGGCTCCATTCAACAGTAAGGCTCCCAGGAACTTCATTAGTGCAAGCTTTTTGCTCCTGAAGTGTTAACTTAGTGTTCCCCTTCAGATGATTGTGTGGAGCTATAGGAAAAGGAAATAGGAGGAATAAACTATGATATTTAATGTACTTACAATCACAGTCAGACCCTTTCCAAACAAAAAATTTTCATTCTTGTATTTGCATCATTGACTTGTAGGAGTTGGTTTATAATTTTCTTAAAAAGTAAGTGGTTTCTCTATCCAAAAAACATATTATAAAATTATGAGTTTCTTTATGTTCTGGGAGAGTAGATTGATTAGGGTCACTTTTTGTGATTTTGGCACCTACCTCCCACTTAAGTCATGTTTAGATGAATAGTTTACTAATTGGGATCTGGCTGTAAGTTCTGGACATTTTAACAAAATAAGTATTGTTATGTGTTGCCATGTTTGCTTGTGACACTGCATTTGTGAGTTAAAATGTTGGGTTGCCATAGATTTTACTACTAGATTTTTTAAAAATATATATATTCAGTGGCAGCAATCTCTCAATTTGAGGATGATTTCTAGTGTGGCTCATTGACGGGTCTCAAGATGACTAAAGAGTCCAGTCCTTGAGCCGCAGAGCTGTCTGCAGAAGTTGCAGGACTTTCTGCAGATTCCAAGCTGAGATTTTTCCCCTTTTCTTTCCTCTGCTCTCTCTTCTCTGCTTCGAGAGCAAGGCACTACCTCAAAGCAGGCTGCCATTTGGTTGAAGTTGTGGTGCCAGTGGAGTAGGTTAGCAGTCAACACCTCTTGGCTCTTAATGTTAGCATCCGTTTTCTTGAGGTATGCCTTCAACGTGTCCTTGCAGACATATTGAAATACACTTCCACCTCTGTCAACCTTTATAGCCTCTTGTCTTTGACCTGTAGCATCTTTCTTTGAGAGGCAAATGCTCAACTCCCATAGCTGTTCTTTCTAACATAGGTTCTTAGAGCCTGATAGCATCCACTGCCCTGTACTGCCTCCTTTTCAAACAAAACAGTCTGTTTCCAAGTAACTCAGAAACCTTTGCAAGCCTGACTGGCTTGACACAGAAATCGCTGGATTTTCTCTGTTAGCATGCAGAAGTTTCCACTTGAAAGATTCTTTGTTGCTTTTCAAGACAAACTTCTGTACTGCAACTAAGATGATAATTAAAATTTCTAAGCATAAAAGCATAGGTGAGAATAAATACAAAGGCTTTTTATATAGGTATCCATTTTGTTCATTATAGCCTGTATGATTACGCAATTCAAATTCAGCTGTAAATATATACTTTTCTCCATGGATATATCCATTAGGGTGTAAGAAAACATATAGTTGAGACCATGTGTTTTGGCTGATAAGGAATAATGGATGAAGCTAAGTATTGGGTTTAAGAGAAAAAATATAGTTGAGAAAATAAAGACAGTAAAGTGCTAGCAGGTAGTTAGCTGGGAGTACCCTAATAAGACAATACTCTCAACTAGAAGAAACTAACCTTTGTGAACTTCAATAGAGCTGTTCCAACAGAGATATCTTGTGCTAAAAGTGCAAATGCAATTAATCTGGAAATCCAAATTTCTGTGTGCTGTTTTCACAGAAGTCTACCCAGACCCCCTGTATCTGATAAATGGGCCTGGAAGCCTTTGACACCACTTTTTAGAGTTAGATTCTGAAATACTATTAGAATAAACTCTTCTGAACCATAAATATAAGGCATCTGAACACAAAGAGAAAAGTCACGTGGCAGAGCTGTGCCGTGGGTCATTGTGGACCAGTGGCAGCATCATAGCAGGACCCATGTGGCAGCAGGGACCGGGGCCACTGGATAAGCTCTGTCACACCCTGGTGGTTTTTAGAGCCAAGCGCTTGATTAGAGGTCAAGAGAACAAGCCTTATGAGGAGAGGCTGAGGCATGAGACTCTTCAGCCTGAAGAAGCAAAGACTCAAGGGTGACTTGGTGGCAGCCTATTAGTATATAAGGGGTGTGCACCAGGAACTGGGGTGCCCTGGTGAATAAACATCTCCCAAGGGAATACAAGGTCTAATGGTCACAAACTGCTGGAAAACCATTTTAAACTGAACTTAAGGAAAAACTTCTTCACTGTCCGAGTCTGGAAAAGACTCCCCCCAGAGGTGGTGCAAGCACCTACTCCAGATACCTTTAAAATATGATTGGATGCCTATCTTGCTGGGGTGATCTGACGCCAGCTGACTTCCTGCCCCTTGGGCAGGGGGCTGGATCCGATGATCTTGTGAGGTCCCTTCCAGCCCTAACCTCTATGAAATCTATCTGAATGTTTCAAAACTTCCTGTAAGTTTTGTGGGTACAGCTTTATTGAGCTAAGAGAATTTCAGTTCAACCATTTCTTGGAAGATAATTGGGCTTTGTTCCCCTGTGGTCTTTTACCTGTGTAGTAAGATCTGTCAGTGATGGCTGAAGTACAGGTGGCTGCACAAGGTGCAAGGCAGTGAAGAATTAGATATAATGGACATGTCTACACCATGCTGGTGGTGCATCCTGGCTAGGACAGCAGTGTGCCTGTGCTGTCCAGTAACTGCTGCAGAATTCCCTGGAGTGTCTTCATTAGCATGTTTCTAGGTTTGGCTCAGGCAGTAGATGGATGGGGTGACCTCAGAGATGTCCTGATGAGGAGCTACACTGTAGACATGTTCAGGCTGTCTGTGAAATGAGATACAGGATGACTCATTCCTAGGTGTGCAAAGCAGGAAAATAAAGAGTATTTAGGTATGTTCTTTTGATTGCCTGAAGAAGTCAAGGGATTCTGTTCTTTGTTGTACAATTGGCTAAGTGCAATATGTAGGCAAGGTGCTGGAGTCAGATGCCAGACAAGACAGTCTGTGGATCTAGTCCTGCCCGACAAATATATGCTCCTATCTGGGATTATACTGAGAGAGACCACTTCGGAGGAAGCATGTGAAAAGAAGCATAATTTTTGTGGAATATGAGACAGGCTATTTAGAGTCAGATCCTCAGCTAGTGTAAATGGGCAGTTACATTAAAGCCAGTGTAGGTATGCTGATTTTGTGACAGCTGAGGAGCTGGCCCCATATCTTAATTTCTGCCAGATTTTCAGTTCAAGCTGAGATGTCTGTCAAAACAGAAGAAAGCAGTTAGTGTAACATTCTCCACTCCTTCAAGCACGTTATTTCAACTATTTTAGTCATTAATAGAATTAAATGCCATATGCATCATATCCTGAAATGAGGTTCAGTATATAGTTGTATGGAAAAATTAAATGGGTGACAGCTTTTTCCTCCATCTGCAGTTTTTCTTTTCAGTCCTTTGGGAATTAATACTAACTGTTAATGATCTGAAAGACCCTGAATACAATAACAGGCAGAGAAAAGAAAATGAATGCATAAAAGTTTAATATGGACAGTATTAAACACTTTCTCTGATTTCACTGAAAAGTAACCCAAGTACTTGGAATGAATATTTAAATAATCAACTTTTAAAATGAATCCTGATCATTTTGAAATGTGGTGATAGACTCCAGCAATCTTGTGAACTTATAACTGAGTTTAAGGAGAATGCTAAATTATATGATTTTTAATTTGGAATAGGATTTGGAAATAGGGTAATGTTTCCACAAGGCTCCTAAATTCTATTTTAGAAAGTAATTTAGCACATAAGAACCAAAGTTCTTCCAACTTGTGTTGAGACAAACTGCTAAGGGCTGGAGTTTTAGGTGCTTATGTAAGCAACTGTCATCAGAATTTATAAAATCTGTTCCTGGGTATAAACATGCCTGTTCTCCGGCAGCGTTTATGCCCTGTAGTGGTCTGCTGAGACCTATTAGGCACTCTGTCCTCTCAGTTGGTCACCTCCTTCCCACCTTCCTGCCATGCCTTTTGTTGGTAATTATTATGTTTTTGGCAGGTTGCTCTCGGACCACTCCAGTGACCTCTTTCCATGTTTCACCCCACCCTCCTCATTATTGGCCTCCTCTGTCTAACCCAGTCTGTCTCTCTGGGGCTGCTTATCCCCACACTCAGGTTCAGGCAAGCTCTCAGTACCTTCCCCTAGGCACTCTTAGAAGTTTTTCTTCTCCCTATAAGCCACTCCTATGTTTCATAGCGAATGCAAACAGAAACCGTCAAGGAGACAACCAAACTTATTCTCTTATGGGACTTTCACTGTCCTTGTAGATCTTGTAGAGCTCCTTCTCTGAATGTAGCCTGGATGACAACTGACTCCTCAGCCTCAAAGCTCTGTGTATATCAACTGCCTCACTCCATCCCTTCCACTTACCAGGCTCCCCTTTCCTAAATAGCAAGCTTATTTCTATAAAGCATGCTTCTCTGCCAGCAGACTTACAGCTCTGCAATTCACCTCGCTGCAGTCTTCATCCTGTGCTCAGTAACAGGCTAAGGGCCCCTGTTACATTGGGGTGTGCTGGGGCTTTGGTCTCTGGCATTAGGAATCTGCAGTGATGAAACTGAGACAGGAACCAGACTGACGATGTAAGGAGAATTTGAAGTGAAGAGGTACCAGCAGAAATGCAACTTGTCAAAAGAAGGATAAAGAGAGCCTATTTTATACCACCCTGCTGCCATAAAGCAGCTAATAACACAGAGGTAGGGGACCTTTCCAGAAATGGGTTTGCATATACTATGTTCGAAGGTAAGAGTTTGTGTCTTTTGTCAAATGCTGAAATTAGTAGGTGAGACAGTGGGGAGGAAATTACACTGAGAGGCAGGGTCATTGAAAAAGGGCTTTAACACTGTGAGAGTTTGCTGGAGACTTTGAAGCTAAAGAAGGCTCTGCTCCTGTTTTCCTTTTCTTATGAATAGAAGAGAAAAACACTAGGGGATCCATTCAGTGTGGAGGTAAGCACAATCCCCCAGTGCCATTACATTCTGTGCTTCAGAGGAAAAGTAGCTAAGTGAAGCTTTTTCCCAACTGTAATCTTGTCTGAAGTACTGAAGGTATTTTTTTTACTGATTATACTGAACACAAAGGGAATATAATTTTAGAATGAACATAACAAAACAAAATATCAGTATTTGTCATAAAACAATTTTGGCGTCCTGTTCATTTAAAAACACCATCATCGTCACCATACCATAGACCCTTCAAGGATCATGTGGTCCATCAGAAATGCATCCAGGGTGCAGCTACACCTGCACTTTACTGCAGAGTACACTAATTAGCTCTTCGCTGTAGTTTTACCGTCTACATGTGCGCCAGCATTAGGGCGCAGTAGACTAATTAACTCCAGCAGTACTATTTTACAGCAGGGGTAATATACTGATCCAGAACGCATGTGTAAGCACTGCCTGTGGGCATAAATTGTGCCTGGGCAGTCCAGCTAGCCAGGGCCTGCTCTGCCCCAGCTCAAATTGCTGCTGTTCCAGTTGCACATGTAGACACTGCACTCAGGAGCATTTTACTCTGGCTCCAACTGCTCCAGAGTTTATTCCTTCACATTAATTGCACATTTAGATGCACCTGCAGAGTAGCAATCTGCCATCTCTTAATTAAATTCTTGCCTCGGTTATAGAAATTGTGAGACTTTTTCCACTTGAAGGAATCTATTTCAGATTCTTGCTAGACTGTGCTGTGGATAATGCTGCATCTCATCATAAACTGTCAGAAGCGCCAAAATTACAAACTACAATTTAGTATTCCTGTTTTGTGCATTTTAAGTAGAAGAAATCAGTTCCCTAACACTGGTTGCCACCAGATGGTTATGTCTTCTGTTGTCTCACACACAGATCAGTGCAGAATAGTTCTACCCAACCTATTGAACAAAGTTTTACATATAAACAACATAAATATTATTATTTGCACCACATATTTTTCAGAGGCTATAACAGTTTAGTCTTCTTCAATATGAGCAATATTTTTACCTTGTAATTCTTCCTAAAGTTTTCTGTCTTTAATTTTATCCTGTTACTCATAGTGGTATCTCCCAGAGGCCATCCTGAAGAATTATTCTCCCTACCCATTAGTTAAATACTTCCTGTACTTATATGACAGTTGATTTTAATGTCCCTTAAAGCAGTTGAATGAAGCCATCATATGATTAGTTCTTACAAATCTTTCCATGTAAGTTACTGTCTCCACTTCTTCAGACCTTTTGGTTTAATTTTCAATTCTTGTCAATTCATGGTATTTTCTTGGTGCTCAGGTGCTCATGACCTTAGAACTGCATGAGCTGTACTGTCCCAATGTCAGTATAATAAGCTTCACATGTAATTTTGTGCCATTTCCAGGAGCACAGTTTCGGGAGAGAGGGAGGCAGGCATTGGCCCTGGGTGCCAAAACAATGTCTCCCTCCCCCTGGAGTTGGTGCCATATCAAGAGCAGCCCCAGGCTGCCTGGAAGTAGGAGCCAGGCATGGGGACACAGGAACAGTAGGAGTCTTTGAGTTCACAGAACAGATAAGACCTTATCTCTAGTGCTAACCGCTCCTCCCCCTCACCCCCAGCCCTTCACCAAGTTTTGTCCAGTGCGTCAAACTTGACAGTTATGTCTCTGATTACTTCATTGCCCCTTTGGATCACCAAAGAAGCATACCAGGAAATAGCAAACATCTGCAGGGCCAAAATCAGGAACTGAGTTGCACCTAGTGAAGGATGTTAAAGACATCAGGAAGTGGTTCTATAAGTATGCGGGCCAGAAAAGACAGACTAAGGAACCTCTGTTAACTAGCCAGGGGGAACTCTTAACTGAAGGTGCAAAGAAGGCAGAGCTACTCAATAGCTACTTTCCCTCAGTCTTCAAAAAAAAAAAAAAAAAAAGTAAGCTGCAACCACACACCTAATAAAGATTATTTCGATAAGGACAGGGGCAAGCTGAGGGATAAAATAACAAGAGATGGTCAGAACTTTTGTTGGGTTTGAATGAATTCAAGTCAGCAGGACTGGACGAACTTTATCCCAGGATACTGAAGGAACTGGCAGAGGAGACCTTGGAGCCTTTGGCACTTATCTGCATGAAGTTGTGGGAGATGGGCCAGGTACCAGAGGACTGGAAAAAGGCCAATGTTATGTTCCTTTTTAAATAAGGCAAGAGAAGAGACCTGGGAAACTACAGACCAGTTAGCCTCACATCACTACCCCAGAAGTTACTGTAGCATATCCTAAGGAAGACCTTTTGCAAGCATCTGAAGGAGGAAAGGCTGATCATAAGCAGCCAGTATGAATCTATGAAAAATCATGTCATACAAACTTGATCTCCTTCTTTGACAAAATAACTACTTGGGTGAGTGAAGGCAATGCTGGGGATATAGTACATATAAACTTCAGCAAGGCTTTTGACAAGGTCCTACATGACCTTCTCGTAAACAAATTGGAGAAATGTGTGCTAGACAAAACTACTAAGAGATGAATAGATAACTGGCTCAAAGCTGCAAGCAGAGGCTAACTATTAACAGAACCCTGTCAGAACAGTAGGAAGTTGAATGGAGTCTTACAGGGGGTCTGTCCTGGGCTTGGTGCTGTTCATCACATTTCTTAATGATTTGGACACTGGTATGGAAAGCTTCCCAAGCAAGTTTGCAGATGATACAAAATTAAGAAGGATCATGAACACACTGGATGATGGGAGTGCAATCCAAGAGGATCTCAATAGATTGGGAAGCTGGGCTGAAGCTAACAGGATGAAGTTCAATGCAGATAAATGCAAGATGCTACACCTCAGGAAGAATAATTAAAAACACAATTGCAAA
Source organism: Crocodylus porosus (assembly GCF_001723895.1). Lineage (NCBI taxonomy): Eukaryota > Metazoa > Chordata > Crocodylia > Crocodylidae > Crocodylus > Crocodylus porosus. The sequence goes on from NW_017728906.1 coordinate 190,366,031, forward strand.
ATAGGAGATACCTGACTGGACAGCAGCATTACGGAGAAGGATCTGGGAGCCTTGGTAGATCACAGACTCAGTGAGTCTGCACTGTGATGCAGCTGTACAGAGGCAAATGCAGGTGTATCAATAGAAACATTAGGTGCAAGACATGGGAGGTGATAGTGCCTCTCTACTCAGTACTGGTTAGGCCTCAGTGCAGTTCTGGGCTCCTCAATTTTAAAAGGACATGGAGAAGTCAGGGTCCAGAGGTGGGCAACAAAGATGACCAAAGGCTTTGAAAGCAAGTCACAGAATCATAGAAAATTAGGATTGGAAGGGACGTCAGGAAGTTATATAGCCCAAACCCCTGCTCAAAGCAGGACTAGATCATCCCAGCACAGGCTTTGTATAGCCAGGTTTTGAAAACCTCCAAGGATGGAGATTCCACCACCTCTCTGAGTAACCTGATCCAGTGTTTTACTAGTCTCCTAGTGAGAAAATGTAGCAGAGTAATGGGGAAGAAGGCTCTGCACCCTGCCCCCAGCCCCATCTGCTCCCTGCAGCCCAGCAGGGAACAGAAAGCCGGTTGGGAGAGAAAACCTGGCCCAGAGTAGAACTAAGGGAAGCTCCAGGTGAATAGACTTCTGGGAGGGGCATCTGACTGTCAGCTGCAGAGGAAGCCAGCAGGTTGGCCACTGAGAGGTCCCGCGGGGAGATAAGAAGCAGCTGTGGAGACCAGAAAAGAGGAGAGAGAGAAGCTGCCAGGGCACAACATTCCTGGACGGGGATAAGAGCAGTGCAAAGGCTCCTGTTCTTTTGTTGTGTATTTCTGTTGTAAATCCAGTGGATTGCAGAGGGAGCGTAGGGGTGGTGGAGCGCCCTGCTTGGACTTGCAGAGCCACTGCACCTGCAAGTCTGGCCAACCCTTAAAGGGACAGGCCCCTAATTTTGAACTGGATTTTAAACTGTAACTACTGAGAGTCTAAATCCTACCTATAAAGGAATTACGTGCCATCATGGTGAACTGCCTCCTATTCTGTAAATCATAAACTCAACATCAAGTTGCCGTGGGTAAGTAGATACCAGAAGCAACAACACCCCTTGGCCAATCTTAGTCTAGGGGATGCCCAGTCTTGGGCATCTCCCCTGACCCTGCCACAGAAAACTTTTCCTAATATCAAAATTAAACTTCCCTTGCTGCAACTTGAGACCATTGTTCCTTGTTTAGCCATCTGCCAACACTGAGAACCGTCCAGCTCCATCCTCTTTGTAACCCCCCTTCAGGTAGTTGAAGGCTGCTATTAAATCCCCTCTCGGACTTCTCTTCTCTAGACTAAATAAGCCCAGTTCCCTCAGTCTTTCCTCAGCAATCATGTGCCCCAGCCCTCTAACCATTTTCATTGCCCTCTGCTGGACCCTCTTCGATTTGTCCACATCCTTTCTGTAGTGGGGAGCCCAAGACTGGACACAGTACTCCAGATGTGGCCTCATCAAGTGCCAAATAGAGGGAAATAGTCATTTTCCTCAATCTGCTGGCAGCACACATACTAATGCAGCCCAGTATGCCATTAGCATTTTTTTTTTTTTTTTTTGCAAAAAGGGCACATTGTTGGTTTACATTCAGCTTCTTGACCCCTGTAATCCTCAAGTATTTTTCTGTAGAGTTATTGCTTAGCCAGTCAGTCCCATGCAGGACTTTGCATGGTTCACCAGAGCCAGCATGAGCTTCTGTACATGACAGTTCATTGAGTCTTCTAGACACACCCTAGTCTTTTAACCTGTGCTTGGGCTGGGAACCTTAAGCCTCTGTCACTGCAACTCTGACAGCACCAATCTCAAGCATTCAAAAAAATCACAATTTTTCTACTCTCCACTGGACAGCATTACTATCTGGTAGGGATTACGGAGACCTGGTGGGACACCTCACATGATTGGACACCCTGCACAGAAGAGACAGAGTAGGGAAGAAAAGTGGTGGTGTAGCTTTCTATGTGAGGGAGCAGTACACCTCCTTGGAGGCTGACGTTGGCTCCAAAGAAGAGCAGCTCAAAACCCTCTGGGTCAAACTGTTGGGGGGGAGGAAGGGGACAGTGAGAGAGACCTAACTGTACGTGTATACTACAGACCACCAAACCAGGGGGAGGAGCTCAATCTGGAGTTCTCTTGAGAACTGGCAGAGGCCATGTGCATGTGGGACATGGTCATCATGGGTGACTTCAATTACCCAGACATCTCTTGGGAGGAAAACTCAGCTAAGTCAGATTGGTTGTGTTGCTTCCTGACCTGTATCGAAGAGCTATACCTGACTCAGGAAGTGCACAGGCCAACCAGAGGTAACACACTTCTAGACTAGGTTTTGGCTAAAGGAGATGATCTGGTGAGTGACTTGAATATAAAGGGTAGCCCGGGCAACAGTGACCATGAAACCATCATGTTCACTATCCGTCACAAGGCAGAAAAATCAGCTAGAAGTTTTGGACTTCAAAAATGTGAATTTCAACAGGCTCAGGGCAACAGTAGGGGAACCACAGCGGGACCAGAGACCGAAGGTGAAAGGAGTGCATGAAGAGTAGTTGTTCCTCAAGGACACAATCCTTGAAGCAGAAAAGAAGTCCATTCCCATGCAGAAGAAAGGTAGCAGACAGGCTAGTAAGCCCATTTGGCTTAATAGGGATATCATGGTCCTCTTGAAAAAGAAGAAAGAGACATACAAACAGTAGAAGCTTGGGACAGTTCCCAAGGAGGACTATACAACAACAGCCTATACATGCAGGGAGCAGATTAGAAAAGCTAAGGTGAAGACTGAATTTAAACTAGCTACAGAAATCAAGGACAATAAGAAGTCTTTCTTTAGGTATGTAGGAAACAGGAAGAAAACAAATGGAAGTGTGGGGCCATTGCTTAGCAACTCAGGACAGCTGGTTGCTGACACGCAGGAAAAAGACTGAATTCCTGAATGACTACTGTACTTTGCTTCAGTATTTCACTTGAATAAAGGGAAAATCATACTAGATAAGGTTCAGAATGGGCATGGTGGGAATGACCGCCTTCCTACTGTTGACATTGAGCTGGTGCGTGATCATTTAGGAAAGTTAGACATTTATAAGTCAGCAGGACCAGATGAACTTCATCTGAGAGTGCTGAAGGAGCTGGCTGAAGTAGTTGTGGGACCTCTGGTGAAACTCTTCCAAAACTCATGGCATCCAGGGGAGGTCCTTGAAGACTGGAAAAGGGCCAATGTTGTGCACATCTTCAAGAAGGGGAGGAGAGAGGACACAGGCAACTATAGGCCAATTAGCCTAACTTCTATCCCAGGGAAAATCCTGGAAAAATTAATTGATGAGTCTACTGTGATATGCTTGCAGAAGGTACAGTTCTGAACAACAGCCAGCATGGTTTCATTGCAGGCAAGTCTTGTCTTACTAATCTCATCTCCTCCTATGACCAGGTAACATGCCACCTGGATAAGGAGAAGAGGTTGACATTGTATACCTAGACTTCCAAAATGCCTTTGATCTGGTATCTCATGATGTTCTCATGGGAAAATTGGAGGATTGTGGGCTTAACTGCTTGACAGGGAGGTGGGTAGGAAGCTGGATGTGGGATAGGATCCAGAGAGTTCTCATGAATGGATCTGTATTGTTCTGATGAGAAGTGGCCAGTGGTGTCCCTCTAGTGTCAGTGTTTGGTCCAGTGCTTTCTCAACACCTTTATCAATGATTTGGATGTGGGGGTGGAGAGCTTACTGGCCAAGTTCACAGATGACACCAAGTTATGGGGGAGCATGGTCATGCTTGAAGATAGGCTGCAGATACAGGTGGACCTAGACAGGCTGGCAAGTTGGATGGATTGGAACCAGATGAAGTTCAACATTGAGAAGTGTAAAGTGCTCCATCTGGTGACAAACCATACTCTGGTATGCATCAACCAATGCATCTCAAGCAAAACGAAGAAAGTGATTCTTCCAGTTTACTCAGCATTGGTGAGACTGTAGCTGAAGTACTGTGTCCAGTTCTGGGCACTGTACTTCAACAAGGATGAGAAAAAGCTTGAGAAAGTCCAGAGAAGAGCCACCCATATGATCAGAGACTTGCAAGGTGAGCCATACAAGGAAAGGTTTGGGGATTTGGGCCTCTTCAGCCTAAAAAAAGAGAAGGCTGAGGGGATTTGGTAGCTACCGCTACATCAGGGGAATACATCAAGGGCCCCCTTGGGGAAAACCAGGATTAATGGCCACAAACTCCTGGAAAACCATTTCAGGCTTAACACTAGGAAAAACTACTTCACAACTAGGGTGTCCAGACTGTGGAATAAGCAATCACTTACCCTGGAAATCTTCAAGAGGAGACTGGATGGTCATCTCGCTGGGGTCACCTCACCCCCAGTTGTCTTTCTTGCCTAGTGCAGGAGGGCTGGACCCAATGATCTTGCAATGTCCCTTCCAGACCCTTACAATCAAATCCATGAATGTGAATCTGACCTTAAACTTCTGAATGCTTGAAACTGCAGTGGGAAAGAAGATTTCTCATTGCATTTGGGAAGGATGGGAGGTTGGCAGGAGGATGGAAATTCTGGGCATGCCCTGTTCTCCCTCAGCATCTACACTGTCACTATGGGAGACAGGCCTATCTGGTATATGTTGACAGTGGGCCCAGGTCCACCAAGAAATAAGCCTCCCTCAATGACTGGAGGGAAGCCACTAAATGTGCAACTAATTAAGTGGGACAAATAACAAGGAAACAAGAACAGGGGCGCAGGTAATGCTGCGTGAGACAGGTCTATTTAATACGCAGTGGGTGCATCTATGTGTGCAGTTAATGTGATACAATAAGCTCTGGTGCATATTGTGCTGGACTTTATTGCTCCCAGGCACTGCATCTTCATGTGCGCTCAGGACCACAGCACATCGAGCTGGGTTGGAGCAGCCCTGGCTGACAGGAGTCTGGGAGGTCAGCCTGCCAGTCCAGGGCTGCTCCAACCTGGCTCAGTATGTTGCAGAGGGGCATGAGGGTGCTCCAGTGTTGGGCTAGCAGCTCACATTAAAGCACCTTCGTGCCCCAGCCAGCCCCATCGCCGTCTACACATGCAATGTTGCATACTAAAGAATGCTGCCATGGGATAGTACTTGTGTTTGCAAGTACTAACCTATGACGGAGATAATTCATTTACTGTGGCTTAATAGGGCTGCATGTGTAGATGCTGAGACTTGTGTAGATGCACCCAGTGACAGTGGGACTAGGCCCACCAGGAACTACAGGCAACCCTCAGTGAGCAGAGAGAGCGCACTAAATGTATAACAACTCAATTCTTAGACAAAGGATGAGAAACCAGGAGTTCATATTACACTGTGTGAGACAGGATACTAGACTAGATAGATCTACGGTCTGACTCAGTAAGTGGCAGTTCTTACGTTCTTATAAGCAGGTCTGCCTTAAAACAGCAAAACACACAGAAAATTGCCATAAGCTGAGAATCTTTTAAAAAAATATATCGGAGCCAGGGACTTCTTGAGAATTGGTGACAAACTGTGCTGAGAGGCTCAAGGTTGTACAGTAATACATACAATTTACTTTTGTCAGCTGGGCATCAATCATTCATTCAACTTGCATTCCTACGAAGTTGAGCATTAAGTAAATAATGCTCAACTCTGAGTGGAATATTTATAAGTACAATTTGTATAATGAAAGTGGAATATTTTTGTGAAACACTGTTTAATGGAAGAACATTAATATTTGAAAGGGTTTTTAAAAAAATAAAAATAAGACATGCATGTTTAGGAAAAAAACAGACATTTGTCATAGGCAGACAAGGTTCTTTGGAATCTGATATCTTTTATTAGACCAACTTTAGTTGGGGGAAAAAAATTTTTAGCAAGCTTTTGGGTTTAAAAACCCTTCATCAGGTTGAGGAAGTCTCTGCATTTGGTGTGTGCTTTTTCTTCATGGAATGAATAGTAAGGAAGCCAGAGACTGGGCTGGGCTGCATGCAAGACAGGCAGTCAGTGAAAATGTATATTGATGAGTCAGTGGGTGAGAGACAGGCTGAGTGGGGGGAGAGAAAAGGGGGATGAATGTAGCAGTTAAATAGAGGACAGGTACCCTGGGAGTCAGATGTCAAACAGGTTATAATGTGTCATAAATCCAATGTCTATATTTAATCCATGACTTTTTGTGTCCAGGAGATTGATGAAGTGAAATTCATAGGCTCACCTCTGAGAAGTGTTTTGTAAGCTCCCTTTGAGAATCAGGACTGAGAGACTGGAGAGAGAGTGGTTTTCTTGTGAGAAATGTGCCCCCACCGGTGATTGGGTATTCCTGTCTTTGATAGATTTCCAGTGTGCAGTCCTTCTGGTGCGCAGTTGTTGTTTGGTCTCGCCTACATATTTTCCATCAGGGCATTTGGTGCATTGGATGAGCTATATTACATTTCTGGAGGTGCAGCTGTAAGATGCAGGGATGCTGATGCCTCTGTGTTGTAGTAATTGTGGGGGTGGTGGAAATGTGTTGGCAGGTTTTGCATTTCTTGTCATGGCATTGTCTGGATTCATTTAGTATGTTCTGGGCCTGAGGAAGTTTGCTTCTGGTGATGAGGTTAGTGAGGTTGAGTGCTTGTTTGAAGGCTAAGATGGGTGGTTCAGGGAAGATGTCTTTAAGAATAGGGTCTCTTTCTAGTATGGGTGCAATTGTTTGAGGATTTTCCGTATGGGTTCGAGGGAAGGGTGATGTGTCATAACCAGCAGTGTGCGATTCATGGGGGGGGGGTTTCCTCTGTACTGCAGCAATTCAGGTGGGGGCACATTACTCACAAGAAAACCACTCTCCCTCCAGTCTCTCAGTCCGAATCCTCAAAGGGAACTTACAGCTTCAGAGATGAGACTATGAACTTCACTTCATCAACCTCCTGGATACAAAAAATCATGGTCTAAATATAGACATTGGATTTGTGACACATAATAACCTGCCTGACGTCTGACTCCCCAGGTACCTCTCCACTATTCATCCCCCTTCTCTCCCTGCCACCCAGCCTGTCTCTCACCCACTGACTCCTCAATTTACATTTTCACTGACTACCTGTCTTGCATGCAGACCAGCCCAGCCTCTGGCTTCTTTACTTTTCATTCCACCCAGGAAGAGCACACACCAAATGCAGAGACTTCCTCAGCCTGATGAAGGGTTTTTAAACCCCAAAGTTTGCTAAAACAAAATTTCCAACTATTTAAGTTGGTCTAATAAAAGAGATCAAATTCACTCAAAGACTCTTGTCTGCCTATGTCTTTAGACCAACAAGGCTACAACCTGCACCCCTGTAACATTTGTCATGTGACTTTTGTTTGTTCTGATCTACATTCTGAATTGCGTTGCCGGGCTGCAAGGAATTGTTTTCCTGATGGATTCTTTGGGTGAAAACAGACTTTATCTAACATCTTATTTGTGCTGCCACAAAATTTTTTATGACAGTACAAATTCTTAGCAAATAGATGTCGATACCCTTTGTTGCACCACATCAAAAGAAAAATGACTGGCGTGACAAAAGGTAGTAATAGGCTGCCATTTTAATGCAGGAGAGATCTGTTAGCTATGGAGCAGGAGAGTATGGGCATCCTGTTTGCACTCTCCAGGTACCCTGAGCAGGTGCTCCGAGGGCTTGAAGACTGCCCAAAAAATCTGCCTGGCTTTCCCCGCTTAGACAGGCACCCCAGAGAATCTTGGGGCACCTCTCAAATAAGTGGGGAAATCATGGTCCCACACTCAGTCAGCCCCAGCCCCTGTGAGGATGGGGACAAGTCTGGCTGAGTGGGAAAAGCGGTGATTTCCCTACTCACCCAAAACCACTTTGCAGCACTCCTTATCCCTCACCATCAAGGACAGGACAAAGGTTGCTGTATGTTTCAGCTAATGAACTGGATCAGTTGTGCTGCAACACATGGAGGCACAGCAGATCTCCTTCATTCAGTGATGTTTATTTCTAGCCTTTGCGTTTACTGTGTGTAGGCAGCAGCATTATCAGCAGTCACTTTGACTCCTTTGGGAAGGTGTGCTAACAGCCTCTCCTGCTGCTCCTTCCACATAGCTGCAGTGAGCATGAGTGCAACTCCGTGTTTTGGCTGTCTCTTGTAAATCATACTTATCAAATCAAAAGACAAATCAGACCTCGGACAGAATAAATTATGAATAGATAAAATGAAAAAAACAAAACCAAACCAACCTTAGACATTTTAGTTGCTTTTCAACATTTGAAACAAAACAGGAATTGATTTTTCCCTTTAGCCGTTCAAAACAACAGTAAGCTAACAAATGAACCCGCACATCTTTTCAAGTGTTGCTTACAGTTTTTAGACTACTTGACTGTTCAGGTGAAAAGCAGAGTGCTTTCAACTAGGACAGAATCATAGACTTCAGGACACTTATAAGGAAGGATTTTGAGAAGTGGAAAAATGTTGTTGGGCATGCCATATCTCAGAATAAGTCTGACATGATTTTTTATTGAAGTCTATGTATACATTAGCAACATATTAAAAAATAAATACTTTAGCAAGTACCTGATGTATTGTAATATTAGGAATAATTCTGGTCTGATCAGACAATAGATGATATAATGTACAGCAATCAAATTGGTCCTTTCAGACTGGTTCATACTGAAGTCTTAACATGTACTGTGATACACATAGGTTTTGTACCAATGTTGGTGCTTTAATGCTGCACACATTGCAGTCTGCTGCTGTTTATTAGTACAGTTATAAAGTAAATTCTGATTTGTATGTCTATGATTTATTTCACCGTTGTTCTGATTCCTGGTTGGCACCCCTTACCTTACCCATTAATAACTCCTGGTATTTGGTCACAACCATTATTTACATTACCCTCAGTTGGCAAATTCAGCATATTTGCATTACCCTCAATTGGCAAATTAACCAGTTTACTGTATTGCAAAAGTGCCCAGAGCCTTTAGTCAGGACCCATTTCCTTGAGCACTGTACAGACACAACTGTCACTGACTTTGAAGGGACTGCAGTTTCGCTCTTGCCTTTCCCCACAACTTAGTTGTCCACTTGATAGCTTTACAAGCTGTGTATGGTTACTGTAGTGTGGTCTTATGGCAACAAAAGGCACAGCAAAGCTTCTGGGTTCATTCTTGAATAAGCACAGCTAACTATCATTAGGATCATTGAAAATCTAAAACTATTAGGTGCCTCCTTAAAAACAGTTATACAGTTAAGAGGAATGATTGTCTGCCAGAGAGCATTTTGGACAATGGATGAAAATTCAGCCTCTCTATATATTAATCCTAAGAGCCTGGTGATGGCAAATAATTTTATACCAGTGAACACTAACAATAGTCAGACTGCTCATAGCCCTGAGCAATGCAAATTCTACTGTGTTAACTTTGTTAATGGAAGTAAGAGTTTGTGTTGTGATTTTTGGGGATTATTACGTTGTTAGGACTAGATCCTTACCAAATAGTTTTCCAAACAAATTTTGGCAGACTTATATCTTAGTCAAGAGAGAGAGGGGCACATTATTATTCCATTGTTAGCATTCCAATTTCTGGTAAATGAATTGAAGTCTCAGTAGGTTGAATGTTAAATACCTAATCCTTTGTCTTCAAACCAAGTCCTTTGTCAAAGACTTAGAAGAGCAACTGTTGCTACCACGTTTCAAAAGAAGTAATGATGTGGCAGATGATAAAACAGCAGGAGCTATTGTACCTATTAGAGTCATTAGTGATTCATAGATGCTAGGGTCGGAAGGGACCTCAACAGATCATCGGGTCCGACCCCTGCCTAGGCAGGAAAGAGTGCTGGGGTCAGATGCCTCTCCAGCCTTCTCTTAAAGACCCCCAAGATAGAGGGGAGCACCACCTCCCTTGGAAGCCCATGCCAAAATTTGGCCACCCTTACTGTGAAGAAGTTTTTCCTGATATCCAGCCTAAATCTGCTCTCTGTCAGTTTGTGACCAACCCCAAGAGGTGCCCTGGTATGGTAAACAGAGCATCTCCAATCCCTTGCTGCATCCCCCTAGTGAATTCGTAGGTGGCCACAAGTTCACCTCTCAGCCTTATCTTGCAGAGGCTGAAGAGGTCCAGGTCCCTCAGTCTCTCCTCATAGGACTTGTCCTGTAAGCCCCTAACCATATGAGTGTCTCTCCTCTGGACCCTCTCGAGTCTATCAACACCCTTCTTGAAGTACGGTGCCGAAAACTGGACACAGTACTCCAACTGCAGTCTGACCAATGCCACATAGAGGGGAAGTATCACCTCCTTGGACCTATTTGTCATGCATCTGCTGATGCATGATAAAGTGCGGTTAGCTTTGCTGATGATTTTGTCACACTGACAAGTCGTTCATCTTGGAGTCCACTGTGACTCCAAGATCCCTTTCTGCTTCTGCATTGCTGAGAGGATCACTTCCCAGCCAGTAGGTGTGCTGGATATTTTTGCACCCTAGGTGCAGGACTCTGCACTTGTCCCTGTTGTACTGCATCCTATTGTGTACTGCCCACTTTTCTAACCTGTGCAGGTCTGCCTGCAATTGTTCCCTACCCTCCAGAGTGTGCACTTCACCCCACAATTTAGTATCGTCCACGCACTTGGACAGAGTACACTTCACACCCACATCCAAGTCACGGATGAAGATATTGAAGAGTACAGGGCCAAGGACCGAACCCTGCAGGACCCCACTACCCACGTCCTTGCAGGTCGATACCAACCCGTCTACTATCACTCTCTGGGTGTGACCGCTAAGCCAATTTGCCACCCACCGGACTGTGTAAACAAACATCTATGCCATAGCCTCTTAATTTAACTCTGTTACGCACATTTCTTATCAAAAACTTTGCAGACAACTAGGAAGCTTCCAAATCAACAAGAAGTAGCAGAAAACCTGCAAGGTATTTTTAAATAAATGTTCTTACCTGTGTTACTATAACTTTGGTAACTAAAACCCCAGGGAGTTTAGAGGGCCAGATTTTCACTGTCATATGCTCATGGTCCAAACAGATTTTTTTGGTATATCTACTTGATTAATTTTTAAAAGGAAGAAATCCTGAATAACAAACATCTTCCCACAATCACACTTCAAAGAACCAGAAATAGAACAGAAGCTACTTGTGTATTTTAATCTAGTCTGTACTCAAAAAAGTAGTAGGATGTACACGTTATGGTCTGGCCACCCACAAACCATAAATTGTACAGGGAAAGTGAGTGATTAGATTGGTGATTCTGGTTCAGGCTTATCTCTAACAATATTTGTAAAATAAAGGTAGAAACAAAACCACTGGGATTGTGGTAGCACCTCACTCTGAAATTCACACTCCAGTGAACATCAAAATAAATTAAAAGGATTAGACAGTGGTTTAAAAACTGAGGTTAAATTTGTTGCTCACATTTTTCAGCTTCGCAGACAATCAAGGCATAAACCTTAGCTGCTAAGAAACACAAGGAAACTACTTGAAGGTTTATGAAATAGCTACTCTGATCCAGTCAAAACCTAGGAGAAGTAGTAGATTGAGCTGGGACTGGGGTAGCAAGCTCACCAATTCAGAAGGCCACCATTCAAATTCAGGTGAGACATGATTAGAAATTAAAGAGAGCTCTTAAAGTAAGAGTTCCCTCATCAGGGAAAGAGGCTTGAAAGGCAATGCCTACCACCAGTGATGAAGAACTTAGACAGAGACCCAGAATTACTTGTTCACACTTTCCTCCTTTGCTTCCATCCAGGCACATCTACCATGAGCAAACAAACAAAAATGAAATAGCACACAGAAGATGCTGAAAAAGCTCTTCCTTCTCTGCCTTCCTATGATCACTGGGACCTGATCCATGCTGTTCAGCACTCAGCCCTCTGCCTAGCACGATATAGCAACTAACGTTTCATCCACAAAACCTCTGTATGACAGGGAACAACAGGACTGGTAGAGTCAGGGGCACCAGAAATTTTAAGGGGTTGTTTAATATTCTGGAGGCATGTATATATTCTAAAAAAGGGAAGGCAAATTTTAAAATGATTTTTGCAGATATGTCATAGCCCAATTTTAAAACCCATTTTATTTTAGCATGGAGCACTGAGCAGCAGTTCTGTAAGAGGAGAGGCCAAACTTCATCAATCAGAATATTTACTAGCACTTTCTGTCCTTTCCCTTGCAGCCTCAGTTGACATGTCTTGTTTTTCCAGTCCTTTAGCCTTTGTCTTATGCCATTTCTCTCTAATGAAGAGCATCATACACTTATTAGACTGTAATTTTGCTTCTTTCCATTGTTACAAGCACTTGCTACCTCTTGTATCTCTGTGTTAGTAAATGTCTGCAGTTGCCATCTGTTGTTATTACTGGTTTAGTAATAATTGGAATATGACCAAATTCACTGCCTTATTCTTGGTAAATGAATTCTCTGTAAAACAGGCAATAGGGGGCATCTAAGTGTTTCCAATGCCAGCTTTACTAGAACATCCCTGAGTTCATATCTGTGCTTACTTAGTGGGTTTCTTCATTTCCATATTTCAGTTTTCCTTTGCTTACACATCCTCTTCATATTCCAGTACATTTCAACATATGCTCAACAGTACAGTAGTGATAACCATTAGGGCTGTGCAAAGCTTCACCAGCTTTTCATTTCAACACTGTTTTGACTCGTGTTGAGCTTGAAACAGTGAAATCGAAGCAAAATGAAGGGCCTCAAAACAGTTTCAAAATGAAACGAGGCCAGTCGAAATGTTTCGAATTTTGAAGTGGCCAGCCAGGTGGTGGGAGGCAGGGGAGAGCCAGGGCTGCACACTGAGCGGCTCCGCAGCCCCATGTGGCGCAGCCTGGCAGGGAGCACAGCCCTGGCTCTCTCCACCTCCCGCTGCCAGGCGAAGATCCATGGGGCTGTTGGAGCCAATGGAAACGCAGCGCTGGCTCTACCTGCCTCCCGCTGCCGGGCTGCGCTCCCATCAGCTCCACCAGCCCCATGGAGCTGAGCCCAGTGGTGGGAAGCGGGCAAAGCCAGTGCTGCACTCAACCTCCCACCACCGGGCTGAGTCCCACAGGCCTGGGAGCTGAGCCCGGTGGTGGGAGGCAGTGCGCAGCTGGGTGCTCTGCTCTACTTAACCCCACCAGGCTCAGTTGCGCAGGGCTGGGAGCTGCTGGGAGCTGAGCCCGGTGGAGGGAAGCGGAGTGCAGCCCGGCGCTCTGCTCCACTTCCCCACACTGGGCGTAGTTCCCCAGGGCTGCAATCCACTGGGAGCTGAGCCCAGTGGCAGGAGGTGCTTCCCCTCACTGGGCTGCTAGCAGGCTGCCCTGGGGATCTAAGCCTGGTGCAGAGAGGGCCTCCCAGCAGAAAGGGTCTTATTTAGCTGCTGGCCATGGGTTCTGCCCAGCCGGGCCACAGCTGCAGCTTGAGGGGGAATAAACCCCCTCATTGGCTTGCCCCAGCACAGAATGAGCATTGGGGGGCTACCCCCACCCCCACCTCTGCCTGGCAGCTGGAGCGGTGAGTGCCCGACAGGCAGGAGCCCATCACAGTTTCCCAGCGGGCAGCACTGTGGGGTCAGCAGAGCAGCTGTGGAGCGTGGCAGTGCTGCGGGAGCTTGCAGGGCTCTAGGCCTCTCCACACCCCATGCCAAGCCCAAGCTCGCAGCTGTGACAGGGGCTGCTGCCCCCAGTAAGGGCTCTAACCCCTCAGGCATGCCCAGGCAGGACTCCTGGTGGGGGGCAGGGAAAGGATTATTCCTCTAGCCTCTGGTGGAGGGGACAGTCAGGGGCCTATTCTGGGCAGGGAGCCACCTGGCTGCTAGTGGTGTAGGGGGGAAAAGTAACTGCTCCCTGCCCCCCTCTGCCTCAGGGGCCATGGTGCCCCCTGCTGCAGCAGCAAGGGGAGAGTGCCGCAGACCCAGCTCGGGTCCCTGCTGGTGGCACAGGGAGAGGGAATTAAACCCCTCTCTGGCTAGTCCCCCCAGCATAGCTTCCCTGCAGGCGAGAGCTGGCTCTAGCACCCCTTGCACCTGGCCTGAGCCACTGTAGGCATGTGCCCGCATTGCCTCAGTCCAGCAAGCATGTTTGTCCCATTACAAACCAGTTCAGCCTAGGCAGATTAGACTAACCTGCAAAAGTTGAATCAGGTCAGGCTCTGGCTTTTTGAATGTGTGCCTCTAGCCTTGATGGCCAGGTTTGGTTCCTGAGCTTAAACATGATAACATCTGTTAATTATTCCACTGCTGGTCCAAGAAAGCAAGATGAGGGACAATGACTCTTATGAAGATCTACACAACTTCCTGATTGATCTTATTTTGGTATTATGAGTGGGCAGAGCCAAGATTAGTTTTATTTTTCCAACTTGACCTTAAAGCCAGCCAGGGTAAGGGAGGCACCTTGGTTCCACCAGAGCCAGTGGGGAAGGAGTCAAACTCCAGAAGACCAGCAGATCCCTAACCTGTTTTTTCACCACTGAGGGCTGCTTACCTCCTCCCCAAACTGTGCTGCCCAGTGCAGTAGTCTGGGAGCTGACCTTGTCTATGAAGACTGAGGTGAAAAAAACATTGAGCACATCAGCCTTTTCTGCATCCTCTGTTACTATGTTGCCTTCCCTTCTTAGTAAAGGATCCACAACACTTTCCCTCATCTTCCTCCTGTTGCTAACGTACTTTTAGAAACCCTTCTTGTTACCCTTCATGTCCCTTGCTAGCTGCAGTTGCAACTGTGCTTTGGCCTTCCTGACTTCATCCCTGCATGCCTGAGCATATATATACTTATATATACCTGCCTAGTTGTTTGTCCAAGTTTCCACTTCTTATAAGGTCCCTTTTTGTGCTTTAACTCACTGAAGAGTTCCCTGTTAAGCCAAGCTGGTCTTCTGTGACACTTGCTAGTCTTCCTGCACATTAGGATGGTTTGTTCCTGAATCTCAGTGAGGTTTCTTTAAAGTACAACTAGCTCTCCTGGACTCCTCTCCCCCTCTGTCTGGCTTCCCAGGGGATCCTGCCCATGAGTTCCCTGAGTGAGTCGAAGTCTGTTTTTCTGAAGTCCAGGGTTCTTACTCTGCTGCTCTCTGTCCTTCCTTTCTTTAGGATCCTGGACTCGATCATCCCATAGTCACTGCTGCCCAAGGTGCCATCCACTTCTACATCCCCCACCAATTCTTCCCTGTTTGTGAGCAGCAGGTCAAGAAGAGCACAGTCCCTAGTTGGTCTTTCCAACGCTTGCACCAGGAAATTGTCCCCAACACTCTCCCAAAGCTTTCTGAATTGCCCAGGCACTGCTGTATTGACCTCCCAGCAGATGTCAGGGTGATTGAAGACCCCCATAAGGACTAGGAGCTGTGACTGGGGTGCTTCCATCAGATGTTTGAAGAAAGCCTCAGCCACCTTAGGCACAATCATATTGGAACACAGCTGTTGGTTTCTTGCTTTCCATTCCTACACAGTGTCAGCTTCAAAGTGCCCAGCAATGAAGAACTTTATTGCCTGACACAAAGTCAGCCCTATCTGCACATGTGATGTTCCTCATCTGCAATGGGCAGATCAATAGGATGGTCTATAACAGACACCCAACACATCACCCTTGGTGCTCTCCCTTTTGATCCTAACCCAGAGACCTTCAACAGGCCTATCTACAGTTTCATACTGGAGCTCTGAGCAATCATATGTCTCTGTCCCCACCCCTAGTTTCAAGCTCTCCTCACTAGGTTAGCAAGTCTGTTGTACTTTTCTTTCTTTGCCAGGTGGATCCTGTCTCTTTCTAGCAATCCTTATTCTTGGCAATATCCCATGGCTGAAGAAGCTAAAGCCCTGCTGGCAACACCACCTATGCAGCCAGGCATTGATCTACAGGATGTACCCGCTCCTGCCCGGGCCCTTTTGCTTGACCAGAAGGATCGACAGGAACACCACCTGAACTCCCGGGCCTCCTTCACCCTTGCACTCAGAGCCCTATAGTCACTTTTCATCTGCTCAGGGCCTCCCCTGGCACTATCATTGGTGCCCACATGGATGAGCAGCATAGGGTAGTAGTCAGAGGGCCAGATAAGTCTCGGTAATCCTTCCGTGAAAGCTCAGTTCTGGGTTTCAGGCAAGCAGCAGACCTTCTGAGACAACAGGTTAGGCTATTCAATGGATCCCTCCATCTCTTGATCCTCCCAACCTTGAGGATGCCTAGCCTGTCCCCTTCCACCACTGGAACATGCCCCAGCTCCTCCTCTTCTGTTGCTGGGTCTCTAGGTAAGTTCTCCACGCAAACCACTGCAAGTGGAGATGAAGACTTCTGCTTGCTGCTTCCAGATTCCACCTTCCTGTGACTCCACATCCTCTTCTTTCTCTAGCACTGCCTTTGGCAGTCCTTCCTCCTCGCTCCTGGAGGTCTCCTTCAGCATCACATTAATGAAGTCCTTATGGCAGAGGGTGCTTCAGAGCCTCACCACCTCCTCCTCTGGCTCACTCACCTGTTCCCTGATGGTTACCACCAAGAGGCACCGCTCATATCGCAGGCACTTCCCCATCTGGGTATCACTGAAAGGAAACTGCAGGCCACAGTCTCCACAGTGCCAAACCAGGACCTGGGTGGAAGCCTTGACAGTGAGCTGTCCTGCCTGTGTGGACACCTCACAGGTACAAGCAGAGGATGAGCTGGTAGTGGCAGTGGCCCTAGCATTGCAACATCCTCCAGCCATTTCTCTGGTCTCTTAATCCACTGCCTCTCTCTTGCTGCCCCTCCTCCAAACAGACATTCTCTAGCAAACTCACTGTAAGCTGGCCTGCTCAATGCTCGTTGGCCCCAAAAGTTTCTTTTTTACCTGCTTCCTCTCACTAAGTTTACAGCAAAGGAAGGTGAGAGAGTTTCCAGGCAAACTCCCTAGCAAACTCCCCCTTGCTTGAGACTAGTTAAACAAGGGGCTTAAGAATTGGTCTAACTCCTGGGTTTTAGTTACTTACGCTTAAAAAGTAGTGCCCTTAAAAAGACCTCAAGGCACTCCAGGGACCTGCGGAAGCCTACTTAAGAATCACTGCTATAGGAAATAGTCTGTCTTCATTCTCTTTATAACCATCCTTCAGGTATTTGAAGACTTAGCAAATCTCTGCCACTCCTCCATCTTCTCTTTTCCAGCCTAATAATTCTAGTTCTTTCAGCCTTTCCTTCTAAGTCATGTTTCTTTGGGCCTCTGATAATTTTTTGTCACTCTGTTATACGAGTTCTAATTTTTCCACATCTTCCTTGAAGTGAAGGACACAACACTGGAAGCTGTATTCCAAGTGATGCCTTACCAGCGCTGAGTAAAGCAGAAGAATCAGTTCTCTGGATTTGCAAGTGATTGATACCCCCCTCATACCCATCTTAATATTTGTGTTTGTTTTTATCTCTTATTATTGTAAATTGCTTGCTGTATTTTCTATTCTGTTAGGCTTCACAGTCACGCTTCTGTCCCTTGCAGTACTCTGTAATTCCAGAGTGGGTGACACACTCTCATCTTTTGCTCCCCAGGTCCCTGCGGTGACGAAGAATTTCTGCCTGTCATTCTTCAGGAGAATGATCAGTGGTTCCTCACTTACCTCTGCTGTGGATGTTTCCACTGCTCTCACCTGTTCTCACTACTGTTATTACAATCACGTATTGAGTTGGAGTTGGGAGGCACAGAGCTTGCTTTCTGCTATACTTCATTCCCAAAAGGAGTCCTTTTGTTCCCTTGATTAATAGTTATACTGAAACCTATTGGTAACTTGACTGTATTTGGAGTATATTAGTATATAATAGTACCCTGTAATTTAAATAGCAGTTCCTTGGGCCTGACTCTCTTCTGGCTTGTAACTTGTATTATTAGATGCACCGAAGCAAAGCAGGATTTAAAAAGTTACCATTCTGATTTAATTATATTTAATATCATTTCCTCTAAGTGTAAATGATAGCACAGAGCAAGGGAATCACACCTTTCACCTATGGATCTCAGTCTGCTTACAAGCTTCAGGAATTAGATGATAGCTTTTAAAGAAGCCCAGCTGTATGAGCAACCACAATGAAATGTGGCATGTTTTCAGAGCTAAGAGCATAAATTCCTACAGCCAGGACTCAGTTACAATAAGATTTCTTTGCCTAACTCAGTAACTCATGTTTCGTTGCCTAACTCATGTAAGTCTCACTGGGAGCCCACCTGCATGTTTAGGTGCCTATGCATCTGCCTGGCACACAGCAGGACAAGTGAAGCACACAAAGTAGTGGCACTGAGGAAAGCAGAGGTCTGAGGACAGGGAGAACAAGCTAAGATGTTCTCCCAAAACTGCACAGGATTAGAGTCCAGATTCTGCTTCCTCCATACATAACTCTTCAGCCCCTGGATTCTGCCACTCTGCACATTTGTCCATGGGATTGGGAAAGGGTGGGTTTCTAGTGCCCCACCCTGCCTTGCACACTCATAGCAGCAAAGGCTACAGGTGATTTATAAAGCCTTCCAATTCCAATGTGGGTATGTGAGGGGTACTTAGCTTGCTGGCTTTGCAGAAGAATTTGTTCAACCCTCCAGCCCTCTAAAGCAAAGTTCAGGAACGCCTTTTGCTCTGTTCCCAGCATAGCAAGCTGTTTCTTTCACAGCTTGCTTACTTTCCTGGGAAATTTTAAAGCTCATAGTGGGACATTACCTACTTACCCAAATGCCCCACAGCCCCATGTGGTCGTGGCAAGGAGGCATGATTGTTGGGAATGGGGAGCAGATTCCATTGTGCCTTTAAATGAACATTGGTCAGTAGGATGTTTGCATGAGCAGACTTAGGATTTTGAAAAGGGGGGTGCAGATGGTATGGCATATCATATAACACAACTCATTTTTTTCTCCAGTTAAAGAGAAAAAAGAAGCTTTACTTACATGCTAAGGGGCTAGCACACCATTATATATTTGATGAAGATCAAAGCAAAAGCAAATATAACTATTGGAATGTGCCCTAACTTCCTAGATAATATATTACATTTAAAAAACACAGCAAATTAGGCCAAAAATAGTCAAAGAGAATGTCCCATAGCATTTGTGAGCTAAATCAATATTGCATAAGAATTATTTTCTTTTAAAGTCTGGAAATACTATTAGTTGTATTTCTGTAGCACTGTTGTTCTTCTTCTTCCAACAGTGTTATTTTTCCCCTTAAAATCTTGTCACCTCCATCTGATGCTCCCCTTGATATCTGCCATCTTTTCTTTGGTTCAGACTTGAAAAACAAGGTGTTCAGCTGTTTCCATGGACTTCAGAACATAGTGAACATGCTCCATAGGAACAAGAACAGTTTTAACAAGTGCCCATGTACAAAGGGTTGGAAAGTGGTTATGCATGCTGTTTTTACTGCAAGAAGTAGCATGATTTCTTGTCCATCTTATGGGGAAGAAAGCCAAAATAGCTAGTTTGTAAAAATCAAGATTGCCTCTCTTTCCATCTTGTAATGTCAATCACCTCATAAACAACAGACAAGAAAAACAGATATTCTTATCTGGCAGCAAAAGCCACTCTTTACTTTTATGAGTGGAAAAAATATTAAATTGAAAAGAAACTGAAGAGTCTTCTTAGGTGATCTGTGAACATCAGACAGCATGTATTCTCTTTCACCATTCCCTATTGCTCTTAGTTACTCAGACCTGTCTGGAGTTTTATTTCCCTTTGTGTTTGACATCCCTTTGGTCCCACACATAATCCAGAGCAGTGAAATCCAAATAAGAAAGCCACTGGACTTCATTAAAGCTGCACAGCCACATTGCCTCATGATGTGAGCTTGTCAACTGTCTCCTACTAAGGAGGCCTGAGGAAGGGTACTCTTGATAGCCAAAAGCTTGTCTACGTCTATCCCAAACTCAGTCCAATAAAAGATGTCACTCCCTGGAATGCTTGCCTCAAACCAAGAAGAGATTCATAGACTTTAAGGCAAAAAGAGACCAGTATCATCACTTCTGGTATAGCCCAGCATAGGTTTCATTAGGTGCTTCCTGATGCCATGCCAGTAGGCTTGGCTTTAGTAAGCACTTCAAGTGGAGACCTCTGATGGAAAACATTGTGCTGCAGGAAGCGATGCTAATGATCCAGAAGGTCATACTGTTTCAAATTCCTGCTGAACTAATGAAGATGAAGGGCATTGCAGTGACCGGGCCTCCCAGCTATAATTCTCACGCGGTGGACGGGGTACTAGGCACCCAGGTGTTGTCTACCTCACTGTCAGAAACACCGCTCAAGCTGCTTAGTGTAAGAAAGGCCCCACAGCCTTTCTGATGAGCAGGGATCCTGGTTTTCTCTGTTTAAAAATCACAAATTCTCTGATTAAAAAACCCCAAACTCCATGTTTTTCCATGATTAAAATGAAACACCACTATATATATAGGTATCAGTTGAACACAATGTTTTATTGATATAAATAATATCAATAATATAAATAATGTCCCACCCCCGCCCTCCCTTCCCTTGCTTTGTGGCTTTGAGCAGCCCTGATATGCCGGTGTCCTGCCCATGCCATTGCCCCTCACTCCTAAGCCACAGCCCCCCAGCCCTGCTGGTGCCCCTCATACCCAACCCACAACCTTCTGGGCTTGCAGGTGCCCCTCACTCCCCACCCACAGCCCCCCATACCCCAGATGGGACCCCCAGCTGCCAGAGCTGTGAGTCCAAGGACTTAGGCCCCACAGAAGCATCCATGCTCTGGGTCCTGCCCACGGGAGACAGCAGCTGCTGCGGGTGGAGTGAGGCGCGAAGCGTGACTCCCCATCCCCCACATGCCACATGGCTGAAGCAGAGCCCATGGGCAGAGGTGGATGCAGGCTGGCAGCTGTGCCCTTGGGACTCCCTGCTCTGTTACCCTCCCCCAGGGCCTCCATGGCCTAGCAGGCAGGACCCAGCATGGCAGAGCAGAGTGGGGAAGGGAGCCCCACACTGCCATGGCAAGGCATCCTCTGCCCACCTGGTAACAGCGGGGGGCACAATTCTGTACTGTCACCCCTGCTGCTGCCAGGTGGGCAGGGGGTGTCTCACCATGGTGGCAAGGGCGCTCAACGGCAGCAGCACCAAGCTTCCCCGCTCTGTCCTGCTGTGCTGGGTCCTGACCACTGGGCTGCAGAGGCTCCAGGGGGAGGGCAGCAGGGTGGGGAGCCCCAAGCCTGCAGTGAAAAGCCCGTATCTACCCCCACCATACACACAAATCTGGGGGGCATGTACCCCATGTGCCCCTCCCAGGTGTGCACACAGTGGCAGGGAGCCAGCCCCACCGCCTGCCACGCTCTGAATAAGCTACCCGTGGCTGCACCCTGCTCCCTGCCTGGGGCCCTGTAGCCATATTCCTTCCCTGGCCCTGGGCCTCAAGCCCTATGCACCACCCCAGCTGAGCATGTGCATGCGTGTGGCGCCCCTGCCTGACCGCCCTTCTCCCACCCCTCCTCGCCTCTCACACGCTGGAGCTCTGCCAGCCTGCAAGGGGAAACCTGCCTTAAAAAGAGAAAATCCACGCTTTTCTCCTTAAAATGAGAAAATCCGCGTTTTACTGTGTTTTTCTGTGGCAAATGGAAAAGCCGGATCTCTGCCGACAAGACATAACTAACACCCTGCCTCACTGGTGTTCATGAATATGCACTGTTGCTTTTTATAAGCCTAGGCTTGTGGCAAACCACCTGAAGTCCTGGCCGAATTCCAGTCCAGATAAATATTTTCTTCCTGAGATCTGACAACTTTTCACACCTTTTGCTCTGTAGAAAGCTGCAAGGTTCTTCTGTATAGCTAGCAGTGGGAGCTGATTCTTACTTATACAAGACAGTTTTCAAATTAATTTGGTGTCAGCCATGCAATTATTGTTAATGCTAGAGAAATAATCAGAACTAACAAGTGATGAGCATTGCTGTGGATTTTAATGCCTCAGGAGTTGATATCCCAAGGAAAAGGCAAGCATTTAAAAAAGGAAAACTGAGTGTGGGGAGCTAATGGACTTATGAACAGAAATCGTATGCAGTGTTATGTCTATACATATCACCAACTTAAATTAAGCATGGCTAAAACTGAGCTTTGACCCTCCTCTCTTCTAGTGGCATTTTTATCAACTAGTCTTTCAGCCACCTCATTCAATTCTGACTACTTTCCTCAATACTGCTAAAAACCAACCTTTTCTTTCTGTGCATCAGCTCCCATGCCCGTTAATCTGACCTCCATCCCTGTGGTCTGGTCAAGCAGACCTACATTAGGACCTCTTCAGAGAAGAGACCACACCTTCCTCTATGTTTGGTGTGCATTTAGTACATTGTGGGAAATGTTGTTGTTGCAGATGGCCAAAACATCGCTTGTTGGTTTAGTTTCTGTGAACACGTGAATGGCTGATCAGGCCAATTTGTGTTTTGAACTATCTGTGGCACACTGAGCAAGACATGCCACTTTGGGTTGCTTGATCAACAGCAGACATACTGCTCCTGCAAGATTTATGCTGTTTGTACTTCTGCCCTGCCTCAGCAGTTCTTCTCTGCTCTTAGCACCAGTATGGATGAGGGTTTGCCAGGTGGAATGATCATGAGTGAGAGCTTCCCAAGACTTCGGGTCAATGTTGAAGTGTTTCAAGGATAACTTGAGGGAGTCCTTGAAGCACTTCTTC
Source organism: Crocodylus porosus (assembly GCF_001723895.1). Lineage (NCBI taxonomy): Eukaryota > Metazoa > Chordata > Crocodylia > Crocodylidae > Crocodylus > Crocodylus porosus. Next base: position 190,388,553 of record NW_017728906.1, read on the forward strand.
CAGCCTCCATGAGAGCACTTTCCCTCCTTTAATTCATCACAAAGGATCTTTGGCATCCTGCTGACATGGCCTGCCCGTGTCATCTGTGATTTCAACAGAGTGTGGATGCTTGGAAGGCTTTCCCAAGTAAGAACCTCAATATTTGGGACCTTTTCTTGCCATTTGATCCTCAGTTTCCTCAGCAGCCCATGTGAAGGTGGTTGAGCTCATAGCATGGCATCTGTACACCATCCAGGTTTTACATACAAACATCAGGATTTGCAACACCATGGCTTTGTACACCTTCGGTTTTGTTTGTTGCCTGATGCCTCTGCACTCTCACACATTTGCACAGAGTCTGCTGAAAGCCACACTTCCTTTAGCAATCCTGGCATCGGTTTCATCATCGATGTTAACTGCAAGTGACAGTGTACTGCTGACACAGGTGAACTTGTCTGCTCCCCGGAGTGTTTGGCCATTCACTGTGACGGTAGGCTCTACGTAAGGCTTTCCTGGTACAGGCCGGTGCATCACTTCTGTCTTCTTACTGTTGATTGTCAAACCAAAGTTGTCACAAGCTGAAGAGAAATGGTCTGACTGTTGCATGTCAGACTTGGATTTGGCATTCTGGGAATGGTGATCAGCAAAGAGAAGATCGCAAACAGTCACTTCCTGTCACTTGTGGAAATATATGACAAAGGGGATGTATACTCTCCTGCTGGTCTGATCAGGAAAGGATAAGCAATATCATACATTCCTACTCTAGCACTTCCTAATGCATCACAACAGCCAGACATTATATTTGATACAGGAAGCGGAGGAAGCAGCCAAGTCATTTGCTGAGTATAGTCATTTAAAAAGCAGTTGAAACAAAGCATCTGTTTCAAGCTCCCATGCTGAGTTTGGAGAAGCAGTGATTTAGGTTTCCTGGGGAGAGGTGTAGCGCTATCAGTGAAGGCTGCAGCAAGTTAATCTTAATTACAGAGCTCTCTGAGAACAATTCTTGTCTAACCTGACAAGAACTGTAAACTTACCCTGGGAGTGAGGGGCTCCTGGCTTGCAGATTTCTGTCTATGCACTGCATTTCAGAAGAAAGGACACTTCCTGCTCATTGGCCAAAATACCTCCAATACCGCCAGAGTCTTCCTGCACAAGGAATGGGCTACACCAGCTAATCTCTGTACAGGGGAGGAGGGGCACAAAGATCTTCTCCCTGCATGAACTCCCAGGGAGATTTCACCTGAAGGATTTGACCCCAATGAAAGCCAAAGTCTGTTACACAAACCTGTTTTCCTTCACCTCATCTAATGGAGCTTGCTAGGGGCGGAGAACAGACTGGGCTGGATCATCACAGGAGATAAAGCAGCCTACCTGCTTTCCCCAACATCCCAGGGAACTCCAGAAAGAACACCCTTCCTTGAGGCATGAACCCCTGGTCATCCTGCATCTCCACTGCACCAATCAGGGTGAATGGCTCCTAGCCTGCCCTTTGTGTTTGCTGAGTTTTTTTATGCTAAATAAATTTTTCTAAATATAGTCAAACAGGGCCGGCTCAAGGTTAATTGCCACCCTAGGCAAACTGTGTATCTCAGCACCCCCAACACTTCCAATATAGAGGAAAATAAGAAAGCTGTAAGATGATATAGGAGTAAGGGCTCATCTTTTAGGATGATGTTGCCAGCGGGATGCTCTTGTCATAAGTCCGTTTGAGAGTTGAAAAGGCAGGAGTCACGATTCTAGTGATCTTTCCTCTGAGAGCTTTCCAGAGGTCTTTCTCCCCTTACTGAACCAAAGGTCTTAGATCAAGGTGGAGCCGAAGCCGGATCTGGAGCCAGAGCCACCCAGGGCTGTTATTTTGTTCCTGTTATTTTGTTCTGCGTATAATTTTGGCGCCCCCCAAATGTTGGCACCCTAGGCGACCGCCTAGTTCACCTAATGATTGGACCGGCCCTGTAGTTAAAGGATATTGCATCTGATTTGGAAGCCAGCCCTGATCTTGTTTCCCTGATTGACCAGATTTGGTGGTTCACCCCCTCTCTATGGAAAGTCTCTGAGGTTCCTATTTACTTTTCCCAGCTTGAGGAACAGCAGTGTGATGCACTGTCCGGGGCTTGTCTGTGCTGCAGAGTTTTGCTGGCAGAGCTCCCGATTCTGCTAGCAAAAATGTGAGCGCATCAATACTTATAGCTGCCTAGCAGTGGCAGCCAAGCCCCTTCTTCTCAGTGATGTTAGCTGTCGCAGTGAAAGAAGGCCTATGCTGTCTCATGGCAGCCAAGATGTATAGATACATCTTCACTTTTTGCTGGGCTGCCAGTGCCCTTCAACAGCTGCGCTCTCCCAGGGTGCACTACACACCCTGCTGCCAAAGCTAACAAAGTGGAGCTGCATTGTTCTTGCAGGAGATGTGGGGGGCAGAAGCCAGGGAAAGGGAGAGAGCAGAAGCCACATGCACACACTCTGGCAGCTTCCCTGTGGTAGCTGCTACCATATATTTTCACATATAACCCGCACCTTTTTCCCCAAAACCAGCTGGGGAAAATTGGGATGTGCATTATATGTAGGGCAAAGGTCTCCCCATGGGTCTAGAAATTTGGAAGTGGGGGTCAGAGCAGTAGCATCATTCATTGCTATAGCTCTGCAAGTCATGGCAATGAACATGGCTGCCACCCTTCCCTTTACTAGCCCCACTGCCAAATTTCTGGACATACGAAGAGCCACCATCCCCAACCAAGCACCAAATGAAGCGGATGTGTGGGGTTGGCTTGCAGCTGGAACCTGCCCACTGGCTGCAGAGCCATGTGCTGGGCTGGACCCAGCAGACTGAGTCTGGGACCACGTGCTGGCTTCAGGACTTTGTGCCAGGTCAGACCTAACATGCAGCTTTGGAGCCAGTGCATGGAGTTGGACGTGTTGCATAGTCCCATTGCTAGCTCAGCCAGATCAGGCACTGCTGTACAGCCCCTCAGCCCTGGCCCTGGTGCCTGGCCCCAAGCCTCCAGCCCCAGCGTACAGCCCCCAACCCCAGCATCTGGCCCATAGCCCCAGAGACTCCACACCTCAGGTATTTACTCATACTCCAAGGTAAGATCTTCTTCCTTCTTGGGGCCTTCCAAAAATAGGGTGCTTGTTATATTTGGAGACATGTTATATGCAAAAAAAAATACAGTATTTTCCAAAAAACTTCTGGAAGTGGCAGCAGTCTAGTGGAGACAATGCTGGAGTTAGGAAGTTAGACAATATGATCATTACCTAGGGAGGACAGGGCATGAGAAAGTGTCTGAAGAGGTTTGCCCATAGCCATAGGCAGGACCTGGAGGTTGTCCAGCTGGGGTAACAAATAGTACTTGCAGTGTAAACCGGTCAAGGCAAGAACTGCCCTTTGCAGGCATCTGCACAGTGCCTTGCAAAATAGGAACCTGATCCATGACTTGGGCTCTGATACACTGCCCTACTGCAGCACAGTGGTAATTAAAAAGATGATGTCCACAAACACTCTTTTCCCTACAGCTAGACGAAGCCAATATGCCTATGCAATCCTAACTGGGTCCTGCTCAGTAACCATGACTAGGATTATTATTTACTTTACAGTAATGAAAGCTGGGTCTGGTTTTGTTGAGCACTGCACTGCACAGAGAAAACATTTCCCACCACAGAGTTTAATCCTTAGATAGATGAGTCAAAATGGGCAAGGCTCAGAGGGAAAAGGAGGCGACAATACTAAGGGTATTAGGTTTGTGTGCAGTACATCGATGGACTCACAATTCACCAGCTGCAACTCACCACCTGTCTAGTCTAGTCCTTAAGGTAATTGTAGTCATCACGGCAGAGAAGCATTGGGCACTGCATTAGAGAGGGGGTGGTTTTTATTGGTTGTATTCAGTTGAAAGGGCACTGCTTGGAATTAAGTTATTCAAAAAGCAAATTCCTCTTTTAAGAATATTAGGCTCAGGAGAAATGCGAAGTTAAACATTGTCATATACCTTAAGTTGCCCCAAACTTCAGTGGGTCATTCTCAAATGCTGTCAAATGCTGCTTCTCTTTGAGGTTTAAGAGTAAAAGTCCAGTAATAAAGATGGAAAGCATGTACTAACTTATTGAATCCTCTGAGTGACGATTTTTTCCATGGACTTTTGCTCCTGAGTCTAGGTGCTAGTGACTCAGACGGTGGGGTTTCCACCATTTCCCCTGTGACACTATTCCACATTCTGAGGCTTCACAATTGCGAAACTTCCAGATATTCTCTTCATCCTAAATGTTTCTTGGCAAAGTTTCACCCTATTACATCCCACACTGCGATGAGGAGACATGACCGCAGTATGTTTAGGTGCACCCCAGCTAACTTTAATGTAGCCAGCTCAGTTATCGACAGCTACAGAACCATGGCGGCCCGGGCTGCAGTGCAGACTGTATTAAGCTTGCATGTGGGATATGGGTTTTTACCTGGATAACTACTAGCCCATGCTGAAGCTTGTGCTGCCTCAGATTCATTGCTATTGGTACCCAAGATAGGTGAGCAACCGCTCGCTTTGGTATGCCTACATGTGCTGTAATCATAGCACCTCTGATTGAAATGTGGATGTACCCATAGTTATGTCTCAAGTACTGCCTTAAGCAGTCTTTTTTAATGCTTACACAAAGCAATTACAATTCTTGTATACTGTTATAGTTCTTTTTATTTGTCCCATATCTACATTTGTTCATTCTTGCTTCATAAGCTATCCCTCCAAGCCCTTCCTCCTCTCTAAATTTGTTGATATGCTGCAATCTGCTACTAATGCACCTGTGGTCTAACCATGTCCAATGGAGCCAATAGAAGTTTACCACTGACTGTAGTGGGCATTGTACTGTGTACCTGAAGCCAAAAGCAGACATAAGAAGATGGACTTGCATTGCTTTTCTACACAATGCAGTGTATCTGTATATTCAGCTCAAAAACATACTAGCTTTAGTCCATATTTATGTAGGATGGAGACCAGTAGTGGTTTAGGGTCCCGACAGCTTCTTTCACAATAATCTCATCAGAGAACTTTAAGAAAAGAGGATCCATATGAGAGGAAAGCAAGAATTGAGGCAGGCTCTTGAGAGAAGAGACAAGAACATTACTATGCTGGAAGGCATTATCGAGGGCTGTTGAGTGGGCCTTCATCGTGAAGGTTATCAAATACTGCTTTATAACTGAATCATATGCTAATCACCTCTTATGCGGACTAAAATGTGTATGTCAGTGCCTCTTTAAATAGTGCTGACAAAAAACATTTGGAAGCCACCATCTGAAGCACTGGATTGTGTGCTAAAGCAGGAGCAGAAGGAAAATGTGTTCCAAGGACTTCTCTGGACATGCTAGCAATGAATGAGTACATGAAAGGTGAAAGCCAGTGAAAGTGAAAAGGGTCTTGCAGGCACAGTAATCACTGAAAAAGGAGACTTGAATTTCTGAACAAAGTTGCAGCCTGCTATTGTTGGTTTTTACTGTGACATGAAAACAGGATGTTGCAAATATTCTGCAGACTGAGGCAGAATTGCACCTCTGACTCATGAGATCAATTCCCTCCTAACAGGAAAAGCTGGCAGGGCCCCCAATATTTTTTAACCAGTTGGGCCAAAAGGCACGACAACAGATGTGTGTGCACGGATGTGTGTTCCCAGCTGTTCCTGAGTTAAGACTATCAGACTCTCAAAAAGTAAAACAGGCTGTTTGAAAGAGAAGCACTGCCCTTTAAGGAATGTAATGCCATTGGAGTTTCCCTGCAGTGTACTTGTATCCTCCAACCCAAGCCTTCCTCCTCATCTTTTCTTGCCTTCTTGCCTTGATCAATACAAAAACTTAGAAAGATCAAATCATAGGATTGGAAGGGACTTCAAGCATCATCTGCTCCAGCTCCCTGCTTGAAGGCATGAATCCTGTCAACCACCCCATCCAATGCTTATCCAGCCTTCTTTTGAAAACCTCCGCTGAAGGAGATTGCACAAACTCTTGAATCTATGGCATGCTGAAACAATGCACTTGACCTAACTGATTGGACTGGACAGCATTTCTTCTACCCATGACTGAAAATATATCATTCACTTCTTATTTCTTTTGAAGAATTAATGGGCCACTAGCATTTCTCATACCTTAAAAGAGAACAGACTTTTAAAAACAAATCTGCTTTGCCCATTTACCTTATCCCCTTGTTTTCTTAGAAGAAAACAAAGTAATTTAGTTTGTTGGATTTTGGACCCAGCCCCTACCCTCGATGATTACTTAATGTTATTTTGTGGGGCCCACCATCATTTTCTGTGCTCCAGAGACAGCATATTATAGTCACGCAGCAAGCCCATGCTTAAACACTGAGTCATCAGTTGTTTCTCTTCAAGGCAGCACTGCAGTTACTTTTCCCTAGTGCCAGGGTATGAACTCTGAACACAGTTTATCACTGCTCAGCAATTTCTTCAAGGCCTCAGCTCTGAATCCTGATGTTTTTCACACAGGCAACATGCAGTTTCTCACTCTGCTGCAGGTCTGAAGCATTACAACACATCTTGGGCACCATCAGACCATTAGAAGGGGTGCAGGAGGCCCCAGGCAGAACTCTGCAGGGCTGAATAACAGCTTTAATATCTATTGCCTTTGCACTTTGTGTGGTTCTTTACATACCCGAGCAGAGCGTCAACCCCCTACCATTCTGGCAGTAGAAAATCAGACCCTACATCTTTATGGATAGCCAAGCCAGGCATTATTCTCATGTAGAAACCCTCTCTGTCACGGTCATTAAAACGCTGGATCCAGGACATTCAAGATGGTTTTTCCCCCAGCAGGAAGAGGCATCTTTTCCCCCAGCAGGACCAGAGGACAATATGTACACTTTAGTTAGTGTTATACTCCACTATGCTTAGCTCTGGAAATGACCCATGTTGATCCACATTAGCATACTTGGGGTTTGCCAATGCTCCTGCCAGGACCAAGGCCAGAGGTTCCTGCCTGGAGGGTCTTGCTTCTCCACTCAGGGTCAGATAAATCACCATATTTAGGGTCAGGAAGGACTGTTACCCTGTGGTCAGATTGGTATGGGGGGGGGGGTTTGCCTTCCTCTGTAGCGAGAGGCATGGCCCTCTACCTGGGACCTTTTAAGTAGAGTTGCCAACTCTGACTGGAGCTATTCTGGGAGATTTTTTTCCCAACATGATGTAATGTCATTAATTGTACTGTTCAACCCATTCACAATATCAACCCAGCTTGCTTTCAATAATCACTGAGAGATCAATGCTGATTCCAGTAGACTCCTGGCCAATCTGGGAGAATTGGCAAGTCTACTTTTGAGCATATATTGACAATATTTCATAGAAGCAGGACATTGACTACTGTGGTTCCCCTGCTGTGCCTGTGGTAGGTTAGGGTTTTGGGTCTGTGTTGCAAAGGTTGATGGCAATCTTACATAGGGTCTAGTTTATAGTTTGTATGGGATAGCTTGGATAGGGATGATCCTGACTCAGGCAGGCAATTGGACTCTAGATGACCTCTGGAGGTCCCGTCCAGCTCTGCTTCTCTATGACACTTCATGCCCAACCTGGAAGAAGCACTGATAAATTTGCCCTCCAAGTCAGGGGTCTGCAACCCCCAGTACATGTGCCAGAACATGGCATGTGAAGACATTTTGCTTGACACACCAGCCCTTGGGATGGATGATGGGGGAGTCCTTATTGACTAGTAAGATGAAGTTTCTCACAAGATGACTTTGCCATAGCATCGTCAGTGTAGGATTTGCAACACATTTGCAGTATCCCAGGAACTGAAAGTTTCACTGATCTGGAGTTTTATATTTTCTACACTCAGTCATAAAAGCTCTTAGGAATAGTTGAAGAGTGCCTATCTGTCAGGATGTTGACATAATGGTATATACTGGCTAGATTGCTCTGAAATAAGAGGTCTTACTTGGTTATGATTTCCCCCTGCTGCTCACCTTCTACAGTTCCATCCCAGGGCTATCCCAAATGACTGCTGCTGCAAACGCTTTCCTTGGCTACCTGCTCAGACTATGGCACACTCCTACTTGAAATCCCTCACTTTCTATCTGTCATCTTCTGATAGGTGTCAAGCTCTAGGGCATCACCTTCAAGACTACTCAAACCCACTCCTACTTAAGACTCCTACTGAGCACTACACTTAAGTATATATGCAACTTTTCAGCACTGGAAGTATTCCATCAAAATTATATCCATCAAAATGTTAGGACTGTGATTAAGCACCATGAGGCCCATGTCTCAGCTTCATTTACCTTCTCTTTGCCCAGAAGTGAGTGTTGAAGCATTTCTGTATTTAGCATTTCCATTCTATGGATTAAAAAATAAACCAAAACAGAGAGACATTAAATGTCATACATGAGTCTGTAATGTCATACCTTACAACCATGATGTGCACAAAGTAGCTGGAAAATACCTCCAGCCTGAATTTTGCAAAGTGAATTGCATTCATTTTGTATAGGGGGAAGTTATACCAGAAGAATTAAGGTAGTGGAGAATCAATCCCATTCAGTTTGTGGCAGAGCAAGAAACAGAGCTGGTGTATTTTTTTTTTACCTAGCTATCACTTTTAACTCCAGGCCTTTTCCTTTCCTCTTATCACAGAGGCTGCTTTCATACTTCCCATGCTGCATACCATGCATGCCCCTTCTGACCATTTTTACATAGAGGCTAGTCAAGTAATTATTCCAAAGTGGTGTTTCCCCTGAGTTCAAAGTAGAGTACACAACATTTCTAAAGCAGTTGTCTGTATGTCTACATGCTGAGTGAGTCCATCAATATGAAGAAAAAGAGTTCTAAATAGTTTTTACCTTAAAAACTCTAAATCCATCATTTTACCCAAGATCTCCTTTCTAAGATATTGCCACTCTTGGTCGCGCTGAAAATGCCCGTGGTTACAATTGAAGTTTCAGTATTTCTTATTATAGAAATACTTTTTCCCATACAAGCAGGCTATTCTAAGTGCTGCCACTGCACCTTAATATGCAAGCAATTCTAGTGGTTTCATGATCTCGCTATTCAAAACTCACCTCTGCTGTGATACATACAGAGCACTCAACACTAGATCTGGGCTATGCACCTGCCAGGCTGTACTTCACGTGATCAGTCTAGATGAGAGCTGTTCCTTTTGGCCTTAAACTCGATGATATTTCACTTAGACTTTCACCTTGTCACTTCTTTTCTTTGGCTTGTAAGCTCTGTGTGGAAAGGGCTATCTTTGTATATATTTACAATTACACTATCTATAAGTAATGTCCTAACACACAGTGGAGTCCGTATCACTTTCAATACTACTGTAGCACAAACAAACAAGAATAGTGCAAGCAGGAATTCCCAAATCTGGCCTCTGCATTCAACTGCACTCAGAAAGCAAAGCCTGCACAATATATTTTCCCCTGCAACAAGATACTGAAAATGTTAGTTCTGTGTCAGGTTTTACTAAAAGCTGTTTTTCTCTTAGTACAGCTTGCCAAGATCCTTGTTAGTAGCTTCAAGTAAGAGTTCTTTTTTTTTTCATTTAACCCATCTGTTTGCTTACACATCTTGGAGACTGTAGACACTTACACATAGCAACGCCTTGGGGACTGTGAATGTAATAGCCCTGGAATCCATGTCATTTTGAATTGCTGCTGTTGCACAAGTCTCCTCTTTCATTTGAATAAATGATATGCAAATAGAATGCTAAATGCCAGACCAAATAGATGCAAAAGGTATATGAGGCCAATCCCTCAGTAAAGAAAAAACAGATCTTTCTTCCAATTTGGTGCAATATTGACTTTTCCTATTAAATTACTCCACTTCAGATTTTAATAATACAGCTCCCACCTCTCTCCTTTTAAACAGAACAAGCTGTATTCAGCACCAGAAAGCTGACATCTCAGAGGGGGAAAGGGGTGGGAGGTACAAATACCCACAGGGAGGAGAAGTGAGCATGGATGGTTAAACATGAAGAGGCTGACATACTTTTAAATGCTGACATTTTACAGCTCAAAAAGCAGACTTCATACTTCCATAGCATCCAGTTCAAATTTATTATTGTCAGATTCAGTGACCGTCATAGCTTTCTTTGCCCATCTCATCTCATTAACTGTACTCATGTATGGCATCGACCCCACACTCTGTCTTTAATGCCAGTTTTGTCCAACTATTTGTCTGCCTTTACCACAACTATTTCGCCTCTTTATGCCATACCATCTCATTGGATTATTCTCTCTCAACTCATCCATAAAACTCCAATCCTCTCCACCTTCAAATTCCTCCGTAAAACCCATTCTCCAACCCCCTGCCGATATACAAGAAAATAGTCAACAAATAAGGTATGGATCCAGGGCAGTTGGATATGGTAGCTATTTTATTTACTTATGTTCTTAACTGCAAAGGATTTAGAAATGTCCTGAATTTCAGAGCAACCACAGTGCTCTTCAAGACAGTGAAAAAGGGCCATTTATCAACACTTTTGAAAATCAAGCTGTTAGGGTATATAAGATTGTATATATTTTGATTGTATTCTTATTTTCGTCTTATCTTATGTTGCTTGCCTTTTTGTATTAAAAACATTTTGGGTCAAGGATACTGTACATGCTACCAAAGTACAAATGAATGAAGAGGGTACGTGTATGGGCAAAGCTCACCCAGAGGCATCCCAAATCATTGCTACTTACAACTGCCATTCCCCCATCTTTGCTGTCCAAGTGTAACAGGATCCCAAATCTACAGCTGGCTGTGGTGCCCCCTTCCAGCCTCACTAATCCTGTTTCTCAGTCTGTCTCTCCAAGAAATTGCTCTCTTCCTGCCTGCCACACCTTTGATAGTAAATTAATATTAATTTGGGAGTAAATTTGAGAAACCAGAGTGAGCCTTGAGGTGCTTCACTCCACCCTGCTCATCACTGGGTCACCCCACTCCGGCCTAGTCTTAACTCAAATTCGAAGCAGGGCATAAATCCTCAAAAAGCCTCCTCAGTCAGCACGCTGCCTATACGACTCTGGTAGTCCTGCGTTAGGGCTTTCTCTCTGGCCCCCGTGTAACAGTCCTCAGTTAGGGCTTTCAGTCACTGCCCTTGTTCTCAGGTTTCTTTCTCGTAGACTGAAGTCTTTACCAGTCCTATGTCAATTAGAGAAACCCACAGCCCCTTCCCCAGGACTTACAGTGACCTCTCAAGTCCCTTTCAGCCCACCCCATGCCTTCAAACAAATACAAACTTTGAAAAGCAAAACATAAGCAATTTAGCATCCTGCTGGCCTCTCTGTAGACCTGACAAATGTGTCCCAGGAACCTTCTGCGGGTCAGTCTGAGGCTCCATCCCAGGAGCAAGGCTTGTATAGCCCTATGCTCCTCTCCTTTCTGGCCACATGCAACCCTCCTCCCCCGCATTCCCTCACTTTTTGCAGACTATGGCACGGGGGGGTTCCCATTACTATCACATTACTTCCTGCTCTGCAGCCAGTCTCTCTGCAGCCTGTGCCTCCCAGCCTGCTTGCTGTAGCAATGTATTCTCTCTACTCAAGTAATGGGTTAGGTCCATTACGCCCTTAGGTCCTCCATCACATAAATAGCAGAATCTAAAGGTCCTGAGCACAGGGGCAGGAACAAGGAACTCCTGGGCTCTAATTCAGATCCTACCTCCAGTTTCCTGTGTGTCATAGGCAACTCCTTTGAAATTTCAATTAAATGCTAAAGGGTAATACCTGGTACTTACAAATATCTGATCATTATAAAGTGTGACTATATACCAGCCTTACCTATCTGAGAGGTGTCATTCATTGTATGTAATGTTCATCACAAATGCTAACCAATAATGTTGTTGTTTGACGTCCTTTCAGTAGCCACAGAACAAATGCAGCACAAGCAGCAGAACTACATACAGCTCCACACTCTGTGGTCAATGGCACCTCTGCCATGCGTCTGGGGAGAGGGTAGATCATTTTCCTGGAACCTCCTGACAAGACTGCCATCAGGAATGAAAGCTAACATATTTTGCAAGACTTCCACTCCTCAAGCATTTCAAACCATATGTGCATGGAATGTAACTACCTAGGGAGTGGAAGATAGCTATCAATGCATCATATACTGCACAGCAATAGCAAGGTGGGAACTTGAATTCAGGGCATATCAAAACAAAGGGCCAAGATCTTGGTGTGTAAGGTCTTGAGGCACCCTCAACATATTGCATTTATACTTTGAAAGCATGCATACCCAATCTAAGGTGCTGTAATATGGAAAACCAGCCATAGAAATGTTCTGTATTTTTGTATATTATACATAAAACATTTTTACAGCTAGTTTGTATGGCATCTTAAAATGAACATGTAGCAGGTCTGCATAAGGCCAACTAGGCCTTAGGGTTGTCAACCCTAGTCCCAGACCTGCAAACACCCAGCTTTCATGAACTCTGGCTCTCTTGCACTAGCAAGTGGAAAGGGCATGGATGGGAGCAAGGAAACAGATTAACATCACACCATTTAATGAAAGTGTGCCAGAGGCCATCTTACAGATGTCTTTCTGCACTAAGACTACCTACTCATATCCCTTAGGGTATCCACATAGCTATTAGATGATAACAATATAGCTGGTCTTCAGAGACAAGTGTGGTCCTGCCTGTATAAGTTGGACTTTAAGAACAGACACTTTTAAGTTCTTCCCAGCAAGCACTCCTTGCACCCCACAGCTCTGGATGGGACCTCTGAAAAATACCATAAGTAATCAGTAAGCAACCCCAGCAAATGATAAGGGCTACTGTTTTATTGATTTGCCACAATATTTTTAGACTACAATTTATAATATGACTCCAAAGTCATGTAACTTACTACTGCCTTGTGCTGTTATTAGGTGGGAGCACAGAGTTGCCTCCCTTCTCAGGACCTGGAGGACTCCACTCTGTTCTGGAAGACACAGTATCACCAGCTTTCAGTGCTACTGTTATCATCATTGTCACTGTTATCATATCTGGGAGTGCCTACTTGTGTTTCCTGAAGTACATCTGCTCTGGATGCTGCAAATCCACCCAGGTGGTGCCAGTCCGAAGATTTGATCCCAGCCGATCAGAGGAACAAGTATAGCCTAACCCCACCAGCCAGCTGTCTGCTGCTTTCATGGACCACACAGGCAAGAAGAGCGTGTGCCTGGAATTAAGATGCATCATAGACGATGGGACTTCCAGGGAATCGGGTCAACTTCCTGATACTGGACACTTGCTCTCCCCTTTGTATCTGCAGCTGCTTTACATTGGGTACAGTTAATCTGCTTTGAAGACCTTGCTGATGAATTGCTATGACAGAGCCTGTATCCCTGTCCACATTGTGTCTTGATAAGTGTTTCACTTTCCATTTATGCCAGCTAACTAGTGACATTTTTGTTACATTTGCTTTTGATGTTTTTGGGGATAACTGGAGCTTTCGTGTTCCAAAATGGAGCCAGAATTACAGACACCTTTCAGTGGTGCCAAATATTTAGAATCAATCATTGGCACTATATGCCTCTGGAAGGGTTAAATTTGTCATCTTTGAAATTATTGGTTCAAGACTGGATGTTCTCTGGAAGCTCAAACACAAGACTTTGGGATCTGTTCAGGAGTTACTGGGAGGAAGTTCTCTAGCCTGTGTTATGCATCTGTGTTATGCATGTATTGATGATCTAATGGTACCTTCAAGCCTTATATTGTACAAATCTAAAGATAACCACATCGTAGTTGCTAGTAGGTCTCCAGAGTCAATATGCTACTTTTTCCTTGATATTGAAGCATTATAAACTTCCATTTTGCCAAACTGATATTAGACAGCTGGGCTAGGTACAGACAGTAAAAAAGGCTTTTTTCAGATTAAACTGAAACAGAAGTGAACAGACATTTACATTTGATTCAGGAAATGCAGCCACATGCCTGCAGTGGCTCAGGCCAGAAGTCAGGGGGCGCTAGAGCACAGCTCTCTGGCTGTGTTCACTTCCTCTTCCTGCTGCCCGCACTGTGTCTGGGATTTGCAGTCCAGAATTATAGCAGTAGGACTCTGCAGGGTTGCTCATCACTTCTTCCTGCTTCCAGGTGCCTCTGGGCTTTGTAGTCCACAGGTGCAGCTAGCAGTAAATTTGAGCAGGGGAGCCAGGGTTTGCCTGGGGGGGCAATCCTCCCCACCCATAGGCTGGGCTGCATCCCCAGCTGGGCTTGCTCCTCCCCCACCCTCTTGTCAGCCAGCCCTTCCTGCTCCAGCTAGGGAGCGGAGGGGTGGGGCCAGCCCTGGTCTCTGGAGCTGTCCCAGAACAGCCCCATCCAGGGCTGGAAAGCATGCTGGGATGCTGGGGGACTGTGATTAACTTGAACCAGGAAGGGGTCTCGGACAGAGGTTTGATATACCATTTGGATCCAAATCAGTTAAGTCTGATACTACATTCAACCAGGTTCAGTCATATTGAAACTGGTTTATGTGCACTAAACTTCTGTTCTGTTACAGCTTTAAACCAGTTTCTGATCATTTCAACTGGTTTATGTGTAACTTCTGTCCCTAGCCCTGAAGAACTTTTACCATATTGACTATTTGATGTGATTCTTAGCATACAACACTGACTGGCAATGCCAAAATTATTCCTACATGTATATTTCCTACTTGTGGACAAGACATATTCAAGCATTGTTAAGACAGGACAAAGTAGGTTGGGTGAAGGATAGCTGAAGTGGAACATCGCTGTCATTCAGTGCTTCAGGTTGATAATAGAAGAATCATTTCAGAAATATCAGAGGAATAGCTCTCCTACAGTCTTCTTGACTACATAAGAGCAGGGAAATACTAACATCATTATAAGAGGGATTTGACCTAAGTGCAATCCCTGCCTAAATTCAAGACCAAGAGATAGAGATAAGTTCAGGCAAGCCTCCCTAGTTTGCTTCTTGAAATATGCAGTCATAGATTGATAGATTGTAAGGCTGGAAGGGACCTCGGAAGATCATCGGGTCCAGCCCCCTGCACTAGGCAGTATGAGTGACATGTGCCCCAGGGGCTGGGGGGGGCATGGCGAGCTCCCACAGGCAGTGGTGGTGGAGGCAGGGCCATGAAGACAGTGAGTGGGGAGCATTGGCACCACTTCTCCCAGGGGGTGCACTGCCAATCTCAGGGGGTGCATGTGCACCTGGTGTGCACTCCCTAAGCATCACCAATGCTGGGCTGGAAAGACAACTGGGGTCAGGTGACTCCAGCCTTTTAAGGTCTTTGACTAATTATCATAACATGTTCATTTTTACCAGTTATCACTAGATTTGCCATCTCTTTAAAGTTCATATGCCTGCAGTAGCATGATTAGGTGAGATCCTCAGCTTTCCCTTCAAAAACAAGTGTATTTGTTGTTTCATGGGTGCAGAGAAAATCTTCAAAGTATAACTCAACTGTATTCTAAAGGCTCAAAAGCTGGAAAAAACTTTGATTTTTGGGTCCTGACTGGTGACAGTTGGGACTGATGACATTGTATGTCTGACAGTTCTTGGACCCCGTTTTGTGTTCCTGATAGCATGCAAGGAATGGGCTCACCAGTATTTTGAGAGAGGCCTAAAGTGAAACCTTATATCCACTCACTCCCAAACTGTAGAGGGCCTCCCAGTCTCAATCCAGACCTTAATCTTACATCTTGAACAAAACCATATGGTCATTATTCAGTACGCACCTTTACTTGAATAGCATCTTTTCCACTCAAGATTGCCCTGCTGAGCTAGAACTATGAACAATGTTGTGTGCTTTGCAAAGTTTCATGTGCCTGGGTGTGACTGTTTATTAATGTGGTTATTGCTGTATGACTGTTTATTAATGTCATTTCAAGAACTGATTTTTACCATGTGAATGACTGGCCCTGCATAAACTTCTTTACATTTGTGAATATTGGCTAAAAATGTATATTTTAAAGTCTTTGCTTCTCTTTTCTTACATAAAATAGGATACCATCACTTCATTATCTGGGAAAGATTCCATGGACCTTTCTTAAACAAGGTATAATTGTTTGTGAATATCTATCTTGCTGAGCTCCTTCAAGTCACCCTGATGCAAACAAAGCCAAAAATTAGTCCTGATCATCTCCTTCCAGTGACTTATTTGTGGTTTGCTTGGGTTTTGTTTTCACTAAATATTCCCCATATTTTCATATTTTTGCTCAGTAATTCTAAATAAAAAGTACCAGCCCATCACTCTGAATTGTCCTGTTTATTAATATGGTTTGATTAGTTCCCTGTGGTCTATGTATATTTTGTTGTTTTACACTTAAGCAAATTCCTTCTATTTTGACATGGAATCAGCGTGCTGCCAGGGCACTGGTCACTGCGAGCAAGGATGTATCAGTACTTAGCATGCTCACCTGGCACATGGGAGACATGTGTTTTCTGTTCCACCAGCCGTCCTCTGCAAGTACTGGGTAAATTGCTTAGGGCTTGATCCAGCAAATGATTTAGGCACCAAAAGCAGGAACTAGGCCAAAGTGAGTTGGATAAAACCAAACTGGCAATCCTGGAGCTCCGGTTTGATTTTTGAGTCCTACCCTCATGCTGCTCAGAACCTACCCGGTCAGAGCAGCCCAGTACCTACCTCCTACCTAATCCCAATCAGGATCCAAAAACTAACCCTGAGTGGGCTCCATATGGTACTTGCTTCAGAGCATGATCAACTCATACCAGCAGGATCAGTCTCCCCACAAAATGTGTCAATGCCCAACTTTTGTACATGCCCAACTTTTGTACTTTTGTGGTTAAGCTGCTTGCTCAGGAAACTTCCTCAGTATTTCCTATCAGCTGGCCCAGGGGCTCTCTGTTTTAATATGCCACTTTTTGTAAATCCAATTTTGCGGTGCCTCGCTCTCTCCGCACACAATGTGTGGAACTTAGGCACCCGATGCAGGACTAGAGATACCAGGCATAAAAGTTTAGAGGCTGCAGAGTCATGAAAGCTGAGCTCTCCAAAGGCACTTAGACATCTCACTCAGCTGAAGGGTATGGAAAATAACTTGAATATCTCTGCAGGCGTGGCGTTAAGGACCCCACATCCCATTGACATTCAATGAGGTTTAAACTCCAAAATGCATAAGTCATTTCTGAAGATGACGCAAATGCCTATGTGCATTTGTGCATTTGAAAATGTCAACAGCCTACCCCACAATTGTATGAGAAGAAAATGAGGTTGTGTTAAAGCAGCCACGAGGGGGAGTTCTCTGAATGTGACAAGATCAAGCTGATGCCGAGACAGATCAAAAATCCGCTTAAAAGTAAAATCTACCAGTGGATACTGGGATATTCTCTAGAACGCACAAGTCCTCTTCTCCCTCTGATAAAGCCTGAGCTTTCAAAGTGCTAAAGCTAAGCGCTCTGGCCCTAGTTCAGCAATAAACTTAACTATCTGAATAAGTGTACTAGCAGTCTCATGGAAACTCTGAGAAGGTCAATGGAATCGCTCTGTGCATGCAGTTAAGCACATGCACGTTTTACTGGATTGGAGCCAGAGAGCTCAAACATCACAGGATCAAGCTTCACACAATGAAAAAAGGACTTTGTTTACTAGTTGGGTCCTATTTTCTCCTTCCCTTGCACGTATATTGACACTGAAGTTTAGCTGGAACCAACCTCTCATTTTGGTGAGGAAGGGAAAGGGCCATAAGGAATCCATAAAAGCCAACCCAAGGCTATACCGTTAGTTCTGGGCAACAATCAAATCCAAGATTTCTTTTTCTACTGAAATTCAATCAAAATACCTCAAGAACAGTTATTCTCATGGATTTTGCCATTTTGGGTCAGTCTCAGAAAAAAAATGGTGTTATGAGTCCTTCAGGTACAAAGCATAGGATAAAGGCTTATGCACACTAGATACCGAATCCAAACTTAACCCCACTCCAAATAAAAAGATTGCAGTAGTCTATGAGACATTGAAACCATTTCTCAGTACACAGCAATAGAGGCAGTTGTAGGGTCTTACCAAAGCAAGACCAGGAAAAGGTTCGTAGAACTTGAAGTCATTATGGAAATGTCCTACTTTAAAACACCACCACCGCCAATTAGCTTTAAAAATAGGCTGGAAATATTGCGGGGGGGAGCATCTGCTCAGTATCCAGAGCCATAGGCCTTTATGAAAGGGGAATTTAAAGAAAAAGGCAGAGTGCCTTCCTGAAGACCTGGATCCAAATTTTGGTTTAGATCAAAAGAGCTAAATTCCAGCACAAAGATATTATGTTAATCCCATTCTTACAATCACAGTTAACTACCCTGTAATTAGACACAGCTTGAACCCTCCCACCTAAAATAGCTGATGCTACAATAAGATACAAAACAAAGATAATGCCTGGCACAATGGGGATATTTTTTAGACAAAAACCACCACACCACAAGAAAAGGAACAGAACCTTATTTTTGTGATCATGTGAAACTGCGCATACCTACTTCACAGAACCTTTTAATAATGTTCCATGAAGATGAAGTACCGATATAAAACTTACCCAAACTGTAGTGCCTGAAATGTCAGTTCTCCTTATTTCAGACAGCTAAAGGTGTTAATTGGAGGAATTTGTATTTCCTGGTTATTCAAATCTCAGCCAAGATCAGGAACATGTTAGTCCATCTGCATTTGGCCCGGAAATTTCATAGTTTCTAGGGTCAGAAGGGACCTGAGCAGATCATCAAGTCCGACCCCCTGCCATGGTAGGAAAGAGTACTGGGGTCAAACGACCCCAGCAAGGTGTTCATCTAACCTCCTCTTAAACACCCCCAGGGTAGGAGCCAGCACCACTT
>NW_017728906.1:190408092-190454294 GCF_001723895.1 Crocodylus porosus
TGGCGACCCATTTGACTGTGTGGGTGTTGACACCACAGCCCCCCAGTTTTTTAATGAGAACGGGTTGAGAGACAGAGTCGAAGGCCTTCCAAAAGTCCAGAAAGACTACATCCACTGCTACCCCTGCGGCTAAGGATTTGGTGACCTGGTCGTAGAAGGCCACCAGGCTGGTCTGACAGGACCTGTCGCTAATGAACCTGTGTTGGTTGCCCCTAAGCATAAATCTCCCCCGCTGGCCCCTCATGGACATGGGCCAGAATAATTCTCTCAAAAAGCTTGCCCAGGACTAACTGACCTATAGTTTCCCGGGTCCTCCTTCCTCCCCTTTTTGAAGATGGGAACCACATTGGCCCTCTTCCAGTCCTCCGGCACCACAAGTGCTCATACAGCCCTGCCAGGGGTCCCGCAATGACCTCAGAACTCTGGGGTGGAGATTATCCAGACCAGCTGATTTAAATACATCCAGTCCCTCCAGAAGTTCCCTAACTAGATCTTCACTAAACCTTGGCCTAGGTGCACCTCCCCTGGGGGTCTAAGGGGGGCCCAGAGGCGGGGTGGCTGTTCCGGTCCCTGCTTAGGAAAATGGGGGCAAAGAAATCATTAAATATGTTGGCTTTGTCATCTGGTGTGACAACCAAATTTCCTAGCGTGTTCTGCAGGGGCCCCACGTTACCCGGAATCTTCTTTTTGCTTTCTGTGTATTTAAAAAAGGACTTCTTGTTGTCCTTGATCCGGGAAGCTAGTCCCAGTTCCATCTCCACCTTGGCCTTCCTGACTGCCCCCCTGCATCCCCGAGCAACCACAATGTAGTCCTCCCTGGTGATGGCCCCTCCCTTCCATTGGGTGTACGCCTCCCTTTTAGCTAGGAGACATTCCTGGATGCTTTTGGTGAGCCATGGGGGCTTTTGTGCCCTCCTGCTCCCTCTGATCCGTGTTGGGATTACCTCCCTTTGGGCTTGGAGGATCGTCTCCTTAAGGAGTGACCACGCTTCTTGGACAGCCCTCCCCTCTTGGATACCCCTCCTGGCTCCCCTTCCCTCCCCTCCGGGACCTCAGTGCTTCCCTGACTGTTCTTCTTAGCTCATTGAAGTCCACCCTCATGAAATCTAGGGCTGCTGCCTTGCTGTAACCCTTTGCCACCTTGCGCTGGATGGTGAATCCCAGCAGGCAATGATTATTATCACCCAGGTGGTCGAGCACCCACAGCCCCTCATCAGGTCATCACCTGTGGCCAGCACCAGGTCATTTCCCCTGCTGGGGCTGTGCACCTCCTGGGTTAGATGGAAGTCCTGCATTCTGGCTAGGAACCTACATGACCAAGTTGTAACCATTCATGACTGATGTGGATCTTGCTAGGACATCCAGGCTTTTATCACCTCCAGATTAGATTATTACACTTGAATCACTCTAGCTAGTGCAGAACACAGCTGCCCAAATTAATTACCAGAATGTCATGTGAACAAGTTTATTACTGTATATCTGTGCTCTGGTCACTGCTGCCTGTCAAATAATTTCCAAATGCAATTTGGCTCATTAGTGCTGATTTAAACCTTCATAATTTGAATCGTAGTAGCTAAGGTTGTCCCCTTCCTTTACTGTGCATTATTAGTCTGCTGGCATGTTCAAATTATACTCCCATGTTGTCTCAACTTGTTTTGAAAGGTGTTGACACATGGCTATTTTCAGCAAAGGATCTTAAACTTCAGAGTTCTCCTATCCTTGATCCTTGGCCTCCAGGGGATACTGGAAAGCTCATCCATTTCTTCATTAAGTTCAGAAAATGGCTAAGGAGTAGCAGTAGTGTGGGCACTTTTATGCTTGTGCTGTTAAAGGAGAAGGGTTTATATATCTATTTTTGCCTTATTATTAGGACATTATGACAAGGCCTTTACAAAGCACGTAAAGTATATTTATTTTTAAAAACCCCCCTAAGTGAGAAAGAAGAAAATAAAATACTAAGTGTGATCTCACTGCAGGGTTTGCTAGTCACCTGGCATTTACCACAGATATGGCAGCAATCTTTGGAGGTTTTGTTCTTATTATTAGAAGTTTAAATATTTGCACACTTAGTCTATGTCAAAGGTAAACACACTGAACCCGATCTTACAAAAGGAGTTACCCATGGGGCTGAAACTTTCTGTTAATAATTAGGGGCTAGATCACGGGGTACAGCCAAAGTGCCCTCAACACATGACCAAACATGGATGAGGACAAGTGTGGGTCTAAGCCACCTTTGTTCCTGAGTCAGTCGGGGGCTAAAAGCTCTCATCACATACATTATCTAGCCAACGTGCTGCTCTGAGTTGTGCTGGCTACAGGAACCAATCTAGCCACTGAGATGAATGCTTCCTCTCTGTTGTCTCCCTGTCTTTCTTCTTGTCACAGGGCAGGGACCCAGGAGCGGCAGTGATCTCTCCTAGCACCCCCTACCGAGCCAAGTGGGTGTCCATGCACCCTCGTTATCTCGACTGACATGACTTTGATGGTGAAAGTATTGTAAGGGAGGCTGCCTTTTACCCCCTTAGACACGGTACCCCCTGGGCGTACTCCCGCCGATACCCCATCTACTGCTGATTCTGTGTACTCTCGTCACAGGGCTATGCGTGGCTCCTACCACCCCTATACCACACCCCAAGCCTCTCAGGTGTCCCAGACATTGTTAGGTCTAAACTATCCTTGTTATGCTCGCCCTTCTGAGCTCTCTTCGCTCTCTCGCCCCCTCCTGGGGCTTCTCAGTGTGTGCTCACCCCCACGCCTGCACTGGGGTCTGGCTTGTGCTCACACAATTGGGGCTCAGGTGGCCTCAGCCTTACCTGGCCCCAGACCCC
This sequence comes from Crocodylus porosus, assembly GCF_001723895.1. Classification (NCBI taxonomy): domain Eukaryota; kingdom Metazoa; phylum Chordata; order Crocodylia; family Crocodylidae; genus Crocodylus; species Crocodylus porosus. The sequence continues at coordinate 190,410,921 of NW_017728906.1, forward strand.
CTTCTCTGGGTCTTGCGCCCACTGGGCTTCTCACAATCGGGGCTCAGGTGGCCTTGGTCTTACCTGGCCCCCAGACCCGCTTCTTGGGTCTTACGCCCCACTGGGGCCTTTCGCCTGAGCCCACACTGGGATCCTCCCGATACTGTGCAATCGCCCTCCCTGGGGCTTGTCCCAATACTATGCAATCACCCTCCCTGGGGCTATACGGCCACCCTCCCTGGGGCTTACTGCGATGCTCTCGATTGGGGCTCAGGTGGCCATAGCCGTACCTGGCCCCCAGACCCGCCTCCTTGGGTCCGGACTGGGCTCCTCACCCCACACAACACTGCTCCACTGGGGCCAGGGTCTATGCAACCCCCAAACCGTGGCACCCTCTCTGGTGCCAGGAACCCCCACACTACTGGGGAGCTCCCCTGAGGCCTCCTCCAACCCCTACATCCTCTCCCGGTCCTCCGGTGAAACAGTAAACAAAAAACCATCAGCCAATCAGCCCCAACTCAAACTCTAGCCTCCTGGCTTAAACGTAAACCCAAAGCCCTCTGGCTTATCATTATTTCCATCCCGGCCAGGGCTCCTCTGCCTGGTATTCTCACCCCATGAACTGCTCCGGTCATCCAGCCTCCCACCTCTGCCTACTCCTGGCAGAGCTCTCTCCTTCACAACTGCCAGAAGGGAACTGCTGCTTGGCCTCAGCCTAGGCTGTTTATAAAGGCCAGGCCATGCCCCCTTCTGGTCAGCTGACCTCTGGTGTTGCCCCGGCAACCCACACCTGTCCTTCTTTAGGAGCAGGGCACTTCACTGCCCTGCGACACTTCTCCTCTCCTAACATTCCTTCCAGAAAACTTGCTTTGCATCATTTGAATTGAACAAAATGGACAGCTGAGATCTGGTCTTGTATCAGTACGACGATGCACTTAGTGATGTAGGAACAGCATTTCCCATGTTATGCAACAAGGCCCTCTTAAAATAGCACATTCTGATTCTGAAGGAGCTCTTAATTTATTGCAGATACTGCTGTTCTTTTGACCCATAACAATAGAAAACAGTGAAGACCGAACCCAAGACTCCCGGGAAGGCTCTGTACAAACCTGCTTTGTCCTATGGAAGAGAACTTAGTTCTACTACCAAAAGACAAAATGATTTTTTTTGGAGGATCACCTTAAAACCATGAGCAACACAACTGTAGTACTTGTAAGAAGAATGCCCAAGTGAGTCCAAAACCCACATTGCAACGTAGATGAACAAAAAGCAGCCTTAACCACTTGCCATATTACAGAACGAGACAAAGTTATCTTAAAAGGGCTGTGTGCACGAAGACAAAATACTGGTGGAGATATAAATGTCAGGGGGAAAAAACAATACATGTAACATAACCAATCTTTTTTGGGTAGAAGTACAGCCACGCTGTAACTGAAGACTTTTATGGAAGCTGTTCCAAATGGAATTGCTTAGGGAGTCTGTGTGCAGATTAATTTCTAATTGAACCAACTGGAAGGATCCAAAATGAGATAGCAACAAATACAGCCAATCTTTATAAGTTCCAGAAGGCCTAGTATTGCAGCATTAAGTTCCAGAGTCAGTGAAAAAACAGGATAAAGAGAAAATCCCACCCAGGACTTGTCTTTCAGAAGGATGTATAGGGATAATACAATATGGCTGGAGGTGAAAAAGAATAGTGACATGCATTATATTTGTAACTAAAAATTGGAAATTCTTGCTTTCATTTGTATTATCAACATGTCTGCACTGACTTCAGCACAAAGAAAGCATTGTCCTAATTTTATAGTGTTTCAACTCTATTTCATTGATTAAGTCAACAAATCTCCAAACAAAACTCAGCTTTGAAGTGAGCTCACATATGAAGGTAGCTATTACATATGGGTGGACAGGGCTTTTTGTCTGACAGTAAATATGCTGAGTTTGCCAGAAATTAAGCAGATGGGGTCAATGGTAAAATTCCTATGAACTACAAGAGAGTTAATGTTTCACTCCAAAGTCCTACAAACACAACCCCTAATCTGAAGGTCAGGTTGGCCTCCTGTGGCCGTGTGTAGACAAAAAGAGGGGTGTGTGTGCATGACACTTTAGAGAGGGTTAAATGCTTTTGCACTGCTTTAATGGTGTTGGTGTTTGCATGCGTAGGTGGCGTATTGCACAGGCATTGTAGCAAATCCAGTGGTGTAATGCACCTTAAATGACTTGGGACACAGGAAGAAGAGTTTTAGTTAGCTGCCCTACAGCTGCAGAGCGAAGCACCGGGCTCCGTGCAGCCCAGAGGCTCTCCAGGAAGCCTTGCGGGCAGCCTAGTACAAGCCCAGGAAGGCATTCTCCACCGCAGAAAAGTGGTGAGCCTGATTTTTTTTCCCCCTGGAGCCTGCCTGCTTGTCTGAGCAGTGCGGGGACCTGGTGCTTCCCTCCGTGACTGCGGTGCCCGCCAGGACTGCCCAAGCTGGGTGCCTGGAGGCGAGTGCTGCCTGGGGGGGACTACCACTGCCACAGAGGAAAGCACTGCCCCCTCACCCTGCAGCCCAGGGACGGCTCCACCCGCCGGCGGCTCACCATCCCCTCCCCACTGCCAGAGAGGCAGGTAAGTTTGGGTGTGTGCACAACATGGGAGTTTAATCAGCCTTAAATTGAAGTGGTGTTTTTAAAAACCCACCACTTCAATTTAGGGCCTCAGTTTCATCTACACACATCCCTTGACACCACCAATCCCCAGCATTTGGGATTTATTGAACAATTCTGTTCATAGAGCCTCTGCAATGCTCATGAGAGTAAAAAGCACTAAAAGTTTATTTGAGTCAATAAAGTCAGCGCACAAGCCTCTGAATACTCCCAGCGAGAGGTCTGCTGAGTGAGAAGGGGCCAGCCATGTTCATATGTTTTCATAGTTGCTGTATAGTCCACCCATAGGAACCCCCTGGGTTTTTTTTGCATGATTTCAGTTTTAACAAGCACATTCTTTGGCACCTGAACCTCAGTCTGAACTTCTAAAAAAAAATCTTTCATGAGCTTGGCCACTGTTTCAGGTCCGTATGGGAATGCAGATGGGATGTACCTGCTTGGGGTGTCATTACTGAAGTTTTGCTCAGCTCTACTTGCAAAGGATTCTTCTTACTGGGGAATTAATATTTATACCTCAATTTCACATGCAGGTTTAAAGCCAACCCATTAGCTTTCAAAGCAGTGAATGTGTCTGGATTCTTTTCCCAAGTTTGTGGGTGGTGAATTCTGGTTTATGTGCAAGAGTGTGTCTCTGTTCACACATTTCCCTCTGCCAGCTGGGATCACAGGGCCTCTGCTGCTGCCAAATAGAGCTGGAAGTCTTGAAAAGTGCCGTCAGATTGTTACAGGTAGGTGTGGGTTTCAGCTATGTGGGTATTTTGCCTCTCTCCCCCTTACCCATGTCCATTCTCCAGAATCACAAAGATGTACTGAAAAATGGCACCTATTAACCTATACACTTCTTATCCTGTCACCTACTGAACATTCATCTTGCAGTATCAGCATACATAAGATACTGAAATGTTATCAGCAATGTGATGAAAGGAGGAAGCAAGAAATGTCTCCCAATGCGATCCCCAGTTTACTGCTCCTGGTCTGCCTTCTGTCATCTGTGCCTATTTGAGGATCATTATCCATGTCTGTAAGGATGGAGGTTTAAGCACTCAGGTGGAGTATGGGGTTAGCCAAGTACCTAAACCTGTAGGGAATCCAGATCCATGGTCAAGGCTGTGCCATAGGGATCAAAATGAGGGAGTCAAGCATCACACTTTTAATCCAAAGCAATATCTGTGTTCCTAGTCCAGGTCAGGACCTGGGGAGTCCAGACACACAGCACAAGAGGGAGGGGCAAGGTACTGGGATCCAAGGCAGGATTGGGGTTTAGGGAAGGCAGGAGCAGAGATGAGCTGCTACCTGGCACTGAGCAGCCAGAGCCTAAATAAAGGGCTTGGGCTTGCATACTCAGCTTGGTGGTTCAGCTGGTGCTGCTCTGGGCCAGGTGGCCCTGCTTAGAGGCTGGTCTACTTTCCAGCAGTGTCTTCTGGATTATAGCACAGAATGACAATTGCCAGATCCTAGGAATTTGCAGAACTGGTAAACTCACCCCTGCAGTATTATCTGGAAGGCAACTACCCCACAAATCTGAGTTATTGCTGAATTGAAGAGAGAGTCACCCTCCAAAGCACCACACACTAGGATAAAGGCTAGTCAGGCATGAAAAGCCAACTTGAATACAAGTTAAAAGCAAAACAACAACCAGAAGAAAAACAATGCACCATGTAGGACTGCATTTAGGATGAGGCCTCTGCCCTTGCTGATTTGATGCCACTTCCAACCCTACCCTAACACAGTTTGCCCTCAGAGGACATTCTAGATGTCCCTAGAAAGAGCAAACATCAAAATGCAGCCACAACATAAGAAGCTCAGGAACAGCAAGATGCAGAAATCATTCCCTTCTGAAAACAAAGTGTTTGAGCACATCTGTAAGATCTGTGAATTACAATTGTAGTAATAACTAGACTACCATTTTTCTGAAGGAAGTGGAAGAGCAAATGTCCATTGTGTTACTGGAATCCTCCTTGGTACTATCACACAAGCCAAAGCTCAAAAAGATATTACATGCCCATCCAGGGAAATAGATCCGTGGTAGAAATAAGCTATCAAAGGACAACTGTGCGCCACACTAATGGAAATAGTCAGGGATTCAGAGCTATCAGACTCACTGAAAAATTTATAGTACAATCTTCAAGAGGCCACCACTCAACTGCCAACTACCATACCATCTCCAGCCTACCATTTCTGGGTTAAATAATTATTTCTGGGTGGATGCCTTACAACCAAAGTTCAGACTGTGTTAGGGTTTGGCTGGGACATAGACAGCCAGACCTGTGATATGCTATTAGGAGTGACCTGGGGGTCAGCAGTGTAGGGGAGCACAGATTACCAGATCTGAGAGGGGAGATCCAATAGACATAGTCCAAGATGTAAGCTGAGATCAGAAACCAGGAGTCATAGAACTGGCACCAAGTCCCAAGGAAGATCTGAGGTCCAGGTCAAGGAAGCCAAGCCAAGTCAGGATGCTGGGGAAACCAGAGAGAGCAGGGCCAGTGCCGAGGTTCAGGGGAGATCCAAGACCAGGGTCAGAGAAAGCCAAAGCTGAATCAGGAGCCAGAAGAACAAAAAAGCAGCAAACACAAGACTTGCCAGAACAGACTGAGACTGTATGAAGGTATGCCTGCAACCTGAGGCTGCAGGTGTGGTAATGAGGGGGGAGTGACACTTTCAACAGCCAGTCCAGTTGCAGGGAACTGAGGCATTTGCATTAGCCATGGATCAGGGGCAGGTGTGACTATTCTTGTACTTGGCCCAGCCAGGCATGCCTGACCAGTGACCCTAACAGCTGAGGACTCAGCACAAAGCCTTCTGTGGTGGCACTAAAATGCAAATTCCTCATAGCCACGGAGACAGGAAAGTTCTCCATACTGCTAATGTTGGACTTCTCTGAAACCTTTGACACAATTGACCATCAGGAACTATTAACACACCCATATGCCATAGCAGGCATTCGTGCTTCAACAATCACTCCTTTCCAGCAGTGCTCAGAGTGGAAATACGTGGAGTCCCACAGGGCTTTACACTATCCCATTGGTTGCAGTATCTGCAAGAGAACATTGGGAGAGGTAGTGAGACATACAGAAGCCCAGACCTTGGCCAACAGTGTTAATGAGTATCGATGATACTCACCAAGTATCTTGTTCTCAAATAATTCAATGCTGTCAGAAATTAGATCTTGGAGGAAGAGCAGACAGCTTAAGTTGAACCCAAGCAAGACTGAAGTAATGTCAGTTGAAAAGCAAAAAGGCTTGAAGAACTGGCCAAGATGTCATCTTCACTTTCCATTGAAGGCATACAGCCTGCATTCTTTAAAAGTGGTGCAAAGCTTTGGGCTCCTGTTCAACAGATGGTTAAATCTGAAAGGCCACATAGTCTCAGTATCTACAAAAGCCTTCTTCTCCAGCTAGGTAGGAGACATCATTACTTCCTCCCAGGCAAGGAGCTGGCCACAGTGATCTATATATTCATTACTTTGTACTGCTATGAAGTCCATAACACATATTACGGTTACAGAGCTATTAAAGTGTTAAAAACACCATAAATAGTAACAGTCCTACAAGTGCAGCCAATTTATGGTGCCATAAAGTGGCAAACCAGCCACAAAGATCATCCTCAAAATAGATGGAATATCTTTGTGGCTTGTTGGTATGGCACTGTAAATTGAAAGTGTAGCACTGCAGAACTGTAGCCAAAAAACAGCTAGCCGATTGTTGGCCCCAGCACCAGGACAGACCTATATGTTGAACTCACCATGCAGCTGTCCTGGGGCCAGAGCTGAAAACCAGCTGATTGTTGGCCTTGACCTAGACACTCTAGGTTAGCTTTGGCTTTCTCAAAGTGTCTGAGGGCCAGAGCCAGCCCTGGGTCCAGGACAGAGCTGCCTCCTGCCCACTGTCCAGGATCAGGTTGGGAGCAGTTCCTCATCGGCACAACTGTGATCAGAAGAATTTTATGCCCCATTCCAAACATTGCACCTTCTGTCATGCACATCTGGCATGGCAGGAAGCACAATGTTTGGGATGGGGCATAAAATTCCTCTGATCACAATTGTGCCATTGTTTGAAGATCTTCCAGGGGCCTACTAAGCAATATCTGTAGCTGAATGTGCAGACAGTGCCCAGGCTCCAGCTGGCACAGAATTCTTCCTGATTTAGGCAGTCACGAGTTCACCGGATGTAAATGCAAGTCCCCCTGCTTGCTCCCAGGCATTTTTCAATGCTTGTTGAAGGCTTTGGTCCAATTTTCAAAATATTTGTGGCTCATCTACTTTGAAGGCTGTTTTCAATCTCAAAATCCCTGTAGCAGCTTGATTTCTCTGTGCATTTAATAAAAACCATAGCAAAATACATGGGAACTAGGGGTAAGGCATTCTGTGTTGAACAGACCCAGTTATGGAAAAACTTTCACAAGAGAGCAGGTGAATCCTGAGGCTGACTGTCTTTTCAGAGTCATATGGACTGCAAAACTTTTTTGTCCATGTAAGCTCTGCCAATGCCACTACAATTACCACTGCTATTCACCAAGGTTATTTTTCAAATGAAATAGTTATTGTTTGTACCTGATGAACATTTGCTGCCCGGAAGAGGAAGACAAAAAACACATGATTTTCATCAGGAATTCCTTATCATTTATACAAGCTTAACTACAAACTTCCTTCATAAAACTAACCCTGGGAATGAAAGGAGGTCCAATGAAACTGAGGTCCATAGCTAAAAGTAAACTCAGTTCTTAGAAGTAAAACTTCGTAGATAATTAATCTAGTCTAAACTAGAGCAGTGGGAAATAGATCTCCCTGATACCACCAAATGCTGCTTCAAATGCCATTCCTATAATTTATTTTCCCAAAGTTTTGTGTCATTATCCTTATATTAATAAGGATTAATTAAGACTAATAATTAAGACTAATAATTATTACTTTGCACACCAACCAAGTTGAGGGCCCTCGTCAGACTAGGCACTGTGCAAACACATAAGAAGAGAACAGCTAAAATATTTTTTTCTTTTTTAATTAAAGAAGACAAAGATGAAAAGAAGGATCATTCTTTTGCAGAGGGGGACTTGGAGATGTGGACTGTTTAAATGATTTGGCTAAGGTCACGCAGGAAGTCTGTGGCAGGCGGAGACTGCAATTGGTTACCATTCTTAAGCCAGTCCATGAACCACAAATCCTCTCAGGGCCTTTGCCACACAACTCCCAGTACATACAGTGGACTGGGAGTTTTAGGCCATTTGCCCATAACTTGGCAAGTTCACTTCTACAGACTAAAGCTTTCTATGCTTCTTTCTGTCTTAGTGGCGAATCCTTTGAAACATCATGGTAAGATTCATGGGGAGAATTTTGTGTTGAGAAGCAACAATAAAAGCTAACCCCACAGGGAACTTGAACACCAGTAGATATCAGTGTAAACCTTATGGACCGTGAGGGTCAGACTTTGTCTAATTGGGGGTATCTGGTTACAGTTGGAAGCTTACTTCTGAGTTGACACAAGTTACTTATTGTTTATGTTTCTGTATTACCCAGGTGCCCAGTCTTGGAGCACCACTGACGTACTTGCTATACTCACATATCAGAAGTGTCTAGAGTATTTGCCTTTTTCTGATTACAGGAAGCTTCAAAGGGAACTCAGAAGTACATGCATGTCAGATGGGGTTACACAGAGTATCTCCAGATAAGCACATAAATGAGAAAGAAACAAAGTATTGCATGGATTATTTAGAGCAAGAAAGTGAAAGTCAGGACTCCTGGTTTTTATTTCTGTTTCTGCCCCTGATGTGAATCAACTTACTGGAGGAAAATATTTTCAGAAGTGCTGTTAGGAGAAGCTGAGAAGGCTCTGCACAAATTCATGCCTTCAACCAGTGTAAAGTGTGCCTCCCATGGCTATAATGGCATTACGTTGATCAATACATCAATTAATACAATTAGTTACATCATTTAATAGCTAACGATCTTCAACTTCATGCTTCCCTTCACTCTGTACAAGGTAGATAGGGATATTATATGAAAACGTGAATGCAGGGATGTTTTATGAAAGCGTGAATGTTTGCAGATGTTTTGCTAGAACAGTGCTGAATGAATGCATAACACATTTTTATAAACTCGGACCACAATCTAACACGTTAAGGACTCAGCAAACAGGCCAGTCACAAAACGAATGCACTGCCATGTATGGCAGTCGAAGCTTACATGATATAAATACATTCAAGCAAGACATCCTTATCAAGAAAGAAAGTTTAAAAGCTGTAGTCATCAAGCAAGACAGGAGGAAGGAGGGCAAGGCAGGATTGAGATAAGGTTAATGAAGAAAGACAAATAGAGCCAAGTGGCTTTTTCCTGCTTTAAAACATTCCTCAAGCCTTTATCTACGTAGAGGGTAGAGTGGGGAGGTCTTTCAGCAAGTCACAGCCTCTTGTCTTGGCCAGCAAAAAAGAATAGATGGAGACGAAGGTACTGAAGGAATCAGTGACACGGATCCCAATATAAACTCAAACATTTTGCCTCAAACATATCTCTGGAAACCCTGGAGAGGATAATTGTGTCTTACACAGGCAGTAATGGGAAGTTTTCATTTGTCTGGCAGTCCAAAGGAGTAGATAAGCTGTAGCAGTCTTCCAGGAGCTTCAGGCACGGGCTGTTTTTACTCTCCCTGAATGAAATGGGCATCAAATGTGCTTAGTCCCTTAAAGGTTCAAACTCTGTGAATTTTTTAGGGCAGGTTCACCACTGTACACCAATAGTGAGGTCCCAGTGGAGGCTGGATAACATACAGAGATGACAGGAATAAGGACTAATTAAAACAGAGCAGCACCTTATGGTTAATGTACTTTGTTATACCATTAGCGAGACTAGTTTTCATTTCTTCATAGTGTTTTACATTTCTGCTGATTAACCTGCTCTAGCAGATTGGCAGGATCGTGCCTGCCAACATTTCCATTTGACCTCTGTCACTATCTGTCTAACAACCTCCCAACTGCAAAATCTCTGGCCCTGGAGATCTATGAGCCAGGACGAGCCTGACCTGACTAGAGACAAGATCAAGTGCTTTTGAAGTCAATGGATAGAGTTTCACTGACTTCAGTCTTTTCAGCATCCAAGCCAGGTTGACAGGCTAGACTGGAGATGTTGATGCCAGTGATAGACATATATAATGTACCACCTATTGTCCCTCCTGGAGACATCTTCCAGAATAGACTCTGCTTTCCCATAGGCTTGCCATTGGGTTATCTTTTGAAAAGCAGTATGGTAGCAATCAAATGTTACATTCCCAATCCTCACGTCCATTAGTGGCTAAAAACATTCCTCCAAGCATCCCAAAGCACATGCTCTATATTATACAGAAACCTTGGACAAGTCATCTCAACTCTCTGGGTGCCTCTACATGAGTCGGGAGGCTGCTCCGATGGGCTGTAATTACAGCATGCCGGAGTAGACTCAAGTAATCGAGTCTGCTGGGGTGTGGTAATTACCACACATCATCCAGCCACCGTGTCTCATGCATCAGCATCCCTGCACTTCAACATATTGATGAGAAAAAAAATAGTAAAACAAAAATAAGAAACAAAACTCTTGCCGACTGTCCTTTCAAACTGAAAGATTAACACCCTCTTACAAACGTCACAGCAGCAATTCCTAGCTCTTCTCTTACTGCAAGCGCTGAGATGCATCCCCTTGCACAGACAACAGCCAAGGTTAAATGTCTCAGGTTTGTAATGATGGCTACTGAGAAATTTTAAACTGTAACTTTCCATACAACATCCCTTGCATTTTCATACTCAACTTCTGTTAACCCGTAAAAACTATTATTTTCCACAGCTTTCATGCCCTCACTCCATGGAAGGAAGCAGTATAACCTCACAGAGACACACATTAATCATAGCTTATTTCTGTTAGCAAACATTTTCATGAGAGCTCAACATCTAAGCAGCATATAGTTTTTGCCTTGGACAGTCACCAGACATCTTCCTGCAGCACTGTCTAGTCCCAACACAGAACTGAATAAGTTTTTGCTCCCTGGATTTTTATAAATGTGGTTTTTAACAAAATACATAACTGACAAGACTGCCCTATATTAACGGGTGCAATAGCCTGCAGAAAAAGCATTATAAAACCCAGAATATGTCAATAGACTTCCCACCCATATCATTTAAGAATTTTTTTAATGCATAGATGCAAATTAGTCACCAAAATGTTGCTTAACCACTCTGCTTTAGCAAGTCTAGCCTGAAAAATGAGAACACCAGAATCAGAACAAAAAATTCTATTTTTATTTACCATTTTATTACCATTTTAATTAATTAATACTATTTTTATTACCATTTATTTATTTATTTAAAAGTCACCAGTGATTAGATACTTGTGGAAATCTTTTTTTTTTTTTAAGCAAAGTCAGAATTACTAGTAACTAGTGTAATTATAACAATACCGAGACAGGTTGGAGAGCCATTGTACTAGGTAATGTAGTGTGAGGGGGAAACAGATCCTGCAATAGCTTTCAAACATCATAGCAAAAACAAAGAAAATATAATTACCACTAACTTTTTGGGGCTGACCCTTGTTTAGTAGCTTTCCTATGCAAAACTCAGGGGAAAATAATTTGTTCTCAGTTAATAGCACAAAGAGAAGCAATGTAAAATTAAGAAGATACTGGAGGTACTGGGAGAAAAAAATCCAGTTCAAGTTGCACAAAATTCTTATCAGAAAGAGGATATAGGGAATTGCCAATCTTGAAAGAAAGTGCTTTGTAGTTCTGGCTTTTAAGAAACTAGAACAGTTTCACTGCTGACTTTGAGCTGGCACATTATGGACTCCAAATTTCAAAATCCTGAATTGTGGATTTCAAACCTCCTGTAGTTCAGACTTGATTGACTCCAGGGTTAGAGCTTAGCCACTGTAAAGGGGCCAGTTTCCTGCACTAGGAGGTGTATGAAATATGGAGGGGAAAGATTATATTAAAACTAGTCTGGTTCCTAGGACTCAGCCCTGCCCTTCGCAGTGTCAGAGAATGAGCACACATTCAGATACTCACTCCCAGATCTGCCCCCTGGACATCTAATCACATTTAATGTGGGTAGTAGATCAAATAGGGAGTGAGAATCCTAAAGGGAGAGCAATGGCTTTGTGTCGAGATGCCCAAGGGATCTCAGCTAAATGAGTTGTGGAAAACCTAATTCTGCTCCTGCTAATTACACCCGGGGAATTATGCAATTATGCGCCCACGCAATTTCGTACATAAAACATATTACCATGCATAATTGCATAATTTAACCTAGGTGGGCTCTGTATGTCCACCTCTACAGGGCTCCCAGTACTCCAGCTTTATGTGGAGGCACTGAGCACAGTGGCGTGTGACTGAGCGCTGGGGAGTGGAGAGGGGAGCTCCTGCCTGCAGGAAGGGGGATGGGTGTGGGGTTTGTGGTAGATGTGGGCCCCTCTGCTACACATCTGTGCCCCTACCCATGGTGCACAGTCCCTGCCACTGGTGGCAGCAGCAGTAGGCAGCTGGCCCTTGGGAGCTCCTGGCCACAACAGGCAGAGCCCCCCAGCAATACACAGCTGAGTCCCAGGGGCTGCATGTGGCAGTATGGAGCCCACTTGGCCAGCCCACGGGTGCATGCCTTCAAACCAGAACAGCCTGGCTCTGTGCCAGCACGTGGGGCTCATGGCACTGCAGGTGGGAGCCACACACCACTGGGCCACTGGGCCAGGCTGGGCCAGCTCTGTGCCTTCATGTGGGACTTCCAGTACTCCAGCAAGAAACCACACATGGAGGCATGGACCCTGCCCAATGCAATGGTGCATGGCTCCTGCCTACAGAGCCATGAGCCCTACATGCTGGCATGGAGCCAGTTTGGTTTGGTCTGAAGGCACGTGCCAGTGGGCCAGGCTGGGCCAGCTCTATGCTGACATGTGCAGCACCTGGGACTCATGTGCGCTCCCAGGGGACTCTGCCTACTGCAGCCATGAGCTCCCTAAGGGCCCACTACCAGCTGCTGCTGCTGCCACTAGCAGCAGGGGCTGTGCACCATGTGGGGGGAGCAGATATGTGGGCGGGGCCCACACCCGCCCACAGAACCCACACCCACCCAGATGGGGGTTTTGGCACAGATATTAAGGATACAAGATTAAATTTAAAAAAATAAAAGTAATTAATTTTACATAATTCCCTGGGGTGTAGCTAATAGGAAAAGTTCTGTCAGCCTTAACAAAAGCAGAAGCAGAAGCAAACCCTTGTACTTTGAATAAAAGCACAGGCAGCCAGGCCGGCAGCTATTCATTCCTCAATGGAAAAAGAGAAAAAGGCTGAGAGGGAAAGCAACTTCACCCTGATTACAATTCTGGATGCCTAATCGTACACACCCGTTACATCATGGAAAGGAGTATCCAAGGGATTGACTAATGCTTTTTAAGACCTAAAGTCTTGCTCTAACACCCACTGATGTCAGAGCAAGTCTTTCCATTGGCTTTAATGGAAGCTGAATCAGGTCCAAACGAAGCCTAAGTGTGGACACACAGACATTTGGACCCCTTTCAGAAGGGGAAAGTTCCAAGAGGGCAGCAGCTCTTACTTTCCAATTCTTATATGTGAACTAGCCAGACCCATTCAAATGCAGCAAAACTGCTCTGCCTTTAACACTGCTTCATCATCCAGGATTAAAATTGACACAATCTTGAATTCAGTTGTTCTCAGCTCCTTTGCAAATAATAACTACAACTACCTGCTCACTTGAAAGGGCTCCAGATGTATGTGTATGCACAGTTAGTCTTGATTTCTGCACATTCAAGGACTGAATAAAGGCTTGTTTCACTGAATGCCTGGCAAGATTGAAATCACAGTGGCAACCAGCATTATTCTAAAACTCACTGCTTCACATGGTGATGACAAGTTTTCCCAGTTTATTAACTTCAGAATAGAAATAATGCCTTATCTACAAAATCCCTAGATGAGTGATGGAGCTAATGAAGAGGAAAACCTAGTTTGCTTTCTTTGTATGTGCCAATGTGCATGAGTGGGAAGGTAAATATTATGTTAAAATATGCTAGTATATGCATTTCTCTAGGTTAGGAGTCTAAACTGGTGAACGCTATCTCTACAAGTAGCCTTGTAATAGGAGTTTTGGTAATGCAAGTGAAATAGCAGGAGTCTCCACTATAATAAATAACTGGACCTCCTCTATAGTCAAATCCAGAGCAAAACATTACCATGCCATTGCATTGGTCCAGTATTTTGATGAAATCATTAGAAGGGAAATAAACATGAGTATAATTTGATTGGGATGGTTTACTCAGGGATGATCCTGCCCTAAGTAGGAGGCTGGACTAAATGACCTCATGGGTGTCATGCCAGGCCATGGGCAGCAAGGTCTGGGGGTCACCTCAGGGTGAGGAAAAGCCAACAAGTCAAAATCCAGGAGATCTGTCTGGGAAACTGAGTTGGAGATCCAGAGGCTTAGCTGGAACACCAGGTCAGAGGCCGAGCTGGGTCAGTATCTGAGAAGTCAGACCATAGCTGGGTCAGGTGCCCAAAGGGTCAGGCAGAGAGGTCAGAAGACTAGCCAGGCCAAATAAGCGGTAGCCTAGGTACAAGGATAAGCCTTGTTCTTCTTCCAGGTCAAGGGCTTATGTTGGAAGGGGTGAGGGTTGAGCTGACCCTGGCTCACCACTCCAGTAGCAGGGTGTGAGTGCATGGCATGGTCCAGCTGCAGGGTTCTGGCTACTTGTGTCTGCCCAATGTTGTGCCGGGGAGGTGGCAGACTAAGATGAGGCCCCAGGTTCAAAGTTAAAGCCTGACAATGAGTTCCCTTCCAGCCCTACGTTCCTATGGTCCTATACTATCTACCCTAAGGACAACAAGGCCTATGGGGCATTCTTGGGCTTAAGAAATCTGAAAGGATGAGGAAAGGAATAGAACAGAACAGTTGATCTGGAAATATGCATACTGTTGGCTTCCCAGTCAAAGTGGTGCACTCTGACATATTTGGATTTGTGACCGAGCCTCTTGCATGACTTCAGAAAACTCAACAGAAGCTGAGGGGAAGGAATGCATTCATTTCTAGGAAATGACAGAGGTCTTTATTTTAAAATCAGCAGGTCCTGGAAGAGAAACAGGCTGTCAAAATGGCGCCAGCATAGCAGAAAATCCTGTTCATAAGTCACAGATTCTTCTGTTCCTGAACCATCCTCACAGGTGAGATTTGGTGGGAGTGGGAGACCTCTTTGGCTGATGCAGATTCCCTTGTCTTCTCTTTGACCCAAATTGGCATCAGACCAAAGACATTCCAATCTGAAATCAGATCTGATGCAAAGCTGCCCAGATTTCAGGGTGATTTTGCATCTGGAGTTCTAGTTCAGGACCATGAAATTGTATATCCTAGGAGCCATTCCCAGCATAAAACTGTATATATAGATACACACACACACATATAACAAGTCTAGGAAAAGAACCACTAACAAGAAACTTTCAATGTTGATAAAGAGATGGGTAGCACAAGAAAAGCACAAAGATACACAGCCCTGCAAATACAGGTAGATAAGCTCATATAATCATGGACATTTTAAATATTAGGTGATCAAACAGAGGCATGTTAGTCAGAGCTGTAGAGTCCCTTGTTTGCTTAACTGGTCAGCTCTATAGCACATAGAGTGAATGGAGGGGTGGAGGCTAAAGCCAGAGCAAAGTCCTGGGGGTGGTGATCATAGCTGGAGCATGTGGTAGGTCAGGTTTTCAGAAATATGACTTTTTTCCTGTAGGATATCCCTAGTTACCTCACGTCAACAGCTCACTGGGGGCCCCAAGGAGATAGGCACAGTTGAAGAACCCAGACAGAACAATGTGTCCAAAGAGGTAGCTCACATTCAAATCCCTTGGAGAGAAAGCTGCTGTAACAGGGTTCAACTCCAAGGATGGCCATGATGCACCTGAAGCCCCCTCAGCTGTTGCCTAGTCTGTCTCTTTTTGGGCACTCTCCCCTTCTCCAAGACCTGCCAAGCCTTGATGAAATCCTACTTTCAGAAAAAGGGGGGCTGCTCCAGGGCTTCACAAGCCAGATCGCCTCTCATGAGCGCCTCTCATGAGCACAAGTGTCCATGGTCATTGCCTTAAGGACTAATTACATGACTCCGACCACCCCTGACGCCATACCCATGCCTTGCAGATGATATTAATTCCTGCTGACACGCACCCCTCCTGGGCTAATGACTCCCAGGCCCTGTCCTTGCCTCTCTTGGGTTAAGGGCTCCTTGGCCCCCTTGGTCTCTGGCTGTGACCCCCAGTCTTTGGCCCCCCTCCCTGGGTCCCATTTCTAGGCCAGTCAAGACTCCCGGGCTCTCCAGGCCCTGCCAGTCTCCTGCTCCTGGGCCAGTGAGACCTCTGGGCTCCCTGGCCCTGCTGACACCCACTGCCTCCTGGGCTATAAACCTCCTGGCTCTCTGGCCCTTCTCTCCCTTCTGAACCAACTGGGACTTCCTTACCTACCCCTAATCCATTCTATAAACCACCAGAATTGCCTACCCCAGGTCAGATAAGACCTCCTCTCTCTGTGGCTCTTAGGTCTATACGTGCTTCAAGCCTGGCCCCTTCTGGTGAGATGATTGTAACTGGCCCCTTCCATGCCTGCAGGTTTCTTCTCATGAAGCCTCTTCACTCTTGAAGTAACCAGCGCACTGGGTGCCCTGTCAGCCACATTTGAACCTTCAGATCCATGCTGCCTACATCCAAATTGCTTTTATAGCATCTGCCACTGGGGTATCTGAGCACTTCCCAGTATGCAAGGTCCTTATCCTTATCAAACCCCAACAAGCATAGGAAGTTTTTTACCCTTTTTTGCAACTGGGAAAATGAGACGCAGGGAAACTAGGCCCCAGACTTTTAAATTAGGTGTAGGCACCTAATTCCTTTTGATTTGAATAGAAATTAAGGTTGGGTATAGCCAGCTTCTATGGGATAGGTACCGAATCCAAATGTCTTGGAAATCAAACTAATCTCCCCACCACATAATTACCCTTCCCCTTGGGTCTGATTTAAATGTCAGAAACAGTCTTACTTTTCCATCCAGGTGCAACCAAAGTCTCCTGTTTTCTTTTCCTTTCAAGTTGGCAAACATCTTCCCAGAATTGCCAGTCTAGAAACTCCTACCAGGCTGGAAATCATGCATGAGATCAGACAACTTGCCTGAGTTACATAAATTCTAGCCCCAACCTTCTTCTGCCTCAGCTTTGCACGCCAATCTAAATTCATGCAGAATCACATGCTGCTTCTTTGGGTTGTCTCTGCTAAATATATATTTTTAATTTTGGCAGTAAGCTCTACAGTAGTTTGTATATGTGGCCTCTGCTCCAGAATTCATTGGGTCATTGCAATGCTACAATATTTATAAGAGAAGAGCGTTTTGTAGATTGTTGTAGAGTTTCACACAATTATTAAAGCTACAGGTTGAAATTACTGTAGCAGAAATCACTGTTACAGTGACTTATCTCTCTTGTGCAAACACAGTTGTTCTCTCAGTTTTCCTCTCCTTCCTGCAAGCAAGAAACTTAAGATACAGTCCCCATGAAGAAGAGGAGAACTGCTCAGTCCACTTCAGGCAACCTGTAGACATCCCTGGACTCTTCTAGGATTCTTCACAAACTCCTTCTGTGGTTTCTTGTCACATGTCATCCAGGAGAAAGGGACTGGAACAGGGAGAAGAGGCTGAAACTGGAGGAGGAGCTGGGAGTTGAATGGAGGATGGAAGTTGACTGTGTCTGGGGAAGGAGACTGGCCCTAGGATGAGAAGTCCGGGTCTTGGTAGAGTTTGTAAAGGAACCATTTGGTTCAACCAAAACGGAGCCTGATTCAGAACATTGCAGAAAACATTCTGCTTATTCAGTTCCTTCACAAATCGAGTGAGGGAAAAAATCCTGAATGACTAAACAGGCCTATTTGTAATGCAAGTGGAGGACAGTGGGCCTAAGACCAGTCAGATAAGCATCCCTTAATTGGGGAGACTACTGGATGCATAACAGTTAAATCCTGGGGACAACAAAAGAGAAAACAGGGATAGGAGTATGGGTCCTAGGTTACTAATAAGCATAATGGCAAGTGCCCACTACCTCTCAAGCAAATTCAAGATGCCTGGGATTCTGCCCAGTGAAATTACTGACTAAACAGGAAAGAAGGAAGGGTTGGGGCAGGACTTATTTATCCCATATTTTTCTGTGTAAGTAAGTTAACTTGATGATGAACACTTTAGAGGGAATGAGACCAGGACCAGAAATGTTAAGGGAGAGGAAGGGTGTTAGACTAGGACAGGTTAGGGAAGGTGGGGCAGAGGAAGTCAAATGAGTTGAACCCCGTGTCCCCCAGAGCACAGTCCCCTCCACTCCTGAAATGGAACCCAAAGTTACTATTCCTCGAGCCACAGGGAACCAGGCATGGGTGAGTGGTGCCTCCTGAGTCTGGGGAGGGGCACCAGAGGCCGATCGCCGACCCCAAAAGTGCCACCGGCACTTCTTTTGGCACTCCCACTTCCCAGCTGGCACCAGCCTCAGGGGGGACACCAGCTGGCACTTCTGTCAGCGCCCCCCACTCCCTGGCTGACAAGGGCCAATCTCAGGGGGAGCACATGCCCCCCCATCTCCCTCCTACACATTGCCTATGAAACTAGGGCTAAAGGGACCTCACAAGGTCATCTAGTCCAGCCCCTGCTCAAGGCAGGATCATCCCTAATTAAACCAACCCAGCCAAGTGTCTGTCTGACCTGCTTTTGAAAGTTTCCAAGGATAGAGATTCCACAGCTTCTCTAAGCAGTCTGGTCCAATGCTTTAACATTCAAAGACAGAAAGTTTTACCACATTTCCTACCTAAATTTCCTTGGCTACAGCTTGAGGTCACTGCTCCTAATCGTGTCCCCTACAGCCATGGAGAAAGGGCTACCTCCATCCTCTCTATAATCATTCTTCAGTTATTGAAAGATTGTTATCAAATCCCTCCTCAATCTTCTCTTCTGCAGACTAAATAACCCTAGGTCTTTCAGCCTTTCCTTATAAGTCCTGCCTTCCTGGCCCATGATCATTTTTGTTGCCCTGGTTTGGACTCTTTTTTTAAACTGTCCACCTCCTTCTTGAAGAATGGGGCCCAAAACTGGACTTAGTACTGAAGATGAGGCCTCAAAAGTGCTGAATAGAGCAGAAGAGTCACTTTTCTTGAGTTGCAATTGACACTTGTGTTAATACAACCCAGGATGCTGTTGGCCTTTTTTGCAACAAGAATGCACTGTTGGTTCATCTTATGGTCTACTATAACCACCAGCTCCTTCCATACAGTACTGCAGCCTAGCCAGTCATTGCCAGTCTGTATTTGTGCATGCAAGTATTCCACCCCAGGTGCAGGATTTTGCACTTTGAATGTCACCTCATTGATCACAGACCATTTCTCCAGTCTACCTGGGTCATTCTAAATCCTAGTTCTACCCTCCAGAGTGTCTGCAATTCCACCCAATTTAGTGTCATCTGCAAATTTGCAAGGTGGCATTGATGCAGGGCAGCTGCACCAAAAACTTCCCAGCAGCAGCAAGAGAGAGAGGCCACTTTTCCCTTGCAACAAGCAACAGTTTCTGCCTGACAACTGCTGCTGCTGATTCTGGACAGGCAAGTCCAGAACAGGAGTGGGGCATGCCAGGTTGGGGCTCCGCACACAGGTCCCCACCAGTACTGCAGGGCTGGGGCCAATGGTGGCAGCAGCTGGAAGGAGCTGCTGCTGCCTGGGCTGCCTAGAAAGGCACTCCAGCCACAGAGCCTCCCCAGCTCTGCTGTGTGCCCAGAGGGTGGTAGGATGCACCACAGCTGGGCAGTACCTGGGCCAGGCGGGACCAAGGGACCCACCCCAGGCCAGACAAAGCCTCTCCATGGGCCAGCCCCAGCCCACAGGCCATATTTTGCCCTCCCATGATCCAACCAGTTACATATCCACCTTACAGTACTTTCAGCTATACTGTATTCCCTTAGTTTATTAATGATATTATCATGGGAGACAGTGTCAAAAGCCTTGCTAAAGCCAAGGTATATTACATCCATTATTCCCCGGCCACAGAGCCTGTCACCTTATCATTAGGTGGGTCAGGCATGACCTGTTCTTGGTGAATCCATGTCAGCTTGTCCTCTAGGAGTGTACAATACATTCATTAAAGACCTATTCTAGGGTTGACAGTGTTTTTGGGCAGAGCGGGTAAAACACCCACAACTTTGACTGTTACATGTTGTGTACATGCAAGGGGTGGATGGTGAGGAGCTACAAAGAACCAATCCTCTTGTGGCAGCACAGCCCCAGCCCCTTCCCTGCTGTCCACCCCAAGGCATGCGTGCCAAGCAAAAAGCTTTCACGTGCCATGCTCCAGCACCCATGCTGGGGGTGGCCTACCGCTCACCTATTCCGTGATCTTTCTGGGTATCAAGGTCAGACTGTTTGGTTTGTATCCCTAGATCATCCTTCTTCCCCTTCTTAAAGGCGAGCACTATCTTTGCCCTTTTCTAAACATCAGGGACCTCACCCAACCACCAGAATTACCTCAGCCAATTCCTTTAATACCCTCAGGTTTATCCTCTCCATCACTGCCAACTTGAAAGCATCTAAGTAATCTCTAACCTGTTTTGCCATTACTCTAGGCAGTTTGTCTACTTTCTTATATCTGTAGCCAACTACACTCATCATCTGTTAGCTGCCCCTCTTTGTGAAAACTGAAGTAAAAAGGCATTAAATACTTCTGCCTTTTCTACATTTACTGATATTTGCTGTCAGCAAATACCTGTGAAAACCTTGTTCCTGTCTGGCGCTAGTCCACATAGTGCTGCTGCTGCTACTTTTAGTTAGGGCAAGTAGCAGAGGTCTGTGTAGTGGATCTTATGTTTCCAGTCCTGCTGACAGTGGTAGTGGAACTTCTAAATCCAGGGAGAGATGCATCTGATCCAAAGAGCTTCAGGCCTATCTCTCTGCTGTGCAACACATAGAAATTGTATGAACGACTGATACTGAAACCAGCTTGCCCTACGCATGGATAAACACCTAATTCCCAAACAGGGTGGCTTTCTCCCTGGAAAATCAACAAGCCAGCTGCTCAGTCTAACTTAACATACTGAGGATGGTTTTGAAAGAGGCCAAATCACTAGAGCTGTGTTCATTGACCTAACAGCCACCTACCATACAGTTAAGCTCCACAAGACCCTGGAAATGACAAAAGATATACATCTTACAGAGCTGATATGAGCCCTGCTTGAAAACTGACATTTTTCCAGCAAACTGGATGGGAAACAAAGCAGATGGAGGTGACAAATAATGGCCTCCCCCGAGGAAGCATACTTGCATTGCTGTTATATAACATCTATACAAACAGCCAACCAGTCGATTAGGAAACAAATTGTTTTATTACGCAAATGACCTGTGCATAACAGCCCAAAACACTGACTTTGGCTATGTTGAAAAATCCCTAAACGAGTTACTAATTGGCTTAACCTCATACAACAATGAAAGCCAATTATATGCCACCCCAACAAAAACACAAGTATTTGCCTTTCTTCTGAAAAACCACGAGCCCAACCACCAGCTCAACAGTGGTACAGGATCCCACTAAGGACACATCATGAAGACAAAAGCAAAGGTGAGACCTCGGAACAACATTCTCTCCTCTGCTGAGTATGCATGCCCTCCACAGGAGAGATCCACACATGCTAAGCATCTTGAGCCCATCCTAAATGATAGCTGCCGATGTCTGAAGCCTTCCAGCCTCCACAGTGTGTACCTGCCATCTGGCATCTCTCCTCCTGACATCATAAGAGCAGAGGCCAGCGGGATAGGATGATTGAGACAAACTGAAAATGTGAGAGACCCGCTGTATGACCATCCCACCACACACAAATGTCTGAAGTCATGCAGGAGCTTCCTTGCCACCCAACCTCTTGATGCCACACCCAAGGATACGTGACTACAGATGTGGAAGGAGAGGCTGAAGAAAATACTTGGCAGCAGGAAAATGGGTAGCAGCTGAGTCCTTACCACCAGGGGCTGACAAACCATGGCAAAGGTGGTGATGTCTCAACCACCTACGGAGCGGAGTTGGATACTCCAAGGAACCAATGAAGAAGTGGGGCTGTACCACTGGTTCAACCACCTGTGACTGCAGCACAGAGCCTCAGACTATGCAACACCTGATGCACTGCGCAGCATTTGAAGGCACATGTGCAATGAAAGACCTTGGAAAGTACAACAAATGAGGCACAAACACCCGTAAAAAAAAGGCCAAATGTAGTGTGGAGACACGTGAAGAAGAAGTCATGCTGCTGATGACCTGTGCCGGTTTGAATTCTACATCATTTATGATTTTTCATAGATAGTTTCATAGATGTTAGGGTTGGAAGAGACCTATTAGATCAAGCCAGGTGTCTGTCCCATCTCCTCTTAAATACCTCCAAGGAAGGGGACAGCACCACCTCCCTTGGAAGCTAATTAAATATTTTGGCAACCCTCACTGTAAAGAATTTTTTCCTGATGTCCAAGCTGAATTTGCTCTCCTTCAGTTTGTGGCCATTATTTCTAGTTACCCCGACAGGCACCCTGGTAAACATTGTATCCCCTATCTTGCTGCTCACCCCCAGTGAGTTTGTAGGCAGCCATGAGATCACCTCTCAGCCTCCTCTTGTGGAGGCTAAAGAGGTTCAGGTCTCCCAATCGGTTGACATAAGGATTTTTCGGTAGGCCTTTAATCAGATGAGTGGCCCTCCTCTGAACCCTCTCCAGGCCATCCACATCCCTCCTGAAGTGCGGTGCCCAAAACTGGACGCAGTACTCCAGCTGCGGCCTGACCAATGCCACATAGAGGGGAAGTATCACCTCCTTAGACCTGTTTGTGATGCACCAACTTATGCAAGAAAGAGTTCGGTTAGGGTTAGCTTTGCTTATTACCTCATCACACTGGTGACTCATGTTCATTTTGGAGTTGACTACAACTCCATGATCCCTTTCCACAGTTGTGTTACTTAGTGCGGTAACTCCCAGGCTGTAGGAGTGTTGATGATTCTTCCTCCCCAGGTGCAACACATAACGCTTATCCTTGTTAAACCGCATCCTATTTTGTTCGGCCTATTTCCCCAGCCAGTCCAAATCGGCCTGGATTTGCTCCCTGCCGTCTAGCTTGTGTACCTCCCCATATAGTTTGGTGTCATCAGCAAACTGGGACAGGGTGCTTTCTACTCCCTCGTCCAAGTCACTAATGAAGATATTGAATAGTACCGGTTGCTAGTACCGGTCGCTTTTTCAGTTAGCTTTTGCATGAATCTTGGAAACTGTGGACATGCACACATCAAACAATGTTGAAGAAACATTATTCAAGTTGCAAAGTCAAGCATTCAAAGGTTAGAAATTGCTGAACTCACAACTGCCTGTGCAATTTGAAATCAGTTCCTTGGGCCTATGCATTCATTACATGATCACATATTATTTTTTCCTACAGGATACAGGTCATTTCAACATGGTATGAACCTTTTTATACATAAATAGAATACTTCTATATATGCATTTCTATTCTGAACTGAAGGAAAATGCAGGCAAAATTAGTTTTTAAGGTTTATTCCTTAGTGAGGATAAATTAGTTTTAACGATAACTTTGTAGTGGTAGGAAAGTGCGGCATCGCATAAGCAGAGGGCATGGTACAGACAAGAATAATGACAGACAAGGAAACAGACAAGGATAATGCAGAGCATTTTTTTGCTTGGGAATCTTATATAGACTTTCATATACTTACTGTGTAGACAGATATTCTTGGAATGCTTCTCCTGATGAAATAACAGGGCTTTTATTACTCCTGTCTGTCACTTTTAAGGACAGCCAAACAAATTGTGTACAGTACATAGAGAGCAAATGTAGATGCTTAATGGCAGGCAGCCCAAGTATTTGAAAGATCAAAGCAATCCATGGTACCACATAACTGCTAAATGTGTTTTAATTTAAGTGTGTTGTACAATGGTTAGAGCACAGAGCAACAACACACCATATGCTACCTCGACTCATTAAAAATATAGGTACATTTTACAACTTCTCTCAGGGCAGATGTTTTGCTATTGCAGTATGCAAGGAGTTTTAGCTACCCTAAGCGCAGAGGACATGCTGGCTTGTACAAGACAGCGAGTACAGAAGGTATAGTTTACGGAAAGTGCGCAAGACAATGGGAAATCCAGTTTAAGGAGCCTTTAGAGACAGAGAAATGTGTTCTCTTCCAGGAAGTCTAGCTTAGGCTTCAGATAATGAAGCATCAGATCTGTCCTTGGATTCTCTCCAAGATGATTTTCTGTCTTTGCTGCAGCCCCTTCAGTTCCCTCTACAGATGGGATTAAGTCAGATTCTAATGCCCCAATGACGCTCTTTCACTGATTTACCAAGCTGTGTCTGTTGCTTTAGGGTTACGTCTGCACTGAAGTGACATCAGCACAGGAAAGTAAATTAGGATATGCTGAGTTCCACCCTGCCATAATTAGACTATTGCCAGTATCTCTCCCCACTCCCAAGCTGACTATCTTAGAGATAGTTTGGGCATGTCTACCCAAGCACACACTTCAACGTTGACACCTTCTTGTCTCTGGCTAATTTGTCTCCAACGTTCTTTCCCAGTCTTGTTGACTGGAGAGAAACACCATGGGGCTTCCTCTGTCCTAGTTTATCACATGTGTTTTCACTAGAGACCAACCAGTTCTTCATAGAGGGGGAAATGTTGCTTAGGTTCTTGAGGAGGAATCTGCTTTTCTCAGTATACTCACTACTCCAGATGCCAGCTTCCAGGTTTCCATCCAGACATCAAGACCCATTATACCAGAGGGCATCTTGGACAAAGGAAAACAGTGACAGAGGACTCTAAATTCAAGACTGGCATCTATTCAATGACAGAAGAGATACTGGGATTCATAAGGCAAATGTCACACACATTCACATTCACACACAATCACCCATATTTCCAGATGTCTCACAATCCGATGTGACTCAAGATACAGGACAGTCTGCCTGCAACAGACAGACTATTGCCAGGCAAACAGCCCTGCAGACTGGATGACATGGCCCCATGGGCTGGATTCAGCCTGCAGGACAGAGGCTGAGACCCAGTAACTAGTGAAATAGAAGGCCTTGTTCTGTTTTCATCCCTGCCACTGACTCACTGCATGAGTTTCACCAAGTCCTTCTGTCCCTCAGTTTCCCTACTTGTAAAATGAGGACAACAATACTTGTCCATGCTTTGGAAGGGCCCTACAGCTGTAAATGTGTTAATTATAACATTCAGGAATTTAAATCTAACAATACATTTAGTCGAGCTGCATTTTCCCACTTCACCTTCTACCAGTAGGTCTCCTGAGTTACCATGCAAAACACAGACCAGCTTTGGTGACTATGAGTATCCCAAATGGTATGATACCTTGGCTCATTCTTGTTACTTGCTACCTAACCTAGTGAATGTAATTCTTCCTACATGTAGTTTAGGGCAAGAGAGTATAAAACAATACTATAAAAAATTTAAAGGACATTAACAGTAGAGGACATTGGTAACAAAAAATATGCAAGTATATGTTAGACCCCGACTCCATGAGGCGCCCAATGACTATGGGGGATGACGATTCAATTGTCCTGTTACTCATTGGCCAGAGCAAGCAGGGAGCAAACACCAGCACACGCTGCTTGCAACAGCTTTATTCAGAATGGAGGCAGCTTCAGGCCAGGTCCCAAAAAACCAACAAACCGGAGACCTGCAATGAACAATAGTTCTTTCCACCTTTATATACTTTGGTTCATGCTTATTAACATTTATTCCACCCTCACTCCTCCTCTGTTCTGCTCATCTCTCCTCCTATCTCAAGCTCTGCCTCTGTTTACTGTTTGCTTCATTAGCATGGAATTGCCTATGCATTTTACTCATTTACATGTCTTTTTGCTATGCGCACACGTCTAAGACCTTCACCCCACTTCTTCAGTCAATGGGCAGATTTTGACCAAAACCTGGAAGCTTCTGGAGGCTTTTTCACCAATCACCATTCACCTTTTTGCATATACTCATCTCGGATTCTGTTACCAATTACATGTTGTCTTTTACATTCCAGTCTGTTTTTCTGTCCCAGGTTGTACCATCTTCTACATTCCTGAGGCTTTACCTCATTCACAGCTCGCAAAGTCACACAGACTCACTTGAAAATGGTTGGCACAGTTAAGATAGTTAATTAGCATAGCCAAATGTCTGGCTTAGATCTCATTCTGCCTTGTGGTCAGCAGCTTTTGCTAGGCCACAGGTTATAGCCTTGTATTCAGCTGCAAATCCAATGCTCCCCAAGATCCAAATATTGTCATCCTAACAGTATACAACGAATATACAAACATAGAAGGCTCTGAATTAAACTTAATGGGTGAGTGTACACTTTAATGTGCATTAGCCTATCTTAATGTAAATTAAAGCTTCACTTGAAAAACCATGGGCAGTTTTACCTGTGTTCCCAACGTGGCACTAGGCACTTTTAATTCACAAGCTGTGCTAATTAAAAGCTCCTGCATGTCACATGTATCAGTGGCACATCGCGTCTCCACTCTAAGAAAATGGCTGTGGTGTGCTTTGAACTAAAGCACATTGAATGTGTTTTATTTCAAAGCACACCACCATTTTCTCAGCTCAGAGGTGCATTGTGCCACTGATACATGTGACATAAAAGGTTGCCAGAGTGCATCGATTACATGCTCCAGCAGACTCGATTAATTGAGTCTGCTCTGACACACTAGATTTCTAGTGCGTCAGAGCAGGGTCCCCGCATGTGTGTATAAGTGCCCTATGCAATTTAGTTAATGTGCATTAAAATAAGCTAATGAACATTAAGCATCCCTTAAAAACCATGATCTATAGTTAATACACATTAAGCCAGGCTAATGTGCATTTTTCTAGTACCTCACAATGGAGGGCACCTATTCAGAAGCACAGGCTGCTCCGATGTGCTGTCAGAGCAGACTCGGTACTTGTGTATAGGTGCCCTCCATTGTGAGGTACTAGGAAAATGAGCATTAGCATCCATTCAATTAATAAGAGTTTGCTGGAGTGTGGCAATTGCCGGCTCCAGCAGCCTCTTGCGTCTCATGTATCAGCATCCCTGTGCTTAAAAATGGTGGCGGGGGTGCTTGAACTAAAGCTCATCAAAAGAGCTTTAGTTCAAGCATCCCTAACCACCATTTTTAAGTGTGGGGATGCTGATACAGGAGATGCAGCAGTGCTTTAATTACAGCAGCTCTCAAAGCCACTCTATTTAAAGTGCTGTCCCTCTCCCCAACACACACACAGCCCTGGAGCACACGTAAATGCACCCAAAGGTACTAGATTTAATGCACATTAACTGAAGTGTGTTAATGCACATGTAGATGCACCCAACAGGTCATTGCAATGAAAAGCTGGAACTCTGAAGAACGATACCAAACTCTGTAATGTTTACCTGTTAGGCCTCCCTGAAACATCTGGGAGAGGACAGAGCAACTCAGTGCTGACATTTTTAAATTTGATTAGTGACTTTAACCCTCCCCCTTTGACCATCCAAAATATTTTGTATTCCATATAGGGGCTCCCTGCCAAAACCGTCAATAAACTGACTTCACAAACTATTTTTGTAACCTCTCCAAGATTGCGAGAGCCAAAATCTGGAGGAAGAAGGCAGCAATACTATATTGCAGAATAAAAAGATTAATGTGCTTCCAGATGTCTCAATTCCTTCAGGCTCAAAAAAAGAATTATTGCTTGTGGCAGCAGATTTCATAGCCCTTGGCTTCAAAGTCACATCAGCATTATGTTCTACCTAATATCAAAAGCATTATCTATTTTATGAACATTAGAATGCTAATGACATTTTATTGGCACAGAAGATAAATAATAATCAGGCTGCTATGAAGGATGAGAGATAAACATTTTGAATGTCTGTTTTTAGGCTGTAGTTTATTAGCTTCTTTCATAATCTACTGTGCCAGAAACAGAGCTGGTGTGAACCTTGGCCTGAATTTAGGTTTAAAAAATTAAGATATATATGATGTTTATTAAATTTGAAGCTCAAGATGATTTTGAGGTATTTTCTCTAAGATCCTAGCAAATAATTATGTTTTTGTTACACTAAAAATCATTAATTTAGTTCAAATTACTACTATTGAAACATACATTAGGGAAGGGTAATTTTTTTTTAAGAAGGAAGTTATGAAATATTGTGTTTCTTGTGTACATATTTATCCTACATTCCAAGTTTTTTAAGGCAGTAACTGTATTTCTGTTACTTTTTTGTAGTATATCTAACCTAGCTGGGCTTCAGCACTGCACATAATTAAGTTGCATCTGTGAAACTGGGTAAGGTGGAGAAGATAGGCATTTAAAAGAATTATGGAGCAGGTAGGGAACCGGCTAATGGGGACAAAGTAGGAAAGGTTATGATGAATGGGAAAGGTTATGACAGAGGAAGGTTTCTAGTGAAATTCCTTGAGGATCAGTTTCGACTCATCTAATTTAAATATTATCGTTAATAACTGCAACATAAAAAGCATCCTAATGAAATTTGCTGGTCATACAATACTTGGAGACATCATGTATATGAAGGAGCACAAAATATCACCTAGGAAGAAACGAATGACCTTGAGGACCTTGAGGACCAGCATAATAGATATGAGAGTGGAAGGTGCATGTATTGAGGGGAGATTTAAAAGATTGTCTTGTGTAGTCTCATAAAATGATGGCTGAATTGGGATACAGCTAGTATTTAGGCTGGAAACATGAAGAAGGTTGCTAAACTTCAGATGAATGAGGTTCTGAAATGGCCCCGCTGCTCCTGATGGGAGGCTAACCAACTTATTTTAAGATGGAGCTTGATCTATTAATGAACATTTGCCTGCAATGACCCATTCCATTTCCATGTTCGCACACTACCCAGTACACTGTGACCCTTATCCCCAGTTGGGATTTTTAAGCTATGTGGCAATAGGAATAAAAATGCACTTTTTTATGTATTCCAGGAAAGATGGGAGTGTTTGGAGCCTGATTTGTAAGCGAACACTTTTGTGGTATTTTAGAGAAGATAATTGGCTTCTGGCATCTTATTCTGATGCAGAATCTCAAACAAAATATCAGGTGTTCTCCAGAGCTTAATTGCTTAATGAACACCAAGGATGAGTGTCACTTAATGACCCAGTTTTGAAAATCAATACATCATGCTTCCTTTCAAAACGAAAGGGTATGTCTACAGTGTACCATGCAAAGCTTTGCAGAGATACTGAAGCCTGTTTTGATGAGCTACTTTGCATACCAGAGAAAATAGCCATCTTAGCATGACACTCCCCACTAGCTAATGAGTCCCACTGTGGATGCTAATGTGGCTATACTACTTGGGTATCTATATGGTGCTGTATTGGGCCACGCAGATGGACTTACAGATACAAAATGAAGCAATAATCACCGAGATGATGAGTCCAGCTTCCAGGAGAAATGTGTTCAATAGTTGTACCTGCTGAGAAACTAATATACAAGTCTACCCCCTCTATTCCCCTTTCCATATAAATTCTACTGGCACTTTGTGTTGCCCTATGTTCTGCATATTTACATCTTAAACACTTCAACCCCTGTCCCAAGTTTCAAAACGATATGTGCGGTGAGCCAATTGGCAGAATAACCCTGCCATATCCTAACAGATTCTGAAATATTCCTGCTTTAATCCCACCCCTTGCACCCCCAGGCTGCCCACCAGTGCTAGAAATCATCTACTCTGCCATTTCTGCTCCTAACAATGCGCTCTCAGAAGGGCTGGCATGACAGCAGGGCTGCACGTGACTGGTGACATTTGTCAAATCATATGGCATTTCACACTGTGCACAGATCCTCCTGAACACAACAGCAAGACTCTCTTGACTTCAGTGGGTGCGGGATTAGGCCCACCGTGACATTTTCCTTCCACCCCCAAGCCTCTTTGCTGACTGAAACTTTTGTGACACGACGTAGGCCAGAATGCCCACAGTTTTACGAGGTCATCACAAGCGGGCTTATTTTCAAGGTCCTTGTCACACATTTTACTGGAGAAGTGACTAGCTGACATTTACAGAAAAGCCACGACCTGATTAAAGAGTTTTGGTAGCATTACGTTACCCAGGGCACCAGGCTATCGGGACCCGTTACATTTTAAGATAGAGCCCATGACAGAGACCGGGTGTCTGTCTCACTCTCCGGAGGGCATCCTTCACCTCCGGTGACTATTTTAAACACAGCTCAGGTCGGTAATCAAATGAAGTAGCCCCTCTCCTACCTCTTCAGCACCTTGTTTGAAATAAGGCTGGGACCCTTTGTCCCAGTCCCAGTGTTCTCATGGAGATCCTTGCCCAAGGGTCTTGGAGCTGAACAGGCATTAAAACTGAATTATTCACACACTGCAGCTTCAGAGCTTCCAGCTTGGAGCTAAGAGCCCTTGACATCACTGAGAAAACAGAGCACAACTCTGCACTCCTGTATACAGACAGGTCAAAAAACAGGTCAACGCGCAAACTTGGGGTTCATTAAAAAACTCTCTGCACATTTAATTAGCCCTCACCCGATTTAAAACCTCCCCAAAAGACTAGCCAATGGTTTGAGAGAATTTCATCACAAAGGTTTCTGAGACCCAGGCTGGAATTTGTGTGTGCCACCCACCATCCCATGCTAGCCAAGAGCCATGTTTAGGGCACTCACTAGATTTGAAACAAGTCCTTGAATCTGGTCTACCGCATCTCAGAAGAAATCACGGGGCTGGAGAAGATGCTATTGCGTGTGTGGTATACATCACCCTCTCTCTATATAAACTCACTCATTTACATGACTCTTCAGCCCTTCTCACTTATTAGGAACAGAAAAATCTTCCCTCTCAAGCTGAGTGATCAGTGATTTCCAAAATCTTTTAGTGAATGCATCTTATTAATACATTTCTGATTATTTCACTATGCTGGGTTATCCAAGATGACCGTTTTGTAGAATACTATCCTTTGTTTGATGGAGTGATAGAGGTGTCCATAATTAGTTGTAATTATAATTTGCTCTATGTTTATATTGTTAGATTTTATTTTAACAAAAATAGATGTTGTTCAATAAACTTAGTGCCTAAGAATATTAGGGAGTTTTACCCTCAAATCGTGCATCACTTGGCTGCTGGAACAATTTGAGTTCCTCAAACAACAAGAACTTTGGGGCCAATTCGTAGCCTGTCTGAAGCAACAAGCTTCCACAGAGCTTAGAATTGAGACTTGCAGTAAGCGTTGTTAATATTCAGCTAAAGCTGGCGAGAACATATACTGTTAAAGGTAACAAGAGGTAAGCTGCTAAGTTTCCTTGCTATTTGCTTTTTTGTTTATTTGCATTTTCCTCTTCTTGCGGTTGTGTTTGCAAATCCTCATCCAAGTGCACAATTCAGAATCCATCTAGCATCTATCATGCAGACAGGGAATGAGATAATCAGCTTGGTAAAGAACACAATTGAGATCAACGAGATCTCGTTTCTAGTTCTGCCTCTGCCGAACACCTCCTGAGCAAACAGACGGTTCACGCTGGCAGAATTTTCAAACCCGGACTCCTCGCAGTGGATGCCAAACTCCGTTTAAGCACCTACATGGAAGCCCAGACTTCTGTAAATCCATTCACTCATTTATAAAGCGGTTCCTAGCTTTAGGTATGTGTGTCTGAAAATTGTGACTTACGCTGTGCCTCAGTTTCCTCATCTATAAAAATTGAACTGCTTCTGCCCAGCTACCACAGAGGGACATCTTGAGAAATTTATTTCTGTCTAGCTTGCATTTAGATTTTCTGATGGAGGATACTATAGAAATACCAAATTTTGTCCATAAAAATTGACCAAAACACCACTTGAAATGCTGTCCCTTCTCTGTTCTGTGCCGTTGCTCCATTTAATTCGTTTTGACTTTTTATTCCAAGGAAGCAGGTGTGTTCCTACTCTCCCATCATGCTCTGGTCATTCTTTCAAAGCTTCTCTTCAAAAAGACTGCAGGTATTGAGTTGGATTTCTACCAGGAAGGGTTAACAAATGGCAGATTAAGTGACAACACAGAAAAGAATTTCAAGCATGTGTAATACTTGCTCAAGAGTTCAGCATGGAGCCTTGGGATCATAGCGGAAAGGAATCAGGACTCGTGGCAGAGGTGATATCTGTTATTAGACCAACTTGATTTTTGCAAAAAAAAAAGTCTTTAATTGCAAGGTTTTGAGCAACCCGGATACTTGGGGTCATAGCAGCACTCTAAGCAGGAAGGTCCGGGAATTCAGCAGCAAAACAGACACTTCAAGGTGAATACCTGGGCCCTGACAATGGAGCACATTGACATTATGTAGCTCTGTGAAACAAGCTCAGGCACAGCCTTGTGAAAGAGTGCAGGATGTTGTGTGCTCTTACTTCTTGGGTTTCCATTTCCACCCCCTCCCACAGCATGGAGGGAGAGGTTATTTCAGATTAACCAGGATTTATCCCATGCCAGCTTTGTAAGCATGCTGTAACAGAAGATAACCTGAACCAATATAATCCTCTCCATTCACAAACAAAACAAGACATCCACGTTCATCCTCTTTGCTATATTAAGCTACAAGAGGGAGAACGCATTTTATCCACCTAATTCTGTAGAGTATTTAAGATTTGCAATCAACTGGCTGAAATTCAGTTTTTTAGAGGCACAGTCTTGTAAATCTCTTATTTCTGGCCTTCTGATAAGCTACATATTTTTAATATGCCCCAGTTATAACATGAGAACAACACCCAGTGCTTTGTGGATGGGAGTACTTTATCCAATGTTGACCACTCGTGAAAATCCCACCCAGGGCATCTAAGAGTTTTCTATTTTTCATTAACAATCTTTTTATGTGGTTACAATAAAAGAGAGATCCCCTCCGCTTCTCCAAGGGTGCTGCAGAAGTCAGTCTGTAATTTGGCTAATACAAAAATTACTACACCAGCTGGCTTCTCTCCTGCACAACTTTCCTCAACCAGCCTTAACAGTATCCCAACTGCAGAGCTTTCGAACATGTACGATGAAAGGTCACAGGTCAATAAAGAACATAATAACATGCTGCAATGCTTAGGTGCCGTGATGCACAAAGTATCATAAACAACTAGAAACTAGAAAAGAAAATGCCCTTGGCGTCTTAGATTCAATGAATGTGACATATTCGCGTGTCAAGGCTCCTAGTCTCCTCTGACCTCTATTAGTCTAATCACTGACTTTAAAGCAGTTATTAGCAGTTATCTAAGAGGAAAATAAGAATCATTAACTCTTCTGTTATAAAATTATCATCTGTGCTTTGAACTCCTTGGGCCAAATTTTTCCTATTATTTCAGGAGAGTTACCGTATGGAAAAGTGTGTTTCTCTACTGTATTAAGCTCATATTAGTTAAACATGAAATGTGACCTATGACTCTTACTTTAAAAAAGCAATCATCCCACGAAGGCTATAATTATGAGTGCTCTTTGAGCAACCAACTCTGCAGGGAAAAATACCCAATTTTACTTTATGCAGTGGGTATTCAGGAAAGCAGGCTGAAAGGAAATAAATGAAGAATAAGCATCAAAGTGTTTGATACATCTGTGCTGTATTTGAATGTCCTTAAAAACAAGTAAAAGTAAAATGGGACTGTAGTTACAACCCCAGGTATGGTACAAGTACAAGCATGTCTGCATTGAAGTTACTTTTCTTTATTCACTGTGATACATTCAAACAGAAGTGCTCCTGATAACAGCTATAAAGTAATCTAAAATAAAAAGGCAGAAGTCTGTCAAATACATACAGTAATTATTCATATTTTAAAGCATTAGTAACTGCTTGTATCCAAGTGCACCAAAAACCCACCTCTGGGTCCCACGGTTTTGAACACTGCACTTAACAGAAACCTGCTCTAGCAAAACTGGTGTTTAGGACTAGAGTTAAGGCCTTCCAAAGAATAAAGCACCATCAGCCATGTGTTTGCTGACACCAGAATAATTACTAACTTGAAAAAGATAAGGTTTAACTGAAATAAAATTTTCCTACAAAGCACAGGAGAAACCTACCTAGACTCATTCTTGCTCAGCTCAGGCACTTCACACTAGAGGGCTGCTCTTTGCGCATGTAACATCTGTGCAACGCATAACTTGGGGAGCTATAGAGGTTGGCAGGAGATGGGTGCAATGGAATCTAGACTACGAGACAGCGTCTACCTTCCTGTTTAAAGAAGTAGCTATGTGCTGCCATAATACCTGCCTAGAAACGTGGCACAATCAACCTGAGAAACACTTTGTGACCAAAGTTTTTTGATTTATCCACATTTTTGGCTGGATTTTCCCAATTTCTAAAAATGTAGCTTTTGTTTTAATTATGACCCTGTTCTTGTAAAAGGCACTAATGTCCGTAAGAAACACCAGCCATCATTTAGCTCCAGTATAGCTGCTGACCTACTGAATTTCATGGGTCAAGAACTAATTGTAACATGTAGTTTTCAAAGGAAACTGCCCCAAATAGTGCAAGAAAACAGAAGTTTAGATGCTGTGTAAGTTACACCACTAAACTGATATGGCAGATATACATACCAACCTCAGTAACAATACCTTTACCCACATAGCTATGGAAACAGATATAAGGACACAGATCAAGGGATGGAATGAAATGACATCCTCATCCTCTCTCCTTTTCCCAACCTTACAACTAATAATATAAGTGGCCAGCAAGACAAAAGATGTTTCTCCTTCCCTCCCAAAGAGCTTGCATTGCTGGAGGGGACACTAATGTGAGAAACCTCCCATGATTAAAGATCTAGTTAAGTTACAATAGGAAATAAAACTTTACCCCAAGACCTTCTACACCAGGTATTTCTAAGGTTCCTGGTGGATTGAAAACTCAGGCCCAGATGCTGTAAAGATTTAATCACATTCATAACTGCTTATACAAGGAGAAATCAATGGGGCTGCTCACGTGACTACATGTTATGTACATCCTTATTATATCTTTGTAGGACTGTGTGCTATGTTTTTGATGTTGCTAATAAAGCCTCAAATCACTCAAGCAGAAATGTAAAACCTCATTGCTTTATTTACCCTTTATGCTCTTCGCAAGGTGCTCAACTTCCACTATATAAGAACTGCCCTTCTCACAAACTAATAAAACACTGCAATGTTTGGGTTGCAAGCACCAGAGGAAGGGGATGGACCCTGAGCACCAGCCCCAAAATTGTATTTGCATTTAAAATTTTAGATCAAAGCATTTCTGTTAACCTTGGGATTCATTACAACAAACGTATGCATGAGATAGTCAACAGCATCCCTTTTGTCTACTTTTCTGGACACAGGTTAGATTTTGTATTCCCAAATTAAGCAAATTGCTAGAACTACAAAGTAAGCAGCTTCACCTCCCTCTTCCCTCCCCCCACTTTTTTTCCCCCCTTCCACATTTTCTAACCACAACTCTCGTCACGCAATCGCCTTCCAAAGTGGTTTGACTCATGTCATCAAACACATCCTGGTGTTTCAGAACAGACTCGCACACATTTGCAACAGACAAATCGGTAGCTTTTCCTCAGAAAGGTAATTAAGACCTGTAAGTGCTGTGCTTTCCGGGAGGTTTACGGTCTCTATCCCTCCCTACAGTCAAGGTAGTTGCCTTTGATCCAGTAACAGATCTGTGCATATTTGAGGGGCGTGATGCGAACAGCCACATTGAAATCCTGTGGGGTGCCGTTCATGTCCACCCACTGATGGCCTGAAAATATCCCAATAATTTTACGCTCCCATTTATGATGTTGTCTCTTCCACATCCTCACATATACCCCAGACCCACTCGCACCTGGCTGGGCATCGCACTGCTGATACAAGAGGTCGTAGGTTTCATCTTTGACGTCACAGAATCGGTAAACCAGATTTCCTGGCCGATCATTGTCATAACCAGAGAAATGAATCCTCCCTCCAGGCAAGTGTCTAGCTGGTGGGCTCACACCTATCTTCATAAATTTTCTTTTGTGAGGCTTCTTGAGCTCCAGCAGGGCATAATCATAATCCATGCCAATATCATTGGCATTTCCTTTGATCCATCCTTTGGGGACATGTGTCCGTTTCACACGGATCCACTGGAATTTCATTTTCTCAGGCATTTTGGAACTGGTGATATTAGCACCTCTGCTGCCATCTTTTAGTTTGGGTTTCAGGAAGCCCACCCTCAGTTTTTGGGCTCCTTTGACATAACTTTTGCCATCGTGGATGCAGTGAGCTGCGGTAAGGACATGCTTTTCTGCCACCAGGGTTCCTGTGCAGCCTGTGGACAGCTTCACCGATGTGGAGAATGGGTAATTTAACAAGAAGTCTTTCCCAAAAATGCTGAACCTACTGTCATAGCCATAGATCTGCCTCTTTGTTCGAGATCTACTTTGCGACCCATCACTACTGCTGCTGAGAATGTAAATGCCTACTTCAGTTTCCGTAAGACTACCGTTGGAAAACAAGGTCTCATAGGACAGGTAATCCTTCACTTCTTCGTAAGTCGGCAGCCGGGAACGCTTGTGGCACTCGGGCCCACAAGGTGATACTACTTCCAGTTTGGCTTCTGCATCAAACCGGGGTTTGTCCAAATTAAGAGTTGACTGAGGCAGGACGACTGGCACTTTGTAGGCTGGCCAGGTAGGCTTCCAGCGAGAACTGGAGGACACGACAGCCTTAACAGTGCAGAGAAGGAAGATCAGAGTTGGAACTTGTGCCATGATGAAGATGAATCTGGAAGAAGGAAAAAAAATATATATGTAAAACTCTACTTACTATGGAAAACAGGTAAGATTCATTCACCACTGCAAAACAAGAGTTTGCTCACCAAACACACCCATTAGCATTGCTCTGAAAAGTTTCTCTCTATTTAGGGTCAAGGTCCTGGTCCCACTGAAGTCAGAGGAAAAATTCCTGAGTGACATGTCAGAGAAAGTAACAGTCCCACAGAGTGCACCACAACTCAGCAAAAACTTGACCTTGGGGATACTTATGTGAATGCCCTGAATGTCAAGTAATTCAATTAAAAATAAAAAAGTGATGTTGTGTATAGAAAACAGTTTCACATCAGACATCCAGGATCACACAGATGCTTTACAAAAATGGTGCCTGCCCAAAAGCCACTTAAGGCAGCTCTGCAGAAAAGGACCTGGGGGTTACAGTGGACAATTGGCTAAATATGAGCCAACAGCGTGCCTTTTTTGCAAAGAAGGCTCAAGGCATACTGGCCAGCATTGGTAGGTATACTGCCAGCAGATTCTTCCCCTCCATTCAGCAGGGGTGAGGCCACATCTGGAGCAGTGTGTCCAGTTTTGGGCCTCTCACTCCAGAAAGGATGTGGACAAATTGGAGAGAGTCCAGCAGAGAGCAACAAAAATGGTGAGGGGCTGGGGCATGCGACTTACTGAGGAAACTGGTCTTATTCAGTCTAGCGAAGGGGAGACTGAGAGGGGACTTAATAGCAGGGCTATGTGAGGCTTTGGACAGAGCTTCAGATCCAGAGAAGCTTTGGACGCTTCGGGGGTGGAAGCAGCACGTCTGGGTCGAAGCGCCGCCTCGTTCGGCTTCCCGAAGCGCTTCGGAGCCGCCTCGGAGATCCGGCCATAGGGTATAATGGGGAAACAATAAAATATCTATAACTTTGTTGTTTTTTGTCCGATTTGGATGAAATTTTCAGGGATGGCAGATTCGGTAAAGGGATGAAGCCTGCCAAGTTTCAAGAAGATTGATGCAGGGGCTTGGGGGGAACAGCACCCCAAATTCCTGAAAGCAAAACTCACGTCACATCTAGGCGTTACAACATAGCGGGGTGAACACTGCAGGGCTGGTAGCTCGTACTGAGGCCACAAAGCCTGGCAAGTGTCAAGAAGTTCAGTGCAGGGGTTTGGGGGGAACTGCCAAGTAAAACTGCAGACAAGCAAAACTGGTGCCATGGGTGCTGTGGGACTGACCGTGTGTGTCCTGGGGCGGAGGGGAGACAGGGCTGCAGGCCCGGCTGCTGAGCTGCTGTGTTCCCAGTTACGGATCAATCAATCATGATTCATTCAGAGACTTGGGGACCAGCTCAATACACAGGACCTTGCTACTACATAACGACGTAACGAGCATCAATTAGCACCTACAAACCAGGCTAAGGAGAGGAAAGACTCAATACAGGCAATCAACTGCCCCAGGACAGACACCGTCTTGGTACGAGTTTTGCCTGTCAGCAGCTAGGGGTGCAGGGCCCCAGACCCCCCCACACCGATCTCCTCCACATCTGGCAGGCGTCACGGCAGGGGCCACCATCCCTGCAGCTGTCACCCCGCTGTGCCTTAGCGCACAGTGTCACCCATGGCACCAGTTTTGCTTGTCTACAGCTTGAGGGGCAGTTCTCCCCAACCCCCTGCACCGATCTTCTTGAAACATGGTGGATTTCATGCTCTCAGCAGAGGCTACCATCTTGGAAAATTTCATCCACATCGGACAAAACACAACAAAGTTATAGATATTTCATTGACTCCCCATTATACCCTACGGCCAGATCTCCGAGGCGGCTCGAGGCAGAAACCCGGTCGGATCGCGGCCATCCGAAGCGGCCGGCTCCAAAGCCGGATCGGATCGCTGCCAACTCGCGCAGGCCTACTTAATAGCAGCCTTCAACTACCTGAAGGGGGCTTCAAAAGAGGTGGCAGATGACAGAACAAGTAGCAATGATCTCAAGTTGCAGCAAGGGAAGTGCAGGTTAGAGATTAAGAAAACCTTTCTTACTAGGAGGGTAGGAAAGCACTGGAGCAGGTTCCCCAGAGAGGTGGTGGAAGCTCCATCCTTGGAGGTTGTTATTACCCAGCTACACAAAGTCTTTGCTGGGATGATCTAGTTAGGGAAGGTCCTGCTTTGAACAAGGGAAGGGACCTCCTGAGGTCCTTTTCAACCCTAATTTTCTGTGATTCTATGAAGAGTCACATCGCTGGCAACTGGGATTTTCATAGTTCCAAATATCCTTGGGCTACAGGATATTAGCTGTACATTGTAACAGCTACTGTAGGATGACATTAGCTCCGATGCCTAAGTTTAGAAACTT
Source organism: Crocodylus porosus (assembly GCF_001723895.1). NCBI lineage: Eukaryota > Metazoa > Chordata > Crocodylia > Crocodylidae > Crocodylus > Crocodylus porosus. Next base: position 190,449,625 of record NW_017728906.1, read on the forward strand.
AAAGCCCAATTTGGCCATGCACCTGCAAAATCAATCTCTTTCAGAAGTCCTGAGTATCAGCAGCTTCTCACTGAAGTCAATAGAAACTGCAAGCATTAAGCATCTTTGGAAATATAAATAGGCTATTAGCATAGAAATGTATCCAGAAGCTTCAAGTCTTGCTAAAAACAGTTATTTTTTTACTCTAGAACCCTCTCGCTCTGCTGCTAGAGTCTCTCCACTTCCTTACGACCTGGGTTAAAGATGCATCAAACTGAGGAATGGACAAACGCCGGGAAAATTATGTGACCTTAACAGGAGCATGAATTTGCAGCACTGGCATTCTGGAGGTTTATTCCCCCGGTTGTAGAAGGTAGAGGAAGGCTTTGCTCTGCCCCATAAGCTTCCACAATGCAGGTGAGAACTGCACATGAGAGAGGGCAGTGGAGAGAGTTTATAGGCAGGATTCGGAGTTAACACACTGCCTCCTTCCACAGCCAATTAAAGGCATTAAACACAAACTAACCTCCTCCCAGCACAGAAGGGAAAATGATACTGTGAATATGTTGACAAACCGCAGGCAGAGGGCTTCGAGCAGCACAGAACAGCATGCACTAGGACGGAGTCAGGGAAGTGCGTAACTTTAGTTTATTTGAAAATTAGCCATACAGCTGAATCGCTGTGGGAGCTGCTGTTCCCTATGCAAGGAGACGGGCAGGCAGGTTCAACTGCATACAAGGATTATTCAAACAAAACTGCACAATTATGTTGAGCTGACACATATTTAAGCCCTGCTGAGGTTATACTGATAACGCTACATGATCATTCCTGAAATACCTCAAGCAAACAAACGACATGAGACTGTGCAGAAGGTGATCACAGCTAGCTAAAAACAAGAGAGCAAATTATTCTTCTTAACTCCTTCCAGCGCAATTCTCTGTTTCTAAGCTGTGCTGGGGAATAGCCCATGAACTATGGATGAAGGTACATACATGAACAACAGTGTGAAGGTGTCTGATTCTAGTATTATGGCTGGGTACTTTTATGATGATTTACCTACGGTTGGGCATTTTATTTATCTTAAGGGAGGCTAAGACAAAGGTAGGCAGAGTTCACCCGAGTGATGTAAACAGGCACAGAAATCTTCCGGTTTCCTACCATTCCCCTCCCCAAAATAGTCCATTATACCTGTAGATTTTAGAAGTGATGGCCAGGGACGGAGCATAAGTGACACTACACACAGCTACAGACAGGTGCTTAGATTTCCAGAAGGGACAGGTGTGTGTGTGTGGCAACATTTCTTGGTGTCAAACATGATTCGCATCAAAAGGTGCCAGTGCTGAGCTCCTGCCCTTTGAAACATGATGATGACGAAGAGGACACAATTTCTGGTGAAGAGGACTCAATATGGAAATGCTTAGTGGTTTCTCCGGTGGGAACAGAAAACAGATGTCATCAGGATCAGACGATGCTTAATGCAGTGGTTCTCAACCTTTTTATACGCAAGACACCCCTTAGGCTTGACCCACTCTTCAGAAAATGCCAACTCTTCCCTTTCACTCATTTTTCGACGATGGAAAAATAATACAGCAGTTGTTCTGTTGCAAAAAACTACGAAAGACCACAACAGTTCAAAATGTTTCTAATACTATGGATTCCTATTTGAAATCCCCCATGTTTCAGGGATGGATTTGGTAGCCATGTTGGTCTGAGACAAAAAAGAAATGCAAAACTCTGTGCAAAATGAAGTTTATTTTCTACCTGTGAGGACTTTTTGCCATCTTTGATTTTCCCTGAGCCTGTGGCACACGTGCCTGAAAGACTGCAGAAAAAGATATTTGTTGTGTGCGATTTCTAAGTTGGTCGAATAAAAGGTATCGTCTCTGAACCAAAAGTTCTTGAGTTTTGCGTTTCCATCTGAAATCCCTGGGTTCATCTTGTGAATCATGTTGCACCTAACGGCGCTAACATTGCGTAGTGCCCCTGAAAGGTTCTCAAGGCACCCCAGGGTGCCATAGGACACCAGTTGAGAATCACCAACTTAATGAACATATCCCATTTCTGAAATGGTACACTGCTGTACTTCTTTTCTCTCTCACACAGACCTTTGCATCAACGGGACGGTTCCTCCTATAAACCACTACTTGCACAAAGCTGTTTCCCGTCTGCCTGTAAATACAGTTGCAGGCAGTAGAGGGCAGCCCCCCAGCGAGGAGAACAACTCGATGCCTGTTGCAACTCGTCCCCTAGAAAACTTTGCAAAAGTATGGATCACATCTGTGTGGCTCTCCGCTCTTTGAAACCAGGCTTTACTCCAATGCACACCTTTGTATAAACCTATCTATAACCTTTCCCTGACATTTTAAGGCCTTAACGCTGTCCAATCACTGTGCAGATACACTGGATGTAAAGGTCACTTCATCAGCTACTGCTTTTTTATTGTCTCAGTTCTTATGAAAACATTAATAATGCAATGGGGGGGGGGGAAAGAAAAAAGTTTCTGTCTTGGGTTAGAAGCCAAGCACCAATTACCGATCAGAGCACCATCATGAATCCGTGCAATTAATTATGTTTCCACATAACAACGTGTTATTGTTTCTTTTGTAAATAAGCTTACTTTGGCATACACGTACAACAAGTTCTGTATCACATCATTTCTGCATCATATCATATTCTGGAATATTTTTCTAACATTCTCCAAGGGGAAAAATGAGGTTATTTTTAAATTTTCCAGATGTTCCCAAATTCTGTGGCCCGCGGCATAATGCCACATATATTTTACGAGAGCCTATTACTGACCTTTTCATTTCTAGTTCTGAAGTAGACTAGTAGGTGAAATGTTCTGTACTACACTGGGTAGTAATTATGTTTCACTAATTATTTCATAAGTGACCCTGAAAGACATCTGAAGGTCAGAAGAACAGGGGGGAGGGGAAACCTTGTTTTTGAACAGTTTGTGTGAACTGACAGCAGATATATTATGATACGATTACACTGCCTTGCAATACAGACTGGTTATACTGTGGTAGCTATTGTTTCACTTTAATTTAAATCATGCCGTAAACATAACATACCTTGGACTGGATACAAAGCACTGCTTTGATGGGCAAGATAAAAAGTGGGTTGTACATTATTGTACTTGATAATGGAATTAAAATTGGTCTGGGAATGGAAACACTGACAGCTACCCTGGGGGTCAGCACACTGCTACAACGCTGCAGGCATACTTTCCTGCTGGAAAAGGCATTCATGCCTTGAAAAAATGTTGGTGAAAGAGAACTGCCTCGTTCAGAATGTGCATGAATCATATTCTGAAAAGCAAGTCATTTTTTGGAAGCCTGCAGTGTTTAGAGGGTGGTTCTTGCAATAGGCTATTACATGAAAATAAATCCTGGAGCCTACAGTGTGAAATCCTGTGCACAGACTAGTCTCCATTACATTTTGAAATGAAGGAAGTTTTTCCATAGTGCTGGAGGCCAGAATGATTAATGCGGCCAAAAAAAAAGGGCCCTACCTCAAACCAAATTACAGAGGTGCACCAAATTACTGCTACCGCTGTGCCAAAATACCTAAGCTGCTTTTCTTAGTCGCGGAACTTGTTAAAACACAGCCAGACTAACTGAGCCGTGCTTTAAGAAATAAGAGGCTCCAACTGCAATTGAATTCCAGCGTGTGCATGCTCCGTCAGTGACACTGAACACGCGCGAGCGGCCAAATAAAGTTGCGCTCACTCTATCCTTTCCCCGCTACTTGGAGGGCTGTAGGAAGAGATGCGATGGAAAACCTGAAACACATTTCGATCCTTTCAGGCCAGGGGTCTCTGCCAACACATACAGAAGCACAACGGGTATTCTGGCACGTGCTAGCACGGCAGACACACGCACAAAAACATAGATCACACTTGTATGTCTACCAGCGGGTCTGATTTCTTTCTCTGTCCATTGCTATTCAATAGTTTCCCTTTTCTTTGTAGGGTTTGTCATTGCATCCCGTGCAGTTATGCGATTCTTGTCTAAACAGGCAAGTTGCAAGGGAGGACACGAGTGATAACTGATAAGCAGCAACCACTGAGTCGTGTGACAGCAGTTACTCTACAACAGCGGTTCTCAAACTTTTTTTTCCTTTGCGGACCGCTTCACCACTGCTGGGGGGTCTCGGCGGACCGCCGAAAAAACTTTTTTTCCCCTCCTGTTCTACAAATCAAAGCACGCGACTCCTATTTTAATATCAGCAGTCTTACCTTCCTAACGCCACGGACGTGCCTGGGTTTTGGAGCAAGGCTCTGGGAAGTCGGGCGCAACGTTGGGCAGCTTTAGCCTTAGGTCACCCGTGTGCGGACCACCCTCTGCTCCTCTTCCTGGACACCGGGCTCCTGCCAACGCCCCCAGCCCCGGCAGCCGCTTCTCATACAGGGAACCTGCGTCTTCCTCCTTTTTTAAAAAATAAAATAGTGACCGGCACTGGAGGGCTGAAGTCTGGGGGCCCTCCGGCTACCTCCAGCGCCGCGGGGGTGTCACGGCGCCCGCGCGCAGCCTTTCCTCCGGAGATGCCCCAGGCCAGGCAGCCCTCGCAGGCCGGGTGCGTCCGCTGGCACTGCCCGCGTTGAGGCAGGTCGTAATCAGCAGCTGGAAACCCCCCCTCCACCCCGCAGCGAGTGCACGGGGTGCTGAGCACCGCACGGCCGCGCCGGT
>NW_017728906.1:190454398-190483679 GCF_001723895.1 Crocodylus porosus
CCCCCGCTCGCGCCCAGGGCAGCCGCCGCTCCCCTTGCGCGGGGCAAGCGGCTCCGGCCGCGCTGCAGCGCCGTGCGCGGCCCGCGCTGCCCCGGGCTTGCGATCGCGGCTTGAGTCTGCCCCGGAGGTTTCATCACCGATGCAGGGGCATGACGGCGTTCCTGCAGTCAGGCCCTTGCATCGTGCGGTGTGCTGATCCGTGCATTCGGGCACTGCTGCGTGCATGCATCGCATCGTGTGATGTATCCTTGCATTCCCGCATTAATGCCGTCGCATCCTGTGATGTACTGATTAAGGCATTCATGTCAGTGTATTGTGTGATGTATACATGCATTCGTGTGTTTCATCGCGTGATGCATTGATTCCTGCATTCGTGCCATTGCATCCTGTGATGTATTACTGCATCCATGCATTACTGCATTGGCGTTGCGTCGTGTGATGCATCCATGCATTCCTGCATTCGTGTAATTGCCTCGTGGGATGCATTGATTAATGCATTCATGTATTCCTGTATTCATGTCATTGCATCATGTGATACATTCATGTCATTGCATCATGTGATGTATAAAGACATACAAAAAACCAGAACTCTTGGTTCCAAAATGATACCTATTATTAGACCAACTGGTATCATTTTGGAACCAAGCATTCTAGTTTTCTGTATGTCTTCTTGTTTCAGACCAACATGGCTGCCAAGTGCCCCCCTGAAGTGATTGTCATTGCATCGTGTGGTGTATTGATTAATGCATTCATGCAATACCACATTCATGTCATTGCATCATGTGATGTATTTATGCATTCCTGCATTAATATCATTACATCATGTGATGTATTGAGTAATGCATTCATGCATCACCACATTAATGTCATTGCATCGTATGATGTATTAATGAATTCATGCATTACCGCATTAATGTCATTACATCGTGTGACGCATTAATACATTCATGCAATACCACATTAATGTCATTGCATCATGTGCTGTAGTACTGTACTCAGGAAGGAAAATGTACATGACTATTACATTTTAAAAACCCACCGTATACATTGGATTCAACGTTTCATATTTATTTTAATGCATGTCCTATCATTTATCTCTTGGGTAACTCTCTGCCGGCTCCTGGAGATTGTATCTGTTTCCTGGAGACTCCAGGGCAAGCCTGGAGTGTTGGTAACCCTACTTTCCCTGCAGGGCTGGGCTGCTCCTGGGCCTCTCTACATGGCTGGATGAGGCTTGCTGCAAGTCGCTGGATGTGGGCCACCAGCTGGATCTGGCCCGTGGATGGGCTGAGCCCTGTCCATCCGGTGCACGGGACAAAAAGATTGAGCGCCACTGGTCTAAAGCCCTGGGACAGGCTTGCTACAGAGGCTTTGGAATCTCCCTGGAGGGGGTGTTTAATAATGGGTTAGGCGAGCATCTGTCAGGAAAGGTTTATGTCTAAGTGACCCTGCCTTTAGGCAGGTTGGACTGGATGACCTCTCCAGGTCCCTGGCACTCTCTTTACGTATGATACTTTATGTTATTCCAGTCGTGCTGCCTTGTGTAGGGCAATTATTGAAGAATGTTATGTCTTGCTTCCTAAGGGATCTCACACTACAGTTGTAGACAAATTGTTTTGAAGTCAGCTGGATGCCTCACAGTAAAGACAAGTACCCTTAGGGTTTGAGATGGGCTCCTGAAAGTAGGTACAAAGTAGGTATAGAATAAATCAGGGGTTGGCAACCCCCAGCACACATGCTGAGCATGGCATGTGAGGCCATTTTCCCCAGCGCACATCAGGACTGGGGATGCAGCGGCTGTTTGCAGCCTCCTGGCTGCAGCCGGCCCCAGCTCTGGGTAGCTGCTGCCAGCTGGGAGCCTGGGCTGCTCCCAGCAGGCAGCTGGGATGCTGCAAGTCCTGCTGGGAGCAGCCTGGGCTCTGTGGCTATCAGCAGCTACCCAGAGCCAGGCCGGCTGGAGCCAGGAGGCTACAAACAGCAGCTGCCTCCTTGGCCCCAGTGGGTGTAATGCCGGCACCTGCTGCCTTCCCGGAGCCCAAGGCCAGGAGAACAGCCAGGGCTGGGGCCAGGGCCGGGTGTGGAAGGGCAGCAGCTGTTTGTAGCCTCCCAGCTGCAGCCAGCGCCAGCTCTGGGCAGCTGCTGATAGCCACGGCGCCCAGGCTGCTCCCATGGAAGCCCTGCTGCGAGCGGCCCAGACTCCGGGGAGGCAGCACATACCCGCAATGCTGCTCGCTGTGCTGCCCTCACCGTTTCTGCAAAGTGGCGTTGGAACCCAGCACAGGAGCAGCATGGGCAGCAGCATGGGGTTGTGCTCCTCGCTGTTGCCCCTGCCTGTGGGGGAAGTGTGGCCAGGGCAGCAGGGAGCTGGGAGCAGGCAGCTTTCTGCGTCCCCTGCTGTGCCCTGCCAGGCCGGGTTCCAACGCTGCTTTGCAGAAGCGGCAAGGGCAGCACGGCAGAGAGCATCACTGGTATGTGCTGCCTCCCCAGGGCCGGGGCTGGGGCTGGGAGGCAGCTGGGGCCAGGGCGGAGAGGCAGCAGATATTTGCAGCCCAGGTTCTGGGTAGCTGCTGATAGCCACGGAGCCTGGGCTGGGGGACAGGGGCTGTGGGTGGGGAGCACAGAGCTGCAGCGCTGGGTGGCAGGGGCTTTGAGTGGGGGTAAGGGGCACAAGCAGATCATCCTGCCATGTACCCCCTGCCCTCATTTTGTTTTTCTGGTGTGCTGGCACTCCAGCACCTTCCAAGGTAGGCACTGTGGTGTTTTTCGGCACTCCGGCCAAAAAACATTGCCTACGCCTGCTATAAATTAATCCTGTCTCTGTTGAAGTCAATGGGAGTTTCTCCACTGACTTCAGCTCACTGAGGATTTCCCTCTGTGGGTGCATCTACACATGCAATTAGCATATAGCAGTAAACTCTGGCACAGTCTGTGCTGGAGTTTATTTTTTCTGGCTTCAGCATTTACATATACACCCAGGACTGCAGCATGTTGAGACAGGGCGGAGAAGCCCCAGCTGGGCAGAGGACCCCGGGGGTCAGCCTGCCAGCCCAGGGCTGCTCCACCCCAGCTCAGTGTGCTGCAGAAGGGTTGGTTGGAGCACAGGGGTGCTACAGTGTAGGGCTAGCCAGCAGGCAGGCCCTGTACTGGAGCACCTTTGTGCCCCAGCCAGCCCTGGTCACTGTCTGCACGTGCATTTTGGTACAGGTAACCACTCAGCTGTAGGAAGGTACTCGAGTTGGACAGTACTATGCTATAACAGAGTTGATTAATTTATTGCATGTGTAGATGGTGATACTTTACTGCAGAGTTAATGAGTCAGCGCCGCAGTAAAGCCCACATATAGATGCACCCTACACATACAAATGTTTTGCTTATTGTTCAGCTTTGTAAGCAAGCTGATAGTATTTCCCCATGTATGTAATCTCACACCTGACAACAGGGACAGCAGCAGGACTACTTGTGTATGTTATTTTCTGCACTTGTGTATTGGCCAGAGAGATGTCCAAACACAGGATATATAACTTTGCAGTGCAGCACACAAATATTACCATATAAGATGTATATGTGGTTTTAATTATTGCTCTGATAATTTTTTTCCAAGTTTATTTTAATTGCTCATCTTTTAAATGTTTCTAAAGTTATCTGGCATGAAAAGTCAGAAGTAGAGCCAATAAGCACTGATATAAACACATGCAAAAATGCTACAGATTTGTATAGCTCTGAGGGGGACCTCCATCTAGATCTTGCCAAAATTCTCAGCTTATTACTGTTATCCCTAGCCATAAATATACAGTTTTCAGGAATCAATTTGTGCATCAGCTTCCCTTGGACTTTGTTCTCCAGTGATGTTTTACAAAGAATGAGTATAGTTTCAAACATGGAGAAAGAAACGTGGCAGCAAAAAGCCATGGGAAATGGCATGTTTTAGGGAACTCAATTCAAATAATATTAAGTAATGTTTTATTTGAGTTTATTTAACCTAGTATGTAGTGTTTCTCAAACTTTTTAGACTGAAGGCCAGGGTTTGAATTACACTTTGACTCTTGGGGGTGGGGTCTGCAAAAAATTAGGCTGCCCATCATGATGGTCTAATAAAATCTGAGACCCCCAGGTTATGAGCTGGAAATCTTACAGGCAGCTCTAATTTTTTATGGGGGGGGATCAGTCCCCCCCCACAGTTCCCCTGTAGTTTGAACCCGGCCTAAGGCACTTTTTAGTAGTCTCAAAACACTCCTTAAAAATATCAACTTTTAGTTTTCATTTGAGTTTTTGACTACAGAAAAATAGTAGAAGAATTCTTCTGTTGCAAAGAACTTAAAGACCACAACAGGGCAGAATGTTCTTAATCCTATGGATTTGTAACAGGGAGATGGAGGTTCCTGTTATGAAACAGGCTTGGACTTACTGTAACACCACTGCTGGGCAAATAAAAAAGTGGGTGAGATAAGAAATGCTAGCCTGAGAGCAGGTGGTGATTAATTCATAATCAGAAGAACTGACATCTTCGGGGCCAGGAAGTAATTGCCCACAGGTGGAGAGCGAGATAAGGGCTCGCTGGGAAATGGGTAACTGAAAGCAGACCATAATGCACAGCTGCCCTGCGGAGGAACCGAGCCCCCCCACAAGGAGGGGGAAAGAGAGACAGTGTGCTGAGGAATTCTGGAAGGGGGGTGGACTTTTAGGAGCAGAGCAGCAAGAAGCCCAGGGGTGAGTTACTCAAGCTGGCTTCATTTGCCCTAGGAGAACAGCTGGTCTTACTGCCAGCTGTAGGTCTGTCTGGCCTGGGGCTGTATGAATTAGGGACCACATACCTTTTTTTTCTTTTGGGCCCTCAGGCAGGTGCATGTTGTGTTAAGAAGGGAGCCAGATTTTCAGTTGGTTTTCTCAGTGGAGGTCTGGAAAGGGACTAGCAAGGGGAGGTTTGGAGGTCCCGGTAGTGCCTGAGAGGCCCAGAGAGTCTTGAGCCTGCTGGGGTGGGGCTAAACTGAAAATATCCAGAAGACATAGGAACTAGGGCCAGGGCTCAGCACCCAGAATTAATGGAGACTGGGCCGGGCCCAGTGCCCAAGAGGAACAGGACCTGAAGATATAACAATGTGAAGAAGTAAGAGATTGGACCTGGAGCCAAGACCCCATTGAAGCAACTGATTGTCAACACCTGCAAGGCATGGATGTGGTTGTAGGGGCGCTCAGAGACCACGAAGACGGTCTTAAAGTCATTGAGTGTTAAGATAAGAAGAAAAGAGTAGTAGGACCTATACCAGTATGTCCCTTGGGGTCCTGAGCAGCCTCCCAGCATTTATTTTAGAAACAACAAAGGCACGGCAGGCGAGTGAGGGAGACGGGCTCAGGGACCAAGTAGACAGGAGTGGAGAACCAAAGGAGGGTGGTAACACAATGCTGTACCTCATCCTGCAACAGGATTCCTATTTAAAATCTTTGGCTTTGTTTTGTGAATCAGGGTTTTACACTTAACAATGCTAACATTGCATGGCACCCCACTTGTACCCTTGAAAGGGACCTCAGGGCACCCCAAGGTGCCATGGTACCTTGATTGAGAATCACTTCAAGGTGCTCAGATTATTAGTGGAAATCATTGTCTGGGATTTGGAAAAGGTTTCTAAGGTGAAGTCTGAAAAGAGCGAGGAGAGGAATATGCTGTAACCATGCACTCCATCCCCCAATTTGGCTGCAGTTTATCGCTCTGCTTCCCTAAAATGGATGATTATAGGATGATTACAACATCAAACAGAAACTTCCAAGCAGCTCCAGCAGAAACCCAAACTATTGGACTGAAATGCATTAAAAGGTAAGCAGGGAGGTGCTGTTGCTACTAATTCAACTACTGCTAGCTCAGGAGGAATCCACGTGCAATGATTAGAAAATCCCAGAAGTATCAACAGTCAGTTAATTTTTTGGCAGCAGTTATCAGAGCTTGACTTATTATGGTCCTCCAGAGCAATACTAATGACAAATTAATTTCCATCCCCTCCTCTCCTGCAGAGAATTCAACAAGGCTTCAAATCTTCTCTGGGTTTTGCAGCTCTACGTCCTGGCTCCAGGTGCCATCATCTTGAAATATATGCTCCCTAATTAAAGATATGAAGTCTGACTGCTCTAGGCTACTCAGCAGCAGGGTCAGTGAGGCAGGAAAAACCTTTCCTATTCTGCATGGTTGGAGATATGGATCTAGCTGCCTTGGGAAGAGAGACAATCATGGGATGGGATCAGTTGGCCTTGAAAGCTGTGGATTTTTGAATTCCACTGAACAGCCAGCAGGTGCCTGACCTCTTCTGCCACCACTCACTAAGTTGGGCAGCTTCAGATACTTTTATGACGTTTCTCATCACAGACTTGCCTTTGTGTTGTACAATCCCCCCAAACAGGCCTCAGGGCATTTTTTCTCATTGCGACAAAACAATCCTGTTACATGTAACTGCCTTGGACCTTTGGTCCTCACTGGTCCACCTAACAGCTCCCCACTCTTGCCTAGTTAGAGCCTTTGGACTCTGGAATGGGAGAAAGGAAAATATCCTAAATGTCCCATTCCTTGTAACCTTTTGTTTATTCTCCCCACTCTCCTACTCACAATATCATGAACAAGAAAAAGAGAGAAGGGTATTAGACTGTCTCTTGAGGGCTTACTTGATCTCCGTGTAAGAACTCAGAGAAGCACCATGTTAGAGAACTGTATCGGTTAGTTGTAATGTCAGTGGGTGGTATGGCAAAATGTAAGGTAGATAGATAAGATATTGTGGAGGCTGATCTTATCTCGCGGTTACTCTGTATATTCCAATTTCAGTCTGTCTGGTCTCCATTTGTAGTCTTTTGTCTTATATTTTAGACTGGAAGATCTTGAGAGGGACCATCTTTTTGTTCTGTGGTTTTTACAATGCTTAGTCCGGTTAGGGTTTAGTCCTTAACTAAAGCACATAGTACAAATTATAATAATACGTAATGGGATGAATCAGAGACTATACCAATCTAGACACTGTCTGTAGGACAAAGGGTGAAGCCACCAAGAAAGTGCTATGGTAAGCTACTTCCATGCCAACCTAGTGAAATTAAAAACAATTTTTTTTTTAAGTTTTAAAATAAACTTAGCTGAGATGCCATTGTTTGCTAGTCTTTAATGTCAGCCACTGAACAAAACCACCTTTAATGCTGAATTCTTCATTCATTGTAATACATTGAACTGTAAACTCACAAAGAACTTTACCATCGTGCATTAAAGTGTTTCTAGATTACAGAGAGCCTAACAGACAAAATATGCTCAATGCCCTGAACAACTCCAGACACAGAGGTTAGTGGAGATCTACTGCTGGAAAAGGGAAAGGAGCCAGAGGTCTTGAAACAGATGGACTCCCAGGCTCTGCCTGGGACCTCTGGGTCTAATTCCCAGCTTTGCCACAGAACCCCTGTGTGATTTTGGGTGAGTCACTTGGTCTGTCTGTGCCTAAAACTAACATAACTTCACTTCCCTACATCAAGGGCAAATTTATGAAGCTTTGTGAGATGCTCAAATGGCAGGATGACAGATTAGAATAGAGATTTGAAAGAAGGGAGCGAGCTGGATGAAATAAGGGCACTGTTCCAAGTGCCCAGGGGGAGGAGGAAGAGGAAGGGACAGCAGCATGAGAGAAAATGCAAAGACCATAGATCTCATTCTCATTTACACTTAAGGCCAACCTACCACTCTAGCAGTATAAAGGAAAAGTAGGGATCTTCCAACCTTTGTATTCACAAGCCATATAATCATAGCACCTAAGGAAGACTGGAATGAGGAAAAAGGGAACCAAGAAGCAGTAGCATTAGGCTCTTTCTGCCTCCCATAAAAGTTAGAGGCACTATGATTGCAGATTTTTTGCATATTTATTTCCTAGAAGCCTATAGCTCATGGAATTTAGTGTAATTATATGACTCAAACGTAAGCTATTGTTTACTAACAGTGTTTGGTAGCAACATGAATAATGGTATTAACAGCATGATTTTGTCAAGTGATAACATGCGTCACCACCTCATGAACTGTGCTGTCTGGAGTTTCTCATCGAAGAAGGAATCCTTGACTTCAGTGAGCTTTGGACCAGGTTGAAAGTGATCACGAAGCTGCAACTACTGGTACTTCTTGTAGCATTTCTGAATGTGAGAACGGTGAGTTAGGTTCTCTGGCTGCTCCCTCCTGCTAGCAGCGCTGTCACCAGCAGGAAACATTGGAGTGGAGTTGTGTACAGGATAGGAGCTCTGAGTCTGTTGGAAAGGTGTGTGTTGGGGGCGGGGGTTGAACCTCTGTTTGCAGCTAACACTATGACTTTAGCTCTTCAGCAGTCCTTTACAGTCAGGGATGATTGTCTTCCATGATTGTCTTATCGGTGGGTCCAAAGATAATCATTTGGGGCAGTCCTGGGCAATAGTCTCCCACAAGTTGATGCTGATGTTGCATTTTTTCAAGTTGGCCTTGAAAACATCCTTGAAGCACTTTCTCTGCCCTCCTCTTGAGCGTATGCCTTGACTGAGCTAGGAGAATAAGACTTGCTTCAGGAGTATGAAGTCGGACATCTAGATGACATGACTGGCCCAGCACAGTCAATGCCTGATGATCATGGTGTTTGCTTGCCCAAAGACATTAATGTTGCGGTGTCTGTCTTCCCCCTGGAATTGAAGGATCTTCTGCAGGCAGTGTTGATGGTATTTTCCAATAACTTGAGGTGTCTTCTTTATATTGTTCACATCTCAGCTCCATACCATAAAGTGGAGGTCACAACTACTTGATAAACCATCAGCTTGGTTTTGGATCTGATGTCACAATCTTTGAACACACACTTCCTCAGACATGTGAAGAATGGAAGAAAGAGGCATCTGAAGGCTGCACATGCATATTTGAGGCAATGTCGGATTTCTTCATCAATGTCAGCCATCTGTGAGAGATGACTTCTGAGATACAAGACATACTCCATGTTCTCAAGTCTCACCATGAATCTAGACTGTTCTCAGTGGTTGCAGATGGCCGAACAAAGAGCAATGGTTTCAAGCTAGAGCAAGGAAAGTTTAGGTTAGATATTACGAAAAACTTTCTCATTAGGAGGGTAGTAAAGCACTGGAACAGGTTACCCAGAGAGGTGGTGGAAGCTCCATCCTTGGTGGTTTTCAAGACCTGGCAAGACAAAGCTTTGGCTGGGATGATCTAACTGGCGATGGTCCTGCTTTGAGCAGGGGGTTGGACTAGATGACCTCCTGATGTCCCTTCCAACCCTATTTTTTCTATGATTCTGTGAATCTGATTAAGATCTTATTAATGGAGAACCTTAGGCAGACCCTGTACTCCTTTCTATGGGCAAAAATATGACAATAAATATCAATGCTTTCAGATTAAGATAACCAGAGCTCTGTAATTCAACCCTTAAAACCATCTGCCAAACTGAACTACTGCCACAGGAAAACACAACAGGTAATTTTACATTTTAAAAACAATATAAGCCAGCTAAGTTGTACAGAACGAATTTTATGGAATTTATGGGTCTAGATTACAAGGCTAGAAAAGTTATTGTGATTGTTTAGTCTGACCCTCTGTATAACAGGTCATGGGACTTCCCCAAATTCCAGTTTAAACTAGATCACATCTGTTAGATGTGAAATATTGGCCAAAGTGGTATGAAATGAATAAAATAAACAGATTGAAAATAGAGATTTTTTTTATTCAACTCAATTACAGTGATGTTAGGGCTTATTTAATCATAGTGAAACACTTCTAACATTTTGTAAGTTGACAGGTTTCTTTTAATTTCAAGACAATGAAAACTTGCTGAAATAAAACAGGCACCTGGATTTGCTCCAGCAGGAGTCAGCTTCATGCAAGACATTGCATCTTCACAGCATATCAATAGAGTGAGGTAATCCCAAAATAACATTTTAGGGATAAAACACTTCGCACAAATTCATCAAAAACTTTTGGTTTGTTTTTTTTTAATGGAAATTCAAAATTGCACAGATTTGGGGCTTGCATTCATACTATTTGATGTGAAAGAGTAACTGCTGTCACACTTATGTGTCTAATCTGGTCAGAAAGATAAAATTTCTGCACAGTTACTACATGTACTATTGGAAACTTTACATGTTTGAGTTACTAGACTCTTTTGTGTGAATGGGTATGTAGCATGATAGTAGGTGGCTGAAAACACAAGAGGGTAGATAATAAAACGCTACCAAGGTAAGAGTACTCTATATACCCTGAAGAGAAAATGGGGGAAACAATTAGCTTTGAGAAGCTAGCAAAAAAACAGGTATCAGAAGGCCTTTAAATGGTTAAAACAAGTCTTGAAAAAAGGAGACTGCAGGAGGGAGTTGAGGGGGGTTCTTCCCGTTGAGAATAACCTGAAGTAAACACAGGCTGTGGGAATGTGTGAAGCAGATGGGATTTTCCCAACATCCAGGGAATGGTGAACACCAGAGAAAGACAGATGTGTATATTGTTTTTTCTTCCCGGTGCATTGGTTCTGAATAAACAATATGTAAGCGTTGAAGGGCTGTGTGGTATTGTACCCACCACTGATTTGTGAAGGACTAGAACTGCAAATACTGAACATAAGCTCAGCCTGCTAATGTCCTCATGGTTAGCTCCGGGGAATTTAACTCAAAGGTTGTCAAAGAGTCAGTATGGAAGTGGGGGCAGGTGGGATGTTTATACAAAGATGTAGCCTGGAGTGGCAACACCTGAGTGCAACATGAGCTGGGTAGCACAGATCAGAGATAATCCTGCCCTGGAGTGGCATAACTTTGAGCCACCTACTGAGTACTTAAACCGGTTTTGGGTGTTAATGTGGGGACAGCCCAGATGTTATGCGTTCCAAGAGCTGCCCAAAATTACTACGTAACAAGGCCCTGTGGTGGCTGCCTTATGACCCGTGCGCAATGATCTTGCTGTTGAGGTGAGCCATTACAAAGGTACTTCCTTGGGCTTGCAGAGGTTCAGTGGGAAAACTCAGGAGAGCTCCTAACAAAAGGTGGACCCAAGTTGTGGTACAGCAGAGAGGAGAGTGGTCACAAAAGAGGACTTGGTCAAATGTGTCTTTGAGTGCAAGCCAAATCAATTCTATCCAAATATCTGCCTCACCAAACAACATCACCGTCATCCAAGTGTATGCACCAACCAGCAACTACACTGATGAAGAAACTGAAGAATTTTACAGGAAAATCAAAAAAACCCACAATAGCTCAGACACCAAAGACAGACACTCTTGTCATACAACGTGACTGAAATGCGAAAGACGCATAGAGAATGGCACAATGTATCTGGGAAACATGGTCTGCGGGAGACCAATGACAGAGGCCCGAGACTACTAGAAATTGCACAGCTACATAACCTTGTACTTGCCTGTACATGTTACCTGCACAAACCATCAAGAAGGGTGACATGGATGTCTCTTGATGGCACCTGCAAGAATCAAACAGACTACATTCTCATGTCTTATCAATGCTGATCAAGTATCAACCTCAATAAGACCAGATCATTTTGTGGAGCTGATGTTGGCAGTGACCACAATTTAGTAATGATGACAATAAAGCTGAAACTGAAGAAGATTGCAAACAAATATACACCGAGTCAAATATGACCTAGAAAAGCTCAGGGGTCCCACAATAAAGGCTGACTTCAACATAATAATTGGAGGAAAATTTGAACTTCTCCTAATGCTAACTACTGTGGTCATCTCTACATTGCTTTATGGCTGTGACGCTGGATGTTTAATAAGTTAGAGAACAAAACTGAGGCATTGGAAATGTGCTGCTTTAGGAAATTGCTGCATGTCTCATACACTGAGTAGTGAACCAATGAGTCTGCCAACCAGCAAATCAGTCAAGAAACTGGGATCTACAAACTGCTGTTGGAGGTTGTGTGACAAAGGAAGCTGCAATAGTTTGGAGACAGCACAAGAAGGCTGGACACCCTTGTCAACACCATAATGCAAGGCACTGTGGAGGGAAAGAAAAAGAGGCAGGGGAGAACCAGTATCAAGGACTGGACAGGGCTTCAACTGACAGAGCACACAGATAGCCAAACACAGGGTGAAGTGGAGGAGGGTTGTTATAGCATCTACAGTGCCCCCAAGGTTGCAGCAGCCTTGGGATTGACTTGACAAGGTACAAGTTATTACCTCTTGGTAAATGCTCAAGGGAGGACGAGCTACCACAGAGTAGTTTTCATTTACTGTGGGGTAAGAGCATAATTTCAAGCACAAAGACTACAACTCCTGCTAAATTGGGACCTTAATCTATTAGAATCTCTACTTAAACTTAACTAAAAAGCAATTGCAAGTATTCCTAAATGCTACATTATGAAGGGACATATAAAACACCACACTATTACCGTATGATTATAATAGCATACAATCATTTTTAAAAGAATGAATTGCCTTTTTATGCTTTGTTAAAACCAACATTTTTCCACTGGTAATTGATGTGGAACAATCTGGGATGAGAACACCCTGGGTTATTTTTTTTTGTCTAAACGTATCTTGCTTTTATCATTATATAATTGGTACTTGCTTGGTACTTGGTCTATGATACCGTATGACTTGTGTAAAAACACTCTTGTATCTCTTCTGCTAAGGTAAATATTTTTAAGTCTCAGTAAATAATATTCATATATGTATTCAAAAAATACCTAGCAGAAAGTTACTCTATAAATTAGTCACAGTGTCTGTGCCAACTGCTGTGCATCTTTAAATATTTGACTGGGTTGGATGTCATGGAAAACAGCGAGTGCCAAGCATTTGAGTCATTCTCAAAAGCTGTAGCAAACTGTTTACCCAGTAGTTCAGCTCACATGAACAAGCCCCTCAGAGCTTGGGCGCTCACTACTGTGTGTCTGCAAAGATCACAATTCCTAAGTCTTTATGCACTTGTTAGGCTCGCAATAAAGAACAGGCCCAAAGCAAGTACAGGTAGTAACAAATCTAGTGAAAGCTCAGGCCACGGTCAGAATTAAATTACTGCATTGGGAATAATCTTGCTCTGAATGTGAACTTGGTGTTTGTGCAGAGAGGCCTTGGGAGTGGTGGAAGGAATGCAAGGTGAACCCAAGAGCAAAACAGTCAGCAGAACTAGTTCAGCAGAAGTAGTTGGGATGGGAAGTAGTTGGGATGCGACAGTTCAGTACACGTAGTTGGGATGGGAAGAGTGGCTCAAGCCTAAATTAGTAATCCTACAGTGATCTAATCCTCCAGTCCTT
The DNA here is from genome assembly GCF_001723895.1 of Crocodylus porosus. Taxonomy (NCBI): domain Eukaryota; kingdom Metazoa; phylum Chordata; order Crocodylia; family Crocodylidae; genus Crocodylus; species Crocodylus porosus. The sequence goes on from NW_017728906.1 coordinate 190,467,621, forward strand.
TCTCAGACAATATTTCCACTGAAATCAATAGGAGTTTTAGCTGTTATGCAGTATTTACATTACCCAGAGTTTTAACCATGATTAGGACTCCATTGTGTAGGCACTGTGCAAACATACAGAGAAAGTTTTCTGCCCTGAAGACATGCAGCCAAAGCAGATAGGCCAAAGTATAGTGGAAAAGTGCTTAATACTGCTTTTCCCTTCCTACCCAGGTTAGGCATGTTGTCGGTGGGAGACGGATAATAAGTTATGAACAAATGAACAGAGTACATACAGCAAGTTAATGGGGGCAGGAGTTCACTGAGTGTCAGCTGCTCTTTAGTCACTGTCCACATCCTGCTGTTTCCTACAGGAAACGAGGGGGATTTAGACCTGTTACATTCTGGGAAAACTGCCCTGGTTTAGCTTTCACTTAACATGTAAGAGGCGGCATTTGTTTGTTCACATACGTAGTCAGGTTTCCATATTGTGCCATGAGATCTGAACACACTTCAACATTTAAATTTCCTTTTTTCCTCCAAAAGGTAGCAGGGAGAACTTCCCCCCACCCTAAAACCCCCTGCTCGGTTGTAAGCACATCCTGTAAAGGTGCTGAAAGACTGGAAGTCCCATTACCCTCAACGGCAATGGCAATGACTGCTGAATGGCTGACAGGAGCCTTGATGGAGAGCAGAGTGAAGTACGAAATGTGATAAGCTGGTGTCCAGTCCCACTCTCAGCCCCTGGAACAGTCTCATTGAGGTCAGTGAAAGGAGGCAGAAAGTTTAAGTTGCTTTTCTCGATAAGCGCTGGAGACAGGAGGAGACAGGGCTCTGCAACACAAGGATTAAGCACTTAATGCTGCTTTTCCCCTCCCCCTGCAAAGTATTTGAGAGGATGAAAGCAAAAGAAACGCAAAGCTGGAAAACAATAACATTCCTATTTAAATTCATATTCTTTTCAAAAAATTGTCTAAGAAGCTGTAAGTGGTTTATTTCTTTTGGGAGGTTCATTTCATTTTATCACGTCAGGGAGACCATTCAGGAAGAGAAACTCCTTATTTTCTTTTTCAATAGAGATTAATAGCTTAGGTAATAAACAAAAGCCTTGGGTTTCCTTTTAGACCTAGTGAAAGGACTGTGAATTCTCTGCCCTAAGCCAGATAAGGAAGAGTTGTTCAGCATACAGTACAAATATATTGTATTTTCTCACATACCACATACCTCCAAATAAGACCCACCTATAGTCAACACATCGCGGCGGGGGAGATAACATGGGTGGGCATATGCCCCCCCTAGATTTCTTCGCTGACAGCGGAGCATGGGGCTGCAGCATGGCTGGTGCCAGGGTCTGGCACTAGCCAGGTGTGGTGGCAGCGATGCAATTTCTGCATCATCAGCAGGGCATGGGGCTGCAGCCCAGCCAGACCCAATGCCCAGCAGTGGTACCTTCCCCGCCTCCAACCACCACTGTCAGCACTTGTGTTTACTCGCTGTCCTATCACAGGGGCAGGCAAAATGCAGCCCGTGGGCCAGATGTGGCCCGCCAGGTCATTCCATCCGGCCTCCAGGGCCCCTAAAAAATTTAGAAAATTTATATTTATCTGCCCCTGGCTGCCTGTCATCCAGCCCTCGATGGCTTGCCAAAACTCAGTAAGCGTCCCTCTGCCCAAAATAATTGCTCACCCCTGCCCTATCAGGTTACCATTCTGCTTGGGTATACCCAAGCTCATTTGCTCTTTGGAAGTAATGCAATATCACTAGCATATTGCACTACTACCCACAACAATATCACTGGGATGACCTATGAAAACTGGAAGTGGAGTGACTGATGCTACTGAAAAATGAGGACCAGTTGTCCAATCATCCTCCACTGTGTCTGCTGCCTAATGATCTTCCAGTGCACCTGCTGAACACAGGGAGAGGTAAAATGGAATAAAAAAGCACCAGTATCGAATCATAGAAAATTAGGGTTGGGAAGGACCTCAGGAGGTCATCTATTCCAACCCCCTGCTCAAAGCAGGACCATCCAAAGCAGCCCAGCCAAGGTGTTGTGTAGCTGAGTAGCACTTCTTCAGCGCATGGAGTTGCCTATGGGCCCAGCCCTTGGTTTTGGAAGGCAGAATGTAGGGCAGCGGGCTACGTGACCTGGGCTATGTGCTCCACTCCTGCTGCTTGCTGTCTCCAAGAGAAGGAGCAGCCATTTTATCACAGGGTCTGCTTGCTTCTTTGCTTCCTTGCTTCCATTCCAGCAAAGAAAATAAAACTCACCCTTCCCACTCAAGACATTCACCCTAATTCTGGGAGGCTGATTTCGGGGGTAAAGCTGCACATGGTATGTGAGTGTGGCAGGGTTTTTTTAAACCTCTAGCAATATGCCCCAGCCCTGTTCTTGAGGTAAGAGGGGACTGCAGTCTCCATTGCCAATATAATCACTGCTTTTTCTATCTGCTGACACTACGAATGAATATTTATTAATTATGGTGGTTTGGGGCATTGACTCACTACATTTGGAGTTACATCACCAGTTTGTGTCACTTTGGCCTCCAGAGAGCAATTTTATGGTAAACTTTGGCTATTGTTGCTTTGGAGCAGATTTAAATTATCTGTCAGAAGAAAGACCCAGAGTCCCACCATCAATCCCTGCAGCTGTTTCATCCTCTGTTAAAGCACATTTATAATTTTCTTTTGTGGAAGATGGTGGTTACGGTCCTTCTCTTGAGGGATTTGTCCACAGTCTCATAGATTTAACTCTCAGGAGCTTTTTCCTGATGTTCAGCATAAGTTTTCTATTCTTTCTTGTCAGAGTTGATTCCCCTTGTACTATCCTAAATCAGGAGTGCCAACCTTTTCTGCTGCTGGCCAGAATGACCCACCACAACTCAGATGTGGACAGAAGGACTCTATGACCCAGTTGTCACTGCCCCTTGTCTCCTCACCCTTGTCTCCCATGGTGGCATGGGAAGAAGAGCTGCAGCTGAAGCCATCACTAAATGCCACCAAAGCCCTATATCCATGGGCTAGATCTGGCCCTCAGGTCATAGGTTGCCAACCCCTGTCTTGATAATCCCTCTAACTCTCTTCTCCCGGCCATTTGCTAAAAGAACAATAAAACTGAGCTGCAAGGACACTGCCCAGAGTACATGGACCTGACTTCTTTTTTTGAAATATCTTTTTCATTTGGAGAGATCAGAATTCCCCCATAAGCCAGTGCCAGTCTCTGCTGGATAGAGTTTCTCCACTCTTAACAAGGTGGGGAAACACTAGTGTTTACTTGCTGTCTTACCAGGTTACCATTCTGCTTGGGTATACCCAAGCTCAATTGTGCTTTGAATGTAGTATATCCATAGTAATGTCACTGGGATGACCTATGAAGACTGGAAATGGAGTGATTGATGCAACTGAAAAATGAGGGCCTGCTACCCAATCATCTTCCACTTGCATCTGTGGCCCAATCATCTTCCAGTGTACTTACTAAACACATAGAGAGAGGTAAACTGGAATTAAAAAGTACCAATATAAAATCATAGAAAATTAGGGTTGGAAGGGACCTCATGAGGTCATCTAGTCCAACCCCTGCTCGAAGCAGGACCAACTAGAGCATCCCAGCCAAGGTTTTGTTTAGCTGGGTCTTAAAAACTTCCACCTCTCTGGGTAGCTTGTTCCAGTGTTTTCCTCTACTCCTAGTGAGAAAGCTTTTCCTAATATCTGACCTAAACTTCCCTTGCTGCCACTTGAGACCATTGGTCCTTGCTCTGTCATCCACCACCACTGAGAACAGTCCAGCTCCATCCTCTTTTGACCCCTGCTTCAGGTAGTTGAAGGCTGCTATTAAATCCCTTCTCAGTCTTCTCTTTTCCAGACTAAAAAAACCCAATTCCCTCAGCCTCTCCTCATATGGACACTATCACCAATATTATACACCGTCTGAATGAATATCTACATCCAGAGCTATCACACTAGGACCTGTCCACATTGGTAATCCACACATGAGCTCTGAAAATCCCATTTAACTTTTTTTTAGTAGGTATGTTCATGTCCCAAATGTATTTTTTATCAAATATTATATCAGTGCAAAGATAAAATTCAGCAATAAAATGCTCTAGTTGAACTATCTGCTTCAACTGTAGCATTTCTTCAGTACATGGAGTGTACGTAGGCCCCTGCTTTAACTCATTTGGTAACACTTTGCATCCTCGTTGTAACTGTGAACAGCAAGGTCCTTCTAGAAATCCCATCATGGGGAGCTTGCTGCAAATTCATGGCCAAGGGTTAGGACTTGCAGTGCTTATCCTATAGGAATTTTTTAATAGTTTGTTTTCATGTATTCGTTTAATTCCTTTGTAAATCCAGCAGGGACACATCAGAGTAGGACACAGATTGAGAATCCATTTGTGGGTAGGTTGGCAAAAAGTTTTTTGTCTAGAAGAGGAGAGAACTTTCTTTAGACCTGAGTGCAATAACCTGTATTAAATGTCTACAGGTAGGCATAGTCACATCCAGTAGGAGCCAAATGGGAAGGGAATTAATATAGATAAAACAATGAAAACATGTAACTGCTTGGCAAGAAGTCTGATTCTCTTTACCTAAGCCATCTCTTGGCTTTCCATCCTGGGCTCCTGATGGGAGACCATGAAAACTGGACAGCTTCCTGTTTACTCTAACCTCAGCTGTGTCTTAGAAACAGCGAGGACTCAGCAACTTGTGATTCAAGGGGAGCACTGAACAGCTGGAGCAGCCAACCACTCGGGATGGCAAAAGGCAGTTGTGGGAATACAGCAATCAACTCAAACTCACATGTGAACTTGAAGTATTGTCTGAGGAATAAGGAGCCAGCAGTCAGGCAGTGATTTGTGCCAATCATTTAAAAATGTCAAAGTTTCTCTCATGTTGTACATCAGAGGCACATTATCTGATATCTTGTCTAAGTCAGCAGGACTGAAAAAAACTGCTGGAATGAGTTACTGATAACACATCAGCTCAGCCAACAGGGTTCTCTATGACCTAAATACTCTCAAGTTCAATGCACCCAAAAGACTGTAAATAAGAACTAATCTTACACATACTGATGTGTACATAGCTACTCCTTAGAAGCTGGAATCTTGTTTAAATTCTTATTGTGCTATTTATTGAAAAGACTTAACCTTGTAAACTCCTCATCTATTCATTAACTGTATTACACCAAACACCTCCCAATACCAAGTAACTGCATTTCTCACTAATTTCCATGGACATTATACTGTCTCATGTCAGGGCTTGGTTTTGGCCCTTAATCTGAATATAATATAGGTCCATAAGAACCACACCTTTATCTTTATAATTTTTTCAATTTACAATGAAATTGCATAATTCAAATAGCTTCTGGAGGGACCTATTTATTAGGGTCTAGTACCAGTTGAAGATTTTCTGGCATCATGTTTTCCCCTAGAAAATGCTGTTTCATCAAAATTCAAACTTTCTCAGGGACTGTGTTAAGTCTGATGAAATTTTATTTTGCAAAACATTGGAAGCAGGTTTTTAATTTTTCATCCTCCACAAACTTTTGTTTCAATCTTTATACTGCACTATAATATACCATTATGTTCTTACATTTTATATTATTATATTACATAATAAATTATTATAGAATGTGGAATATGTTATGCATTTTTTATAAGTCAACACCATAAAAAATCTTGATTTAATAAAACAGAACATTTTCATTGTCCTAAATAAATCTTTTGATGTTGTGAGAAATTTTTATCCTTTTTGGTTTCACTCTGATTTAGAACAAAAATAAGTTTTAAAATAACACAATTTCTCATAAAATAGAAATTTCCAGTTTCTGCCATTCCTAATAGCCTCTTGTTTCACAGAAGGGGAGAAAAGTTTCCTCTGTTGCCAAAAGGTAACAAAGATCTTTGACTGCACTAGCACAAACTAAAGCATGAATAGCACAAAGTTAAATTGTAGGACCAGTGTGAAAGCAGGCAGATAATATCATAAAGTGATTTTTAATTTGCCTGAACAACCAGCTTCTAAATCAGAATACAGAACCACTGTGACGGCCAGAACCAGAGGGATTAAATCAGCAATAAATATGTGCTTCTTAGAGGCATTTGGTATTCTGCCTAAACAGATAATATTAGTTAATATAAAGCTTGTAAGTTTGTAAACTGCAAATGTAACTTGTCTGTCATAAGTTTAACCAAAATGATAAAATGAACTGTTTGTGGAACTGACTGGGCCCCATAGGCAAAGCTGTAGCTGTAGCTGCGAGATTAGCTGACCTAATGGTTTCTGCTCCGGGTTCAGCTTTGACAATAAAAAACTGGATCCAAATCCTGGCACACCCAACACATTCCAGGAAACCACATCCCAAGAAAGCATATTCAAATGAAGCCTAAAAGGGGTTTGGGCTTAGGCGGAGCAATGTCAATTTCAAGCCTAAAGGTGCTGCATTGTAATTTGCTTATTGGATAAACCCGAGTCTAGGTAATAACCCTTTTATGATAATTTTTAACACCTTTCAATCCCATAAGGTAACAGCTACATGGCAAGATTGTGAGTGGCTCTGAAGCCAACAGATTAGCATACGACTAGGTATAAAAAGCACATGCATCAGGTGACCAGCAGGAAGGAGGGAACAGTACGGTCATTTCTGTTCCATTTTCGGACCCTGGACTTCCAGTGTAAGTGAGGATCAGATCCTGATCAAGGGACCTTCCCTGGTAATCCCTCTGACAGCGTCGATCGGGGACGCCGACTTCGCTGGAATCACATGACGCGTACCTGGCATTGAGGGACTATCAATAAATTACCAACCCATGTCTGTCTACCTGCTGTTTTGAACAGCCCAGTGGCTAATACCCTCACAGTGCCCAGTTGGCCTGAGACAGAATTGATCTATCTGTTGTTATTATCTGTTATTATTTACTATTAGCTCTTTAATACTGCATTATCTGCTTATTGCATTCATCTTTCTGTTAACTGGTGTGTGTATGTAAGCTATAATAAATTTGCCTTTACTTCACTCCAACTGTGCCTCCTTGATCCGAAACTGAACCAAACAGCCCAGTTGGCCTGTGATAAAACTGATACACTCACAGTGCCTAGCTGGTCTGTGACAAACCACTACTGAAAAAAATCATATTTTTCTTCTTTGCCACTATTAATTAATTTAAGGTTCATGTGATATGAGAAGAGGCAAAGAACAAACGATCAATGGTAAAGACTGAAAAAGGGAAGCTAGGAAGATTGCTGTGCCCTCCTTTCATTCTCCCACTCAAAAACGGTACAGAGTCTATTTCATCCCCACTGGCACTTACTTTTGCACTGTAGTAACACAGGGATGATTTTGGGCCAGGATTATTTAGTAAAACAAAAACAAAGTTTTATCCGTGTTATTTTATATACATGAAATACCACAGATAACAGTAAGTAGCCCATAACTTCAGCTACTTTGCAACCTATGAACACTTGCACAGACCTTGCCAGTAAAGTCCAAATGAACTGGAAGCGAGAGAGATTTTCTTCCACTGCCACACAGAGGTGAGTGAAGCCAAGAGCTTTTAACTGTCACTGAGATTTTTCCAGAGTCTCAGGTCAATTTAAAGCTGCCAAATTCCCTCTCCTCTCCCTCCCATGTTCATAAAGCAAATAGATTTTCTGACATGAGAAAATGTCCTCACATCCAAAGCAGTGGTCAGGACAGTCTCATGGGATTTGCATGCTTCACCACTAGTGCTTTGGCTCTGTTTTTCTATACCAAGTAGCAATACCAAAGATAACCTCAGGCTGTGATCTTCTACCCTATGTAATAACATGCCAGGCTAGAAAGCATAAGAGGCCTTTACTGCAGCCAAAGTTACTGCAGGAAGTGGGGTTACTGATAGGAAATGACTTTTCCCTGAGCCATTAGTGGGCAAAATACCCCAGCATGGTATTAAGGCACATGTACTGGTAGAAGTGCCAGCTTTTGCATGGTATGTGGACGTGTGGTCTTAACCACTTGAGGTTATTGAAAAATGTGCATTTTTTCACTGCATTTACACACCTAGTCAAATTACTATCTAGGTACCTTTTCTTTTTACCTAAATTTCCCCATACGATTGCAAGTGGACCTGGTTTTCTTCACTCCCTGACTCAAATTTCTAAGTTTCATTAGCTATGTCTACATAGTAAATTTACCATACATCGCAACACTGCTCACAAATCTAGCACGCTGCTCTTGGTGGGCTCCTCCTGAACCGGAAGCAGGGTAGCCAACCCATGTCTGCAAAGTGCCCCTGCTGGCTAATTACTAGTGGACAGCCCATCTGGAACACAGCAATAGGCTTGAAGGCATTGCTGTCAGACACAGTAAGTTGATAACAGTAACATGGGCCATTGTTTGCCTAGTCAAACAGTTGTCAGATACCACCTCTAAGGAGCCAACTGCAGTAGGTGAAGCATGCTCTGGAGTGCCTTAGGATCTGCACATGGTATATATCAAGGTGGTCAAGAGATACTGGAGCTTCTTATTGTTCATCTGGTCCAAGAAGGAGATGTCAGCAGCCTCAGTTACCCACTTGGACATGGACTGGACTTGATGCTACTCTCTATATTTTCATTTTCATATAATTCTGGTCCCTAAATTAAAGCATAACAGAGCATGTTGCCAATCAGCTTCAGAGGAAAGGATGGGCTGGAGGGCCTACTCAGGCTTCATGAATAATGGCTTACTGGGAAGGTAGAACATTCTGCTAGGACTTTAGGATACCATGTGTCATACAAAGAGAAAGACCTAAAAATAAAATTAGGCAACAGGGGAGTGCTAGGAACAGCCAATGAAAGGATGGTGAGCTAACTAAGGGCCTATTCCTGTGATGTGAAGAGCTCTTCCCTCTCAGCATTATTTTGTTTGTACAGAAAAGGGCCTCTGCAGAAAAAGACCTCGAGGTTACTGTGGACAATAAGCTGAGTATGAGCCAGCAATGTGCCCTTGTTGCCAAGGTAGCTAATGGCATACTGGGCTGCATTGGTAGATGTGTTGCCAGTAGGTCAAGAGAAATTATTATTCCCCTCTATTCAGCACCAGTGAGGCCACATCTGGAGTACTTTGTTCAGTTTTGGGCGCCCCACTATAAAAAGGCTGTTGACAAATTGGAGGGAGTCCAGCATAGGGCAACAAAAATGGTTCGGGAGTTGGGGGACATGACTTCTGAGGAAAGGCTGAGGGAACTGGGCTTATTTAGTCTAGAGAAGAGGAGACAGAAGGGATTTAATAGCAGCTTTCAACTACCTGAAGGGGAGTTCAAAAGAGGATGGAGCAAGACTGTTCTCAGTGGTGGCAGATGACAGAACAAGGAGCAACGGTCTCAAGTTGCAGCAAGGGATAGGTTAGATATTAGGAAGGTTAGAGATTAGGAAGAATTTTCTCGCTAGGAGGGTAGTAAAATGCTGGGGCAGGTTACCCAGAGAATTGGCAGAATCTCCGTCCTTGGAGGTTTTTAAAGCCCAGTTCAATAAAGTCCTGGTTGAAATGATCTACCAGGGATAGTCCTGCCTGGAGCCCAGGGTTGGACAATGATTTCCTGAAGTCCCTTCCAACCCTAACTTTGTATGATTGATCAACAGCAGCACTATATTAAATAATGAATGATATTTGTTGCACTGTACAGAATGAACCTTAAGGCACTGCCCTAAGTGGGAACATTGACTTATGTCACCATCATCTGCAGAGAAGGAATATTTAGGATCAGCAACAGAAGGTGCCAGCTGCCATTAGTTCATGCTCACTCACGAACCTACAGAAACCATAGATCCCTCAGATGTGGACCAAGTAGGGAGGCTTTAATATATGAAATGGAAAGAACTAGCTATGAAAAGGGCATCTTCAATTTTTATTTGTCAGTATTCTCCTTTCCTGGATTGGAGCTGCTGTTTAAATCAGACCAAATCATAGTGATTCTTATCCCGAAAGCCTCCTAAGCAGGACACACAGAGTAGAGGCATCCAAGCACAGCCCACAGAGCACTACACGGCTGCTCAGAAGCACATGGCATGTGGGGGGGCAGGGTAGGACTGCAGAGACCACAGGCTATTCGATCTAGGTAGAGAAGTGTTGCCTAAACCTTTAGGGTGGAGTTGTCACTCGGCATTGGCTCAACTCCAGTTACTTTGAAGTCAGTGGGACTCTCAAAACAGATCAAGTCTGACAAGTGCAATTAGCCATGTTGTGCAGACGAAGGACTGCTCTCCAGCCCTCAATGAGCTATCCTATGGCAGAAGGCAGTGTAAAGGTCCATGCTGTGCATAGCACAGAACAGATAAAAGGATTATGAAATAACAGAAATGGGGAACGGGAAACTAATATATCAGCATGGAGTCACCACGGCAAGTATGCCTGACCAACCTCGTTACCTTCTATGATGAGATGATTAGTTTCATAGATACATGTGATTCCCTCCATTCAGCACTGGTGAGGCCACATCTGGAGTACTGTGTCCAGTTTTCTCCCCACCCTCAACACACACACACACCTTGACTTTAGCAAGGCTTTTGATACAGCCTGCCAGAACTTGCAAGGCAGCTAAGGAAGTATTGGTTGGATGAACTCACTGTAAGGTGGACAGAAAACTGGCTGGATCATCAGGCTCAAAGGGTAGCTGGATCAAATCAATGGCTCGATGTCTAGTTGGCAGCCGGTATCAAGTGGAGTACCCCAGGGGTTGCTTTGGGGGCTGGTTTTGTTCAATATCCTCATCAATGACTTGGAAGATGTGATGAAGTGCACCCTCAGCAAGTTTGCAGATGATGCCAAGCTGTGGGGAGTAGTAAATACACTGGAGGACATGGTTAGGATTCAGAGAGACCTCGACAAATTGGAGGATTGGACCAAAAGGAATCTCAGGAGGTTCAACAAGGACAAGTACCAAGTCCTGCACTTAGGGCAGGACAATCCCATGCACCAGTACAGGCTGGGGGCTGACTGGCTGGGCAACAGCTCTGCAGAAAAGGACCTGGGTGGACAGTAAGCTGAATATGAGCCAATGGTGCGCCTCTACAGTCAGGAAAGCTAACTGGGTTGGGCTGATTAATAAAATTACCAGCAGATCAAGGGAAGTGATTCGTTCCCTCTGTTCAGCACTGGTGAGGCCACAGTACTGTGTCCAGTTTTGTGCCCCAACCCCCCATGTGTGCGCGTGTGCATGCACTCACGCACACGCGCACACACACACACACACACACACACACTACAGAAAGGATTTGACAAACTGGAGAAGTCCAGCAGAGGGCAACAAAAATTATTAATAGACTCGGACACATGACTTATGGGGAGAGGCTGAGGGAACTGGGCTTTTTTAGTCTGGAGAGAAGAAGACTGAGGCGAGATTTAATAGCAGCCTCCAACTACCTGAGGGTGGGTCCAAAGAGGATGGAGCTGGTTCTCAGTGGTGGCAGACGACAGCACAAGGAGCAACGGTCTCAAGTTGCAGCAAGGGAAATTTAGGTTAGTCATTTAAAAAACTGTTCTCACAATGAGGGCAGTAAAGCACTGGACCAGGCTACCCAGAGAGGTGGTGGAGTCTCCATCCTTGGAGGTTTTTAAGACACGGCTAGACAAAGCCTTGGCTGGGATGCTCTAATTGGGGGTGATCCTGCTTTGAGCAGCAGGTTGGACTAGATGACGTCCTGAGGTCTCTTCCAACCCTCATTTTCTATGAACACATCAGAAGCCCTTCTGTGAGCCTCTCTATGGTTTCAGTGATATGTCAGGTCCAGTGGGGAAGTAGCCACTCTAGTAACGGCAGGCACCTATACACATGCAGCAAGGCCGCTCTGACGCACTGTAATTACAGTGCATCAGAGCACACTCAACTGAGTCAGTTGGGGCATGGTAATTACCACACTCCAGCAGACTCCAGCATCACATGTATCAGCATCCCCATGCCAAAAAAATGGAGGTGAGGGTGCTTTAACTAAAGCTTGTTTGACAAGCTTTAGTTAAAGCACTCCCACCATTATTTTTCAGTGCAGGGAAGTCAATACGCATGATGCTCTGGGAACTTTTATTAAAGCAGCTCTTGGAGCAACCTAATTAAAGCACCACCCTCCCACAACTCCTGTAGAAATGCCTTGCAAGCTCCCTGTAAAGCTCATGTCCAAGCAGATAGCGGCATGGAAGGAAATCCTTCTTCTCACAGCCTTAACTTCCTCTATCTGTATCTGGGAGTCTATGTGTGTAATGTACAGCAATAGCTGGCAAGTGGCAAGCTATGCTGAGAGAGAGAGGGGTCAGGCTGAGAGAGGAATAGTCTTTCCTTGCAGGTCTCAGGATCCAGTGTTTGGGGTTGGGGCACATCCCCTACCTCCTCTGTAGCCCCAAAACCCATTCTCTGTGAGGGCAGAATTGATCAGACATTCTGTGAGATCCACCTTAGCTTTCCTTACCCCTCTGTGCCATTTAGACTCACTGGTGGCTACTATAAGGCCTATAATGCCAAAGGGTGCTTAGACTATTAAAACACTGATAATATAGAAGCATCATGAGTCTGATCCAAACACATGCTAACAGCTTCTGGCAAGTGAACCAACCTTTATGAACAGCTAAAAAATAGTGAAGAAAGCAAATGACCAGAGACCAGATGATTGCCATGTTAGACATGTGATTTAATGCTTATTTAAGTTGAACATTAACACTGGTAAAACAACTTTAAAAAACAGAGCCAGATCTGAGTTGATCCAAGAGTCAACAGAACAAAAGAGTCTGAGCGAAAATCTAAGCCAGACCACTGAAGCTGATAATGGCTGGCAAGAAAATTGACCTTGGAGTAGGGCTTGAGGACAACAAAACTCCATTAAAAAATAAATAATCAGACCTCTCCCTTTGCTGAATATTTCTCTGAGCTTATTTTGACCAGATGTAAAATACTCATTGTCTTGGAAGCTGGAGATCTCTCATGTGATACAACTATAAGGTCAAGATTAATTCTGCTCTTGTGAATTCAGCTTCTGCACTCAGCTGCAGTAGCCATTGTCAGCTGGGGATGTCAGGACCAAAATTGTAAGTGGCTGAGGTTGACCTCAAAATGTATTTGCTGTGGACACAAAGCTGATCCTATGCCCTGGCTTGCTGGTTATATTCACTATTTTACAAAGACAGTCATCCATCAAGGTTCCCTACTTTCCATTATTTTGGGCTAATAGTCTGTAAAATTATATGTTTCAGTTACTGGCAAACAAAGTTTCCTTTTAATAATGTCAGATACTGTCTCAGCTGGAAGATGAGCTATCAAGTGGTTGGGAGACTTGAACTCTGTACTGTTTCCTGCTTTCATCATTCATTGACTATAACTCTCAGCAGCTGCTTTGATCTGCCTGCATCTCAGGTTGTTGATTTGTCAAAGGGAGATAAAACTAGGTCTTTACCTTCTCTGCACTCTATGGCTTTATCCACACAAGCGCAGCCGTGTAGTATGTGTTACCACAGACATGTCTGCGGCATGACATACTGCACATTCAGCTGTTCTCTGTGCTGCAAGGGGGCAGCGGAGGAGGGGGGGGTTGACCCTGGCTATCTGTGCAAAAATAAAAGTGCAGCAGCGCAGGTGGGGGTAACATGTGTTGCTTAAAACCAGAACCTGACCAGCCAGAGCCACACTCCAGCTGCAGCCAGGCTCCACACACCTGGATCAACACTGCTGCAGAGATATGACACTGGGAAGCCCCCAGGACCCCAGGTAAGGCTGACCCCAGTGCTGGCCCGAGCCTCCCCTACCCTACTTGGGGTAACCTACCACGTGCCAGATGGCACATGGCACAGGTGTTCCCCAGGGACAACTAGCAGTGGCACAAGTTTCAGTTGGGAAGCAGGAGCAGAGAGAGCAGGGTGCACATGTGCCACACGTGTACCCACCGTACCTCGGCGGCGAAGGCAGCAGCTGCAGAGGAGACAGCAGCTGGGTCAGCAACAGCTGATTTCCCCTAAGGTAAGTGGGGCAGAGGGTACAGTGCAGCTGAAGCGGATCCGGAGGGGAAGGCCTCCGAAGCCCTTTTAGCTCGCCTGACAGGGAGCCATGCTCCTAAGCCGCGCGCGGGCAGCGCGTGCGAACAGCGCACACAAACAGGCACACTCTGTAAGGGTGCGCTGGCGTTTGTGCTGGCGTTTGTGTAAGGTGGGCACGAGGTAGCTGCCCAGAGCAGCACCTCCAGCAAGCAAAAGCAGCAGGCGCAGCTCTGCAGACATGGTTAACGCAGCTGCCAGGGGCCCTGCCTGGGCACGGCTGCCTGCCATGGGCTCTTCTGAGGCCTCCACCCAGACAGAGCACATGGCGGGGTCAGTGGCCTCTTGCCCCCCTGTCTGTTGGGGGGGCTCGGTGGGGTCCTGGCGGGGGGGCCAGGTGGTTCCCTTGCCTGCCCCTCCTGTGCATGACCTAGGGCCCTGGAGGAGCAGGTGAGGAAGCTCCAGGCTGAGGAGGATCAGGGATGCAGAGGATGAAATTGATGCCTATTTCCGTTCTCTGCAGGCCCGTTGCCCACTGTACAGCCCCCACAGGAGACGCATCCAATGCAGGAGTGGCAGAAGGTGTCCAAATCCAGAGCTGCTAGGCCTAGAGTGGTGGAAGCTCCCCAGTTCACCTGGGGAACAGGTTCGACGCCCTGGCAGCTGTGAAGGAGGAAGACAGTGAAATCACCTCCGACAGGGACGATGCCACTCCCCACATGGTAAAGAATGGGCAGAGAGCGAAAACCAGCAGGAAGAAACACCGGGTCCTTGTCGTCGGAGACTCCATCCTACGAGGACTGGAAGGTCCCATCTGTTGGCCTGACCCATGAAGCGGGAGGTCTGCTTCATGCCTGGGGCTCGGGTTAGGGACATCACGGAGAGGATCCTGGCCTACATCCAACCTGCAGACCAGTCCCCCATGGTTGTCATCCAGGGGCAACCCTGACCACCTTATGAAGGATTTCAAGGCTCTGGGGGACAAGCTTAAGGAGCTAGGGCACAGGTGGTATTCTCCTCTCTTCTTCCGGTGAGTAGGCAGGGACGGTGACATGAGGCCTGCATTGGCGAGGTCAACTGGTGCTTATGCAGTTGGTGCCGCCAGGCAGGCCTTGGGTTCTTTGATAATGACCCATACTTTTGGGCAGGGGACTTGCTGGCGTGGGATGGGCTTCACCTCTCTCCTAAAGGCAAGCGTGTCTTCTCTTCCAGGTTGGCTGATCTTGTACGGCGAGCTTTAAACTAGCGTCATGGGGGGAGAGGGCCACCCAAGCAGGACGGGTAACAAATGCTAGGAGTGCCCAGGTAAGAAACAGGGGTCCAAACAGTCTCCCAAATCGGGGGGTGGTACACGCAGCTAGGCAGGGCCTTAAATGCCTATATACCAATGCTCGTAGTATGGGGAATAAGCAGGAGGAACTCGCCCTCAGAATAGCCAGTTCAGACCCAGGCATAATAGAGCTTACAGAAACTTGGTGGGATTCATCCCACGACTGGGCAGTTAGCATTAGGGGCTATAGGCTTTACAGGCAGGATTGAGAAGGAAGGAAAGGCGAGGGCGTGACGCTTTATGTCAAGGAGCAATACACATCTTCTGCCAGCAAAATGGGGTCAGAGGGGCATGCTGAAGTGCTCTGGGTCAAGATACAAGGGGGCCGTGGGGAGAGGGATCTAACAGCAGGGGTCTACTACAGACCCCCCAACCAAGGGGAGGAGCTGGACTGGGAATTTTCTGGCCAGCTTGCAGACGCACTTAAGGCAAGGGATGTAGTTGTCATGGGTGATTTAAATTACCCGGACATCTGCTGGGAGGAACAGTCAGCCAGAACGGACCGTTCTAGGAGGTTCCTGGCCGTGATACAGGGCCTCCACTTAATTCAGGAGGTACACAGTCCCACCAGGGGAAATGCCTGTTGGACCTGGTCCTGGCCACAGGCGACAACCTGGTAAGGGGCTTCCAGGTTCTTGATGACCTGGGTGATAGCGATCATCGCTTGCTGGAATTCACCATCCAGCACAGGGTGTCAAGGGCCTGCAGCAAGGTGGTAGCCCTAGACTTCAAGAGGGCCAACTTCAACAAGTTGAGGAGATTACTGGGAGAGGCACTGGGGTTCT
>NW_017728906.1:190484434-190491176 GCF_001723895.1 Crocodylus porosus
GGCGGCTAGGATCTGGAACCAACTTCCAAGGGAAGTGGTGCTGGCTCCTACCCTGGGGGTCTTTAAGAGGAGGCTTGATGCCTACCTAGCTGGGATCATTTGAGCCCAGTTTTTTCTCCTGCCCGGCAGGGGGTGGGACTTGAAGATCTACAAGGTCCCTTCCGACCTGACTTCTATGATTGTATGATTCTATGAATACATGTATGGATGCAGCCTATGAGTTATTGGCCACGTCCACACAAGAAGCTTACTGCACAGTAGCTTATTAGCACTGTGCAGTAGTGTTACAGGGCACAAACCATCTATAAAGTACTATGAGATTCTTGGATAAATGTAGATCATTAGCATCTTATCATTAGAGTTCATCAGTTTTAGTTTAAAATTAATTGTAACAATGGTCAAAACTATTGAATTAGAGCAGGGGTATTAAACTCAACTGGGTCCCCAGGTTGGATCTGGACCTTGGGACTCTTTGTGGGCAATATCAAACTTAAGGCATGAGAGCTGCTACAGTGGCTACCATGGCAGTGGCAGTGGGGGTAGTGCAGGGTCCAGCAGTAGCTGGGGATAGGGCAGGGTCCAACAGTGGTGGGGGTTGCAAGACTGCAGGATCCAGCAGTGCTTAGCTGCCAATGGCCTTGCCCAACAGGGCCAAAGAGCCCAACTTCTGATGCCCTCCATTAGCCCAGATATGCATGATAGAAAGGTTCTGCCAGCCAAATGCAGGCTATAAGCTGTATGTTTGACACCTATGGATCAGTGTATTCAGTCATCATGAGGATGATGCTCTCATTAATCTCTCATTCAGCTAAGTAGGAAAACTGGCAGGTTGTTCAAATCTTATCCAATGCATTGCAGCTGGCCTTACATATACAGTAAGATTAATCTCTCTGATGTACCTGTGGTGGTACTCAGAAAGGGAGACAAAGCAACATCTGAGCATCAGTGAAGGAATGAATAGTTAAAAGTGGATGCCTAAAGTTCAGCACCTAAAGACGAATGGCCTAATCTTCAAAAGTGCAAAGTACTTAGAAGTACCTAGTGAAGCCAATAGAAACTACTCTCCTAAAGGCAAGCGTGTCATTGCTAAAGGCAAGGGGCTCATTGCTTTTAGGGGAAAAAAATAACGAACTATATATTTAGGTGCTTAAATTATGAATTTAATCTTGGAGTTGCATATGGAAATTTTGAATTTAATCTTTTAGTTGCATATGGAAAATACCATATGCAACTAAACTGGAGGCTCAAATCCAGGCCTACTGATGCTGCCAGTGCTGCAGTCCTACTGGAAGTGGAGGTTTTCCTCTGCGGCACTGCAAGGAAACAGCCTCAGCAGTCTTCTGCTGGGTCAGGCCTGCCCACATAAATCCCTTCTGAGACATACTGTTGTTCATAGAGTAGTTCTTTCTGGGCCACCTTTATGGGGCTGCCTCCTGAGTCAGATAGCTCACTGCCAGGTACCCACATGCCAGAGCCACTGTATTGTGGCCCTTTGTACTTACCTAGTTCTTTTTATCAGAGGCGCTGTCAGCTTTTTTTTTTACTCCCAGCTTGAGTGCAGTAGGCATTTCATGATGCCCACCTTGTACATAAAGCTAGTTGGGGAAGTTGAGAAACTTGTCCAGTGTCCAACAGGGAGCCAGTCTGACAAATCCAGGCATGGACTCCAAGATGCTTGCCAATGACTCCCCTGCCTGAATCAGAAGAGCACAGTGCCTCGCAAGCATAAGCTAAATTTTTCTCATCCCATTACAACCATACCTTAATCAGCAGCAGATTCACCAACCCCCACAGACAGGCACAGTGAATGAGGAAAATTCTTTCCCCAAAGTTGCAGAGAAGGGAGAAGTTCCTGGAATATTTGTTAAGCTGCTGAACCAAAGCCTTGTTTACACATTCCAGCTGGCAGCTTTCTAGAGCTCATCACTTCCTTTGTTTACACGTTTTATATCCCATATAATTGACTCTATCGCTAATAACCCATGGTAGAACATCAGAGAGGCTAGCCGGTATTGCTTAGGCATCGAAACTGTCGTGCTGTTGACAGCAGACCAGAAAGGAAGCAAAATGACAGTGGCATAAAAGAACCTCTTAGCCAAATGCATCCAGGCAAGGATTGATTTAATGTTTTAAATTAATTTCTCCATTCATATTTTATGGGAATAAATCCAACACTGCAATAGGGCTGCTTAAAATGTGTTGTAACCCTCAAAAGCTTGTGGTTATACTTAGTCAGATCTTTGGGTAGACCCTATCAAGGAATGAATGTAGGAGTACTTGACTGTGTCTGGGTTTACTATGGTTAATTCCTAGGATTTTGATTATGCTCTTAGCTCAAATTGAAATATTACCCAAGGAAAATGCCATATGCAAGTTAACAAAACTGCTCTGGATGTGATTTATTGAAACATTGTCTTATGTGTATTTAACAGAACTATTCACCATTTTCCAAAATAAAGTATGGAGGGCCAAAAAAACTAATTACTTTTAAGATAGAGTTCAATAAGCTTACAAAAAGGATTTCATGACATGATACCATGATAACAGTAGATGGGACTGTGTCCAGACTATGATCCTTTCCAATCCCATAATCAGTTCAATATGGTTATAGTTATGATTTGAATTATGTCAACAACAGAAAGCAAGTCAGTCAATAAAAGTTTCTTTTAAGATACTGTAGGTTTTTTACTCTGCTGTGTTAAGTCAAAACCAAGTTAAAGAGCATACTACATATTGGGCACATCTACAAGTGCACTTTAATGCCCATTAGCCTACTTTAATGTGAATTATGGCATCACAAAAACATGCTCTTTTCTAATGTATATTAAAATAGGCTAATGCACATTTTTCCAGGACCTCCCAATGGAGGTACTAGATTTAATATGCATTACCTAAAAAAACAGGTAGATGTGCCCACTGAATGCTAGGAGCAGCATTCAGACAAGGATAAAGGAAACCCTGCTTTGTCCAGGTAAAAAATCCCAGAGCAGAGAGCCAGCATGAGACCTGGCTACACTCAAACCCCAATGCTCAAGGCTTACGTATTGCATCCATTTCATGTTGAGCCTCAGTGCTGAGCTGAATTGCATTCATGGGGTACGTTAAAAGACATAAATGTATGGGCCCATTTTGCCTTTTTTGCGTACTCCAAGCTCCAGCTGACTTTGGTGGGAGTTTGGATTATTCAGGTTTAATAAGGCCACCTTGCTTCACATTACAAAGAGAGAGAGATGGATATTTGGCCCTGTTAGTCTGAAGTCAGGCAGAAGGGAGGGTGGGGTAACATCTTAGAGACTAAGGGTTCAGAGGAATTTAAGCTTTCATAGGCAGTAGCCTACTTCATAAGATGCTTTGAAAGAAGAAGGAAGAGAAAAGAGGGAAGGGCTGGCTAAGAGGGACAGTTCAGATTGGGAGGCCCCACCCTGGCAGGGATATAAGAAAGAAAGACAGGAGTAAAAGGCAGAGGGCTCTGGTAAAGAAAGAGAAAGCCGGTCCTGTTATAGAATCCTAGAAAATTAGGGTGGGAAGGGACCTCAGGAAGTCATCTAATGCAACCCCGGCTCAAAGCAGGACCATCTCCAACTAGAGCATCCCAGACAAGACTTTGTCTAGCCTAGTCTTAAAAACCTCCAAGGATGGAGAGTCTACCACCTCTCTGGGAAACCTGTCCTACTGTTTTACTATCCTCCTCATGAGAAAGTGTTTCCTAATATCTAACCTGAACTTTCCTTGCTGCAACTTGAGACCATTGCTCCTTATTCTGTCATTTGCCACCACTGAGAACAGCCTAACTTAGGGATGGGCAAAATATTGCAAGTGGGCCAGATCCAGCCTGCCAAGGGATTTTATCCAGCTTGTGGCGGGTCCCTCAGCCCCACCTGGCCCAGGTGCGGAGGGGCAGCCCAGGCTGGGGGCCTGGGACACCGCAGTGGCTGGACTTGGTTTCTCAGCAGCCCTGGTGGCAGCTGCTCCTGGCTGCCGATGCCTGTGTTGCTGCTGCTGCTGCTGCTGCCACCAGCCCCACTGCCTGGGCAGCTGCCTTATCTGTCTCACACCTACCACTGGTGACACCAGATGGAGTGAGTGGGTGAGGTC
The DNA here is from genome assembly GCF_001723895.1 of Crocodylus porosus. NCBI lineage: Eukaryota > Metazoa > Chordata > Crocodylia > Crocodylidae > Crocodylus > Crocodylus porosus. Next base: position 190,488,530 of record NW_017728906.1, read on the forward strand.
CATGGAAGAAGTAGACATGAGACCCCCATGACTAGGGCATGCTCGACTGGGTAGATGGGCAGTGAGCATCATGTAGGAATGAGACAAGTGGCCAGGGCCAGGGCCAGGGCTGGGGCTGGAGCCAGGGCCAGGATCATGGGACGGTGACAGTGCAGGGCCAGGGCCCAGGGCAGAGCCATGATCTGCTGCTTTTAACCACAAAGTTAAATGAAGTAGGTCTGGAAAAAATAGGTCAGCAGAAGGAATGTAAGCAAAGGCCTGCATTGGGATACACCCAGATAAGACTGAGTCAGCCTAAGGGTCAGGATTTGGACTAACCAGGATATCTAGCAAAAAACATTCTTTGACTAGGACTTTGTAGATGATGCTGAGTCAGCCTATGGGAATGACAAGGCTCAAGAGGTTCAACAATAGACCAGACATCAGGGGGCACAGAGTGTCTGTAAAGGGGAGGTAGGTGACTGGATTTTCAAGAAGATCTTGCAGAGCCTCACCCATTAGATTTATTTCATCCTAAAGGTCAGGCAACCTGACCACAGGATGAGCTACAAGGGATGGCCAGTGAGGTGGGCAAGGAAGATGAGAGACGCTTGGACTAAGCGAGGAGAATTTACCTCATCTTAAAAAAGGTACTGGAGCTGCCCAAGGGAGGAATACAAGATATGACTCAAGGTTTCACTTCAGGCTTCAGTAAAGAAATATGAATCTGTCCTCAGTGGAATGTCATCACAAAACAAAAACAGGATGGCCCCCCACAAACGCAAAAAAAACTCCCCAAGCAGTTAAAGCACACTACAAACTAACCCAACATTTTCCAATCCTGCAGATTTCCCAAACAATCCCCCGTGCCAGTGACTCCAGCCCTTTCCCAATGCATGTGAAGTGGGGCTTGGCTGCAGATTTGGGCTCTCTCTGGCCCAAAAAGGGAGCATAATCCAAAATTGAGGAGAGTGCCCTGCCAGCAGCTGATGAGTGAAGGTCTCCCTGTGCTTCTAGACCTTCCAGCAGCAATGCAGGGCCCAGCTTTCTTCTCCTCTAATACTGCTCGAATTCTGTTGCCATAAAGAGGTTGGCTTGAATCAAATCCATTTTTATCTGCAAAGTAAACAGACATTTCCTTACAACCGGAGGAACTTACACCAGCAACCAAGTGGAAGGATTCGGATTAACCAAGCTGTCTATCAAAAACAGTCTTTGGTTAAGACTTTGTAGATGATGCTGGTGAGGCAAAAAACACATCTTTGCTACCAGTGCCACAGCAACGAAGTTTGGTACCCAGGGCAAAGCCCGCAGTGGCAGGCCACCCTAGCCCCACGCACAGATGTGGGGGGCACCCCCCACCATGCTTGCCCAGGAGTGCACACAGCGGCAGGAGCCACCCTCCCCCAACCCCCACGACCCCCCAAACAAGGCACTTGCGGCTCCGTCCCAGACCCCGCTGGGCAGTGCCTGTTGGCGCCCCTTCGCTTCGGAGCCCTGGGCAGTCGCCCCGCTCACCCTCCTACGCTTGCTGCTGCACTGTTTGCTAGCCCTCGCAGCTCTGGTAAAAAAACTGTTATGAGGCAAACCATCAACTTTGGGATGGTATTTCCCTGCCAGTAATTGGTGTTTTGTCTCCCTTTGCCAGCTTTAGGGCATTGATGAGGCAAATAAAGGGCAAAAACAAAGTCTTATAAAATTCTACCAAGCCATTGTCAACAATGAAACTGTCAAATAAAGATATGCCTGGATGATTTTGACAGAAATGGACTTAACACTTTGGAGAGAGAATTCATAAGCAGCTTACAGCGCTACTCTGTCTGCTATACTGAGCTTTGCCATGTCCGTGTCAGGGACACAGCTGATTTATGCACACAACTTTTCACAAAGTATGGGCATTAACGTTTTTAGGGAACGGCATATCACAGAAACTTACTGGGCCAAATTAAGCTTTTGGCATAATAATGACCTTGGGACTCTTACACCTATGTTTAGAGAGATGCTGACCCTTTGGATGTAGATGGACAAGGAGGAAACTGGCTAATTTGGAGAAACTCCTTTTGAAGGAGAGCCTGAAGGCAAAAAAGGAAGATGTGGACATAATCCAACCTCATATAGATATAAGGCAGGTATGCAAAAACCTAAAACGTTTTTCTAGAGTACAGATATTAAAGATTAGATTAGGCACTAAATTGCCTTTGCCAAAATCAAATATTTAAGTGGTATTGACATCCTCAATATCTTGTCTAAGTTTCAGCCTAAATCTGTAAGCCCCTAAATCCACTAGGCACCTCTGTTTCTGCTGGTGGGCCTACCAAAAGCCTCACAAGCCCTGACATTGTACTAGTGTTGGAACTGTTGCCAAAACCAAAGCAGACTGGCTTGCAAATTCTCTGTCTACATGTCACGGATGGCCCCACGAGCGGCCGTGAGCTCGCGAGCGCCCCTCTGCCGTGCCAATGATGTAAAAATCACGGTTCGTTTCTTTGGAGGCTCAATGAATATCAATGATACTTAGGCACACATTGTTGGTGATACAAAAGGTATATATTTGCAAATAGGGTCAGAGAGAGAGAGACAAAAGATCAAACGCTCTGCCTGCGGGAACAATCATTAGCAGGCTTTTATCCCCTCTCTTCTGGCACGTGTACAGAAGCAGGAACTCTTA
>NW_017728906.1:190491187-190494138 GCF_001723895.1 Crocodylus porosus
TAATGCAAACTCTCGGCCCCTCTCGGGCTCTCAGCCCTACCTCTTATCAGGGTGTTCTCATCCCTAGCATCACCGCAGCCGGTCAGTAAGGTAAGGCTGCAACCCCCAACTCTGGCCGCTCAGCTCAGCCACAGAGCTCCTGCTCCTGTGGCATCCAGAAGGGTACTGCTAGCTAGGATTGGGCCTAGCTGTTTATAAGGGCCTGGCCCTGACCCCTCCTGGCCACATGACCTGCCTGGTTGCCCTAGCAACCCCCATCTGTGTTGCTCCAGGGTGCTTCAGCAGCCCTATTCCTCCTGCTACACCTCTCCCCTTCCCGGGGGCGTCTCCTTAGGAGCGGGGCACGGGAGTGCCCCGCGACACTACACATGCTCTATCTCTCCAGTGGGACACAACCTGACAAGTTGTCGCACCAGGACATAAGCAAACAGGTCTGAAGCCATTTGGGGATGGAGGTGCCAACCGGGGTCAGGACGAGTGAGCAGAGTCTGAGGACAAATCAGGTCAGGAACTCATGAGCTCAATCCACCCGTGGGGTCTAGGAGCGAGCCGAGTCAATGAACCAAGGCTCAGACAGAGAGCAGAGTCAAGAAGCAAGCTGGGTCAAGAAGTCAGGAGATCATCCATGGAAGAAAGTAAAGGAACAAGTCAGCGGGCATCACAAATCCACCGCAGATCAGGTTGAGCCCTGTTGTTCAGACACTTCCTGTGACTGTCAAGGGATTTATATGGGGGATTTGGAGGCTTAGTGGACCTGGGTTGGCCAGTCTGGTGATAGGGAGTGGGTGGAGGGTTAGGCCCTGCTGGAGGCTTCAGAGCAGCCTGGATCAGTCTGAGCAGTCATGTTGGCCAGGCTAAGATCCCTGGTTTGAGGCTGTGGCCTGACACAAGTATGTTCAGATTGAGTCTTCACAAAAGACAGCCAGAAATTGGAAAGTGTGGAATTTGTTGGGTTCATATGCTGGTATGTCCCTATGATAACCAATTGGTAGGAGCACCTGTTATGGAGGTGATATGCATTCTAACCCTTGTTTTGCCAGATTTAGATCAGGGATTTGAACCCAAGCCCCCCAGATCCCCGGTGAGGAGTCTCACCAGTGGTACATTCTGAAGTCTCACTTTCAAGCCCTCCTGATGAACGTTTCCCTTGGTATAAATAGATCAATTCTTACCGAAGCAGAGATTTGCTCTTAATCTCCCGTATCAGCACCCTAACCATTGGCCAACAGACTCTTTTTCTCTCACTAGCTTAACAAACCCAGTGGATTTATACCCAGTGGAACAGCTCCAACCTGAGAGATTGAGAAAGTCCCACTTCAGATTATCCAATTGCTGGGTGACCCAAACTTTACCCAAGTTATGGGAAACCAGGGATCACGTCTGTAATCCACACAGGGCTTTAAACATAGATCCCCTACATCCAAGGTGAGAACCTGACTAACAGGCTATTGACTATCATGTGGTGGGATCCTTCATGATCTTTTTGAAGGATTTGGCCTATGCCTCACTCTTTTCCCTTCCACTGCTGACTATCTTAAGCATAAGCAGTTCCTCACTTGGTACGGTGACTTCTGTGAATCGTTTGGCATTTCAGTCTCCCATAGAATGCATAGGGAACCTGGGTGCCTAACTACAACACCATCAAAGTACTCTTGTGAGTCTAAATTCAAGCTACAATCTATCTGGAGCCAGGTTTACCCAATGATTCCTTCTCCTCTGGCTTTCCTTTAGCCTATATGGATGTTCAGGCACTTTGAGGAGTCTCCACAGACCTAATCCTCGATGAGAGTGCAGTTGAGCCAAACCATTAATTCAAGAACTGTTGACAGGTCTTGGTGCTTACCCATTTCAGGTTATTATATTGGTGCATATGGCATGATACTCTAGTGCTATTAAAGCCAACATTCAGCCATCTGAATCCCAAGCACACACATATGCGCTTCTCCAAGAACAGGAAGAAATTATCTGTGAGGTCTCTGTAGGCCTTTATAACATAAATATGAAAATATTTGCAGTTAAGTAGTAGCTGACAAGTCCAAATAGTATTGAGTAACTTTGCCTGAGCAGAAAAGTATCCACAAAGTTAGTGGGATTTAATGGTGGTGTCTGAGAGGACATGGGAATAAATCAGCAAGCCAAAAAAGGCATAAGTAAATATTTAACTGAACACTCAAAACTGTTTCCTTTTAGGTAAATTGCTCTGCAGATCTGAGTTCATTCCTGGGTGAAGGGGTCAAAAGCCAGTTGAGTGGCCATCCCTGAAACAATTTTAGAAGCACATACTGTCACTTTAGGATAATAATTAACTTTGAGTAAAGCATCCACAATTTGAAAAAGACTTGAACTAAAAGAAATAATGATCTCGGAAGCAATGTTCTGCCATAGGCGCCTATCAAAGAGATGTGTGTTTTATTGCTTTGCTTCATCTGCAGGATTCACCTCCAGTTCTGGCTCCTGCAGCTCTAATCCCCTGGTAGACCTCTTAGTAGGTGTCCCCCCAAAAAAAAGTGTGTGTAGATAGGTACATTATGGTGTAGGGTCTATGACCAGTGAGCCACGTATATGTCCAAATTCTGTTCCTGTTGAACTCAAAAGGAACTTGGCCATTTCTCACCTCCTCACCCCCAGTTTGGCACATAATAGATGCAGGCCCTTTTTTTGGCAGTTTCATAGTTTCATAGTTGGTAGAGTCAGAAGGGACCTAAGCAGATCATCGAGTCTGACCCCCTGCTATGGGCAGGTAAGGATGCTGGGGTCAAATGACCCCAGCTAGGTGGCTGTCTAGCCTCCTTTTGGAGACTCCCAGGATAGGGGCAAGCACCACTTCCCTTGGAAGTTGGTTCCAGATCCTAGCTGCCCTTGGCCAGTTTGTAGACAGCTACCAGATCCCCCCCATTAGCCTTCTCTTGTGGAGGCTGAACAGGTTCAGGTCCCGTAGCCTCCCTTCGTAG
>NW_017728906.1:190494363-190516670 GCF_001723895.1 Crocodylus porosus
GCCTGACCAGTGCCGCATAGAGGGGGAGGATCACCTCCTTGGACCTGCTCATGATGCATCTATGGATACATGACAAAGTGCAGTTGGCCTTCCTGACTGCATCCCCACACTGCCGGCCCATGTTCATCTTGGCATCAACAATGACTCCCAGGTCCTTTTCTGCCTTGGTGCTGACCAGAAGGGAGTTCCTCAACCTGTAGGTATGGTGCTGGTTCTTCCTCCCCAGGTGCAGCACCTTGCACTTGTCAGTATTGAAACTCATCCTGTTCTCATCCCCCCACCACTGTAACCTGTTGAGATTAGTTGTAGCTTGTCCCTCTCCTCCAGCGTGCCCACTTCTCCCCACATCTTAGTGTCCTCTGCGAATTTGAATAAAGTGCTTTTCACCCCCTCATCCAAGTCACTGAAGATGATCTACTCGGACTAGATGATCTACTCAGGTCCCTTCTGACCCTAGAAACTATGAAACTATGAAACTATAATATGTTGAACAGTGCTGGCCCGAGGACCAAGCCCTGGGGGACCCCACTGCCCACATCCCTCCAGGTCAAAAATGACTCATCCACCACCACTCGCTGGGTGGGTCAGAGAGTGCCCTCCAGCCAATTAGTGACCCATCTGACTGTGTAGGCATCGACACCACAATCTCCTAATTTTTTAATGAGAATGGAGTGAGAGACTGTCGAAGGCCTTCCTAAAGTCCAGGAAGACTACGTCCACCGCGGCACCTGAGTCCAAGGATTTTGTGACCTGGTCTCCCCTGCTTGACCCTCGCAGATGTGCACCTGGATAATTTTCTCAAAGAGCTTCCCCAGGACTGAGGTAAGACTAACAGACCTAAAGTTTCCTGGGTCCTCTTTCCTCCCTTTTTTGAAAATGGGGACCACATTGGCCCTTTTCCAGTCATTGGGTACCTCACCAGAGCACCACAAGTGCTTGTAAAGCTGTGCCAGGGGTCCTGCAATGACCTCTGACAGTTCCCTAAGCACTCTGGGGTGGAGATCGTCGGACTTGCTGATTTGAACACATCTAGTCCCTCCAGAAGTTCCCTGACTAGGTCCTCACTGACCCTGGGCCTGGCTGCGCCTCCCCTGGGGCCATCTGGTATCCCAGTGGGGGGGATGTTCCTGTCCCTGCTCAGAAAAATGGAAGCAAAGAATCTGTTACAGAGATTAGCTTTGTCATCTAGTGCTACCACCAGATTACCAAGTATGTCCTACAGAGGTCCCACATTATTTGGTACCTTATTTTACCCGCTATGTATTTTAAAAAAGGACTTTTTGTTATCTTTGATCTGGTTCGCTAGTCCCAGTGCCATCTTTGCCTTGGCCTTCCTAATAGCGCCCCCTACAATCTCAAGCCAAGGAAGTATAATCCTCCTTGGTGATGGCCCCTCCCTTCCATTAGGTGTATGCCTCTTTTTTGGCTTTGAGGCATTTGTGAATGCTTGGTGAGCCATGGGGGCTTTTGAGCACTCTTGCCCCCTTTGATCCGCGTGGGGATTGTCACGCTTTGGGCTTGGAGGATCGTCTCCTTCAGGAATGACCACTCTTCTTGGACTCCCAACTTCCCCCTCTCCCCCCCACCCGGGACCTCAGTGCCTCCCTGACTAGTCTCCTTAACTCATTGAAATTGGCCTATCTGAAGTCCAGGGCTACTGTCTTGCTGCAGGCCTTTGACACCCTGCACTGGATGGTAAATTCCAGTAGGCAATCGTCGCTATTGCCCAGGTGGTCGAGCACCCGCAGTCCCCTCACAAGGTCATTGCCTGTGGCCAGCACCAGGTCCAACAAGGCATTTCCCCTGGTGGGACTGTGTACCTCCTGGGTTAGATGGAGGTCCTGTAACTTGGCTAGGAACCTACATGAGCGGTCAGACCTGGCTGACTGCTCTACCCAGCAAATGTCCAGATAGTTTAGGTCACCCATGATGGCCACATCCCTTGACTTAACTAAACAGTGGCCCAATGAATCTCTGTAAGTCCAAGTCCTGGCTCTGACGTGTTGCCAGTTAGGGCATAATGTAAGCCTGCATGTTTTCATTAACAAGCATTGATTAAAGGAAGGTGAGGAATGTATTGTATTGTTTTGCAGAAATTACATGCATAACTTTGTATATCTGTAAATTGTCATGTCTGAATTTTACCTGTCAGTTAAAGTGCCGATGCCAGCAAAGCAAAAGACTATAATAACTTAGTAAGGACACAGGCCATAAAAAACCCTCAGCAGTAGTGGCCTTTATTTTTCGACTGAGAGATGCATTGCAGTTGGAGCTTGTTAAAAGTTCTGTTCTCCATGTTTTAGAGACTTGTTGACTGCAATGATAAAGATTGCAGGTACACAGCACATCTTTGACCTTTTGAACCCACTGAGGGCAGTAAAGTAGGTCAGATGAATAATGTAATTAGGTCAGATGAATATGTATCTAGGTCGCTAGTGTAAGAACATAATTGGCGGTCAGTAAATATTCACAATGGGCATGTAGCTATTGGTCACTGCTGACTATAACTAAGAGCAGACTCCCACCAAAGGCCGGAGAACTCAGAGCACACCAAGGAGACACAGTCAGCAGACTGGCCACCTGCAGACATCTCCCCGACACCGACCCTCATTTTGGCGTTTCTCACTGGTTCATCTGTCCTTCTCGTCAAAGAGCTCTCGGAAGTTTACTGATCAAAAGTGCATTATAGTTTTTCCCTGTGCATAAGCTGTTGACCAGTTCTGGGACTATTGAGTTGGGCAGCGGCACCTAGCCTCTGGGTTAGAAAGCAAGGGCTCGGCTCAGGAACCCCGTGAACCAACAGACCCCTTTAGATTGTTCTGTTTTATGCACTGTAACTGAACAAGTCAGCTCTCCTGCCTGCGCTGCAACCATCGGTAGCGTAAGTACAATAAACTTTTCATATAACCACTACGCTTCAAGCCACCTGACTCCTACTCGCCGCTATTCCCCACCTGTCTGGTCATCTACCCCTTCCGCGCCAAGCCGGTCATGCCAACCCAGGCCCACAGGTCAAGGGTACACTGGGTTTCGAGGCACAATATAAATAAAGAAGACGTGTTTGAATACCTCAATAGGAGCTGAGAAATGCTGTCAGTTGACTGTACAAAATCTGACCTACAAAAGATATTTGTTATGATGTTGGTATCATAAAGCTAAAAGGGTAAAACACTCTATGGGTGAAATCTAGGCCATAAGGAACGTCCCAGCTGATGGGAAAATTAACTTGCAGGCGTATCAGCTGACAAAATTCTGACTCATCACTACCCAGCTTTTAATAATCACTAGCACCATTTTTACAGGGACATGTTACCATGCTAATGAAAACTGATCCATCTCATCACAAAACTGAAGATTGTGCAAACTTCTAGCTGTCAGGTCATTTATGGTCTGAAAGGCTGATCATTTTCTAAGTTACTTTGTGCTTGCAACAAACAACTAAAATAAGCTCCAGGGCTTAAGGGACTTAAATAATTGAAAATACTTTCATGGGGGAAAAAAAAACAATTACAAGTGCAAATGAAAAATGCTACTTGCTTGATCACACTGTGGTATAAAGGAAAGTTTAACTTGTGGTTAATGAGTAGGGGGTTCTCTCAGGGAAAATCTGACATGATACAGGCAATAACATTTATTTATTAAGATATAACAACAACAAAAATAATAATAACAACTATTGCTATTTGCTTATATTGTATTGTATTCAACAGCATTTACTTGTAATTCCTTTGGGAATTTGCTGGCTCTTGGCACAGATAGGTCAAACTATTTTCATCATCATCTCAGAAAAAAATGAGAGTCTCATTTCCAATCAGGAACATCATAAAGACACATAGTATGAAATATAGTTCTCTTTCTCTCTCCCTTCCTTCTTCCTGTCCCTCTCTCCCTCTCAGCACACACACTTGCACACAAATACATATGCAAATGTCTACACTACCCATAACATATCCCTTTAAATTCAAGAGCAATGCAGTGTTTATTTAAAACATTACATCACCACAGTTATCTGAACAAACTTCATGTAAAATAGAAGCTTTATGATGCTTTAATAGGAACAAGATCCATTCATAATAAGGGTTATAAAAACATGCAACCTCTGGATGTATTTGAAAATGATTAAGCTGCCAACATACACGTGGCCAAGCTATTTTCAACACTTTTATTGGAAGCAGATAGGAAAGTGTCCTGCAGTTAAGGTTTTCCAGGAGAGTTCCCTACTTTGGTTCTGGCAATCCAAGAAGCACATCGGTCTTGACAGAGCTGAGCCTCTTAGTACCCTGGTTACACTGAACCCCTGTTGTCATCCACACTGGGGATCCTCATGCTTCTCTTGGCTATAGGTCCCAAATTGTTAGGTCTCCTCAGAGCATGCCTACCATTCTTCTTGGCTTGCCTATTGGCAGGTGAAGGCAGGTCCCGACCCAGCATGCCAGCTTTTGTGAAGTCTATTCCGAGGTGCCTAACTCTCCCGCTCTGCTCTATAAGGAGCCTCGGTGCCTAATTCAGAGGTGTCGATTCCACTAGGAATATAGGCAGTCAAAAGTACTGGCAGCAATTCTGATTTCTGATACTTTCTTATTCAGAGTACACTTTGTGGATCTAAATCTGAGTCTTTCTCTATCTCAGTTCCCTTTCTGTCATTGGGGATGACAGTAACCTCAGAGGGTTACTGTCAAGGTAAATATATCCAAAAGTAGGAGGTTCTCAGATGGTACAGTAAGGGGGAATGTATAGACCAGGAGGGCTCAACCTCTGGCCTGCCAGCCAAATGTGGCCCACGGAGCCATCACATCTGGCCCATGGGGCTCCTCACTGGGTGGAAAACTTGATGGCAGGGAAGCAGTGGCCGTTAATATGGTCACCCAGTTCCCAAACCCTAAGCCCTGCTCTGTTGGTCACAGTCAGGCCACCCTCCCCACCGCATCTGGATCGGAGCTGAGCCACAGTCCCTGCAATCCCCCCTTGGGGCTGGGTTTGGGGCTAAGCCATGCCCATTTTCCCCCGCAGGGCTCAGCCTTGCCCTCTTTCCCCCCATGGAGACAGATTAGGGCCAGGGCATGACACTTCCCCTTCCTCTGGGAGCCAAGCCATGCCCCCTTTTTTCCCTATAGCCAGAATGAGGCTGGGCCACGCCCCCTCCCCCCTGCAGGGCCAAGCCATGCCGCCTTTTACCCCACAGGGCCAGGTTGCAGCTGGGCTTCCCCAAGCCACTTTCCATTACCTTGATGGTGGCCACCATGCCAGGCCTGGTGCCAGATCGGGATCACTGGTGGGATATGGCCCACAAATATCTGCCCAAAGTGTACATCTGGCTCACCAGGAAAGAAGGTTGAACAACGCTGGTATAGTACTATCAATAAGTAGAGGGGAGATGGGGGGAGAAAGAGAGAAGTATGCTAAAAACTTAGCTGGACATGGGTTCTAGTAGTCTTCTGAGGTGATGTTAAAATAATTTGATTTCTTCTATGTAACTAATGAGCTCACTTCAACACTAGACAGCCACTATCAGACACACATCAGATTACTAGAGTAGGTGGTCTCTAAAGGAATTTTTTGGTCCAGTCTCAATGTATTCAGCCCAAGCTCTTAATAAAATCCTGAGTGAGCTGATCTAGCAGTGCACCCAGAATGCCAATGACCTTGGGCTCAGTCACATTTTTCATAAAGGAAGTAAAAAAAAACTGGTGAATACCCTCACCTCAACCTCTAGATGGACTTTCTGCTGAACACCCCAGATGATTTTGAATGTTTGCACAGAGAGGAAACTGGTTTCTAAGCTGCCAGAACACATACTATAAAGGGAAAAGCTAAAAATCCCAAATCCCTGCACTGCTTAAGTGAAATATGACTTATTTACATGGCATGTTTTACAATACGCAAGGGATGCCTTGTGATCTGTACTTAACCTATACTAAGAAGTATAGTTATAGACATGAAAATCAGTCTGCTCTATCTTGTTCCCAAGGCAATGTTATAATATTCGTATCTGCTACTAATACAGGTTCCAAGGAGTAAAAACCAAAAATCAGAAGTGCTGTCATCAAACTTACCCATTTCTCACCTGAAGGAAAGTGCTCAGACAATAAAAAGCACAGGGAAGTAACTGACCACAACCAATTAATGTAGGTCTCATCTTGGTTTATCACAGCTCAGGAATATAACTGAAATAGCAAAGACTTTATATCCCCCACACCTCCTGAACATTGAGGTATTTATATAAACCCCTGCTGTGGAAAGAGAAGCAACATACTTTTGTGTCAGTGCTAAAGTCACAAGTGCTTTACAAATATCTAGGATAGTTATTTCTATCTATTCTATCTATAAGGGCTTCCCTACTCCTAATACTCTGAACTGTCAACCTGGTAGACTCGTACAAAAACAATATTAGGATCATACCTTAAACTCAAGTTAGCTAACCAGATTTAAGAATGCACCCTCTTCCCAAGTGAAAGTGTCACATCAGATACTTAGAGAAACAATACACTTAGAGATGGAAACAGAAGCCAGGCATTGCCCTCTTTCTTCCTATCAATCTACAACTATTCCCAGCTGCACATTTCTTAGTGCTTTGTCCCATCTAAACTGTGCCTCTTCAAATTCCCTTGGGAAAGTACTCCCAGTCCCATTGCCAGGAAGTTGTCTCTTCTCTTCTCTTCTCTTCTCTTCTCGTCTCTTGATTTTTATTCCATGCTCGTCACTGCGGTATCTGGGAATCCTGCCTGTAGTACATTCAGCAACTAATATTAGAATCTGGTTCATTGACTATATGAACCAGTACAGTATGAAAAATACACCTATTCACTTGAAAAATAGCAGAGATGGGAGGTCAGACTATACACAGATGTCTTCTCTCACTTTTATCATTCCCTAATGCTCTCCTTTTTAAGTCTAGAAAAAGAGGTGTGGTAAGTCTCTATGTTCCTCTGCTTGGGCCTTATGGGCCACATAGTCACCATACATTATTTTCTGGGCACAGTCCATCAAAATGGACAAACTGAGCAAGTTCCCTGGAGAATGCAGAACAATCGTATCAGCACCTATTTCACATGTCTATCCGTGTTCTTTTTTGGCTGCTGATTTTTGTAATCACCTGTACAGAAGCCTTTGTAAACCTATCCATTCTAGCTGTCTTATTACCTCATATCAGTAACTGTACACAGTGAGTGGTACAGACCTGCCCACAGTTTAATATCACTAAACTGTAAGAAACTCAGCATTGCTGGCACCTCTTCAAAGGTTACTTCTCCAACCAGGTTTTGGAAGTAAAGAAAGAACTAGAAGTAAGGATAGGGTCACTGAAGTTCAGAAGCCTTTAATACAGCCCTGCCGTGTTTGCAGACTGAATTTGTTTTCACAATGCACACTGCCAGGTTTAATGCATTGGCACCATAGATTCATGTATCATCATCGCACACACCAGTAAATGGCTTGCGTATGTATTACAAGTAATTTCCTATAGGTGGGGCGATTTGTTTAATGCTCTGCAGCTGCTGTCTATTCTTGCAGGTTAGTTTACTAAGTACCCTGGTGTTTCATGCAGCTCAGACAAGCCCTGTCTCAAAACAAGCTTGCGAGGCATCAGGAAAAATCTGCTTTAAAACAGAGAGTTTAGGAGGAAAAACGCATAAGAAATGATGACTCACACAGGGATCTCATCACTACTTAGTGCTGATTTTACAAGAGGATTCCCGCTGCTTTTAATCAGTATCTCCTTCCTCCATGTCCCAAAGGCTCAGGCCCCTGAGAGCCTGAAGTTGTCTCTCTTATTTTGACCTTCCCACAGCCTCCCACTTCCTGCACTCCAAGAGCACACTCCTCTTGTCAAGCTTCCTCCCCAGGAAGAATGTCCCCAAGCCTTTTGCCTGGCACCACCATGCAGTGCATCACTTCTGCCTGAAACCTGAGCGCACAACTGGTTTTGTGCAGCCAGAGCCTTTCAGGGAGTGCACGAGCACCTGCAGCAGGGGAGGATCCCAGCATTGTGGCATGAGATCATAGATGTTCAAGGCAGAGACCAAGTCCAAATCCTAAGTAATTCCTGTACTGTGGGTGCCTAACAAAGACTTAGGCAGAATTTATAGCACTAAGTCACAAAAAGCAGCCCACTTACATGCTACAAAACCATTTAAATATTGAAATACATTAGGTGCCTTCATTGGGCCCCCAAAGATCCTTAAGCATCTCAACTTAGGTGGCTGCATGTGCCTAAAAACAGTTCAGATCAGCCACCCAGGTGTCTGCCTCAGCTGCATTGTAATCCAGATCAGTGTCAGACAGGGCCTGAAGTCAACCTGTGCAGTTTATTATAAAATATGACCACAGGGGTGTACTTGGTAGCTGTGTTGGTCTGAGACAAGAAGACATACAAAAAACTAGAACTCTTGGTTCCAAAATGATACTTTTTATTAGACTAACTGGAAAATGGCAAGAAAATTGTACTTTTCTGCAAGGTTTTGGGGTCAAATTCCCTTCTTCAGGCTCTGGGGAAAGTGTAGATGGTACAAGATGGTAAAAAGTCCCCATAGGTAGGAAATAAACTTCCTTTTTGTATGTCTTTTTGTCTCAGACCAACACACCTACCAAGTACACCCCGAAGCATGGAAGATGCTGAATTTCAGCCCATTTTGGATTTTAAACTTCATTGCAGAACAACAAGGAAGTTTTTTTGCCTCCCTGCCTGCCATCTGACACCTCCAGGGAAGAAATCCTACCTGATCTACACATCAAAGAGCTACTCAGCACAGCTCACAAAGACACTCTTATGGACCCAGAGGGACAGACTTCCATCTCCAGCTCCCTCTGTGCAAAAATGAAGTTTATTTATGTAGTCAGGTGTCCACATCTGGGTCTTGCAATGCCTAAGCAAAAACATCTATAAGGTTGATTTGGATCTGACCCCATTCTCTTCACATATGTTGTAGAGAGATTGTGCAAAACATAGCATTTTTATAAGTCATGGGAATTATGTTCTGCGTTCAAATACAGCATCCAAGTCAAATGGACCTCAGTTATTTTAAGCAATTCGTCGTCAAATAAAAAAATCCAACATCTCCTGTGTTGGATTTAAGAGTGAAAAATCCTTTAAAAACAGATGTGACATTTAAAAAATTACACTTTACCTAGAAATGTGACACTGACTTTAGTGTGGAACCGAAGGGTGTAGGCATGAGTCGATCCTGTCTTTGCCCCTTGCATGCCCAGTATGTCTAGACAAACACATGTCTCAAAACTTTTTCTTTGTGGTATGTGATTAATGAACAACTCAGAGCTGCTCCATGAGCAAGTAACTACAGCTATGTATTACCCTGGGAAAAAAATAGCTGCAAGTCTTTTTAAAAGACTTATCATAAATCTTCCCTGCTGGTCTGGTCTTGTTAACTTTTTTATTGGTCTTGTCCACAGTTTTCTGTATGTAGCAATTTTTTAGATGATCTTTAAATCTAGTCAAAAGCTGCATCATGAATTCCCTTGAATGTAGGCCCTTACAGTTATATTGCTGCAGAGGTATGGTCAAAACAGATTTATATATTTGCATACATGTCTTTAAAAGATGCTATCACAAAGCCTATGTCAGAACACTGCCAAAGGTATATCCCCTACTCTAAACTGTGTACATCATTAACTTCAGGGATTAACGGGAATATTATGTAATGATAGGACCAGCCACACTGTACTCTAAAGTAATTCATTTCAAGATATGTCTCTGCAACAGCTCAAAGGTGTAATTGCAGCATGTATTGGTTTAATCTAGTTAGCTTGGGAAGCCTAGCAGTGAAGATAAAGTAGCATGGGCATTAGCCACGCTATCAGCCTGAGTAGAAATTCTTCACAAACCCTGTGTACATAGGCTGGTTGCTAAAACTTGTGCTGCTACACCTTCACTTCTATCCAATTTTGAAAGCAGGGACTGAAATCCAAGGATCCCCACCCCTACCCCTCCCCGCAGGCGGTCTTAGCCATTAAGATATAGAATAATATTTGCTCTTGCTTGCTCCCTGGACCATTTGTGCATTATTCATTAGACCACTCAGTTTAAAAAATAACAGGAATAACCCTGAAAGCAAAGAGAAACCTAGGACTCCTCAGTCCCAAGGGGATGCCTGCCTCACTGGTCTATAAAGCTCTGAAATTTCTTGCTTGCTCTCCTCTTGGCCTCACAAATCTGACACTACTACCCACTGGAACAACCTTAACAACAGGAGTGCAGGGTGCCCCAAACCAGTCTAGCCCTGGTGGGTAGGGCACTCTTCTGGGAAGTTGATTACCACCTACAAGGGAGATCAGAGTGATATGAGAGCTGCAGATGTTACTGTAGATGGAACAAGTGGGACTGCCCATCGCCACTACAGGCTCATACTGTTGATACACCTTGTTTTAAAATGTCATATGGCAAGTGATTCTTTTCTTCTATTCAGCACTGGTGTGGCTACATCTGCAGTAGTGTCCAGTTTTGGGCCCCCCACCACAGAAAGGATGCAGAAAAACTGGAGAGAATTCAGTGGGGGGCAACAAAGATGGTTAAGAGGCTGGGGCACATGACTTCTAAGGAGAGGCTGAGGGAACTGGGCTTATTTAGTCTGGAGAAGAGAAGGCTGGGAGGGGATTTAATAGCAGCCTTCAACTATTATTTACTGGGCACATCCACATGAGATGCTAACTGCGCAGTAGCTGAATAATACTGCACAGTAGTGTATCACAGCACAAACAGTGCTAATACACTACTGCACAGTATCATTAGGCTGCTGCTCAGTAGCATAACTAAAAAGGCATTTGCCAGTGCTACTGCACAGTGCCACTGGTTACTGCACATTAATTTAGTATTTGATTATATAAGTACTAAACTTAATGCTCAGTAACTGCAGCAAACTCATGAAAATGTAGACATGCCCACTTTCTTTCACAATACAAGAACTAGGGGTCACAAAATGGAACTAGCAGGTAGCAAGTTGCAGACTAACAAAAGGAAGTTCTTTTTCATACAGCATTGCAATTCAAGTGTGGAACTCATTGCCACCAGATGTTGTGAAAGGTGACCGGTTAGCTAGATTAAAGGGATTGGACAAATTCTTGGAAGAAAGGGAAATCAGTAGATATTGAGCATGGGAGTTAAAGATACAGCCTCTGAATTAGAACTTCCTAGACCTGAAATGTTGGGTGCTACAAGTAAGAGAAGAACAGAGGGTACGGGGGAAACCTGGCCATACCCAGTTCACTCTCCCTTTCAGCATCCACCCTCTGCCACTGTGACAGGATACAGAGCAAGGTAGACTTATGGTTAGACTCAGTAAATGGCAATTCTTATGTTCTAATATTCTTATGAGGAATGAAGACTTACGTAAGTCCACTGCTTGTGGTCTCTGCAGGGGCTTCCAAAGTATCAATATCTATTCTTGATCTGGGTAAGTGCAGGTGCAATTTGTTGCTGCCAAGACATTTCCCATTGGAAACTCCACCCATCAAGTGGTTAGCATATAAGTGCCTGTTAAACAAATACCCGAGGCAAGACTCTCCTTTTGAAGTAGCTTCTGCAGCCAAATGAAGCTGTGTGCATGAGGCTTACTCACTTTTTCTTTCATTTCTCCCTCTATTAAAAGAGGAGACTTGCAGAAGCCTCTCCACAGTTGAAGTTCCTATTGATTTAACTGGATTAGGGTTAGCACCTTAAATGCCCATTGTGCCCCATATCTCACATTCCTCTGCAGTGATTGCAGATGCCCAGCTGTGATGAGGGTGGTCAGGGGAAATGCTGTTGTGCTGTAAATCTAAAAACCTACATCTAGTTTCCTTGTCCACTAAGTTCCAATTATCCATTTTAATATTTCCCAAAGAGCTTCATGCTTAAATGGTTTTAATTTGTGCACTTTTGAGTTCAAGGAAAGGATAAATGATAGAATCCTGTTACACTCATGCTGCCTCCTCCACCACCTGTTTGCCTGCTTCTTCCATGAGCACTGCCACCCTTGTGGCCATGCTGACCCATAGCCTTGGTAGAGGGTCCCAAGAACGGTCTGTGAAGTCACTATCCTGTCCTCCTTTAGAGTCCAAATCCTGACTCACCTGTCCCACAACATTTACAAGGAACTGCCAGCTGGCCACAGCCAAAATATGGTCATTTCATGTATAAGTCATCACATTCTGGCCATTTTTTGAATTACCAATAATTGGTTTAATGCCATCTAGTTGGGCATATAACAGATCTGTGTAACAGCATGGTTTCTTTCATCTCATCCTCTGTCCCTATCATTTCTGTTGGTTTGTTCTACCCACTTCTTTCATCTTAGATTAAAAAGTAAGTTTTGGGAAAGGGATTCTCTCTTATTAGGTGTTTCTAATACTAGGCTGGAGACAAGCCGTACTGCAGAAAGGGAATAAGGACTGGCTAAGTTTTCCTTCAGAGTTCTCAGTTCTACTTATGAATCACAATCCTGACTTGCCACACTGCCCATGCCTTGACCATTCCTCCAGTGGGCAGTTACAAGCAGTTATAAAGAATGTGAGACCTTACACTTCCTTCCTTCCTACCTTTGCCCCTGTGGCCTTGCTGCCTTGTGCTGTAAACCTACAAGGCATCACAAGTAAGGCAGACAAAGCATCTCACTGTTTGGGTGGGAGAGCTTCAACTGGAGAGAGGCTTTTGATTTTTCAGAATAACCTACATGATGCAGAAATTGCAGAGCCAATGCTCCAAGGAATATGGAGCTGTGGGAGGCATCATCTGTTAAATAACCCATAAAACAAAGGTCCTGATTACATACATTATGCCACTAAAGACCCTATGGCAATTGCTGCAGAGCAAAACAAATGGTTCTCGCTAGCTATAAAGTTTGAGTATGGATAGAGATAACAATTGTATTGATATTAAAAGATAATATAAGCAGCTATGATGCAACTGTTACAGCTGCACGATTCTGTAACAATTCACATGTAGCAAAACTACTACCGCTTCAACCCTGTTTCATTCAGAGGCAAACTCAGGGTGATTTAGCTCATTTGTACTGTTACTTGCTCATGAAGACTTTGTAACAGAGGATGTTCTCTCCCAGGCTAGGGACAGACATTCAAAAAACCTGAGCCTGAATTGATTCAATCTTTGCAGATTAGTCTAACCTGGCTAAGCTAAATCACTGCACAGACATCCCCTCTGGACTGAAAAAAAATCAGGTGCATGCCTGCAGTGGCTCAGCCTAGAAGCCAGGAGGCGCTACAGCAGCATGCCCTTCCCTTCCACAGGGCTGAGCTGAGGGGGACATGGCCAGGCCCCAGCAGGATGCTCTGATTATTCTCCACTCCCACAGCTGCCCAGCAGAGAATGTTTATCACCCCTAACTCCGTGTTTATCACCCCATTAAGAAAACAAAGCCTCTCTCCATTAATGAATGGAGCTTTTTTTAAACAGCTCTTCCAAGGAAGGTCATTAAAAAACTAGGGGATTGTGGCATCAACATCTACACAATCAAATGGGTCACTAACTGGCTGGAGGGCCGCACCCAAAGAGCAGTGGTGGACAGGTCATTTTCGACCTGGAGGGATGTGGGCAGTGGGGTCCCCCAGGGCTCCGTCCTCAGGCCTGCACTGTTCAACATCTTCATCAGCGACTTGGATGAGAGGGTAAAAAGCACCCTGTCCAAATTTGCAGATGACACTAAGATGTGGGGGGATGTGGGCATGCTAGAAAGGAGGAATAGGCTGCAATCAGACCTAGACAAGTTACAGGGGTGGGAGGATGAGAACAGGATGGGTTTCAATATGGACAAGAACAAGGTGTTTTACCTGGGGAGGAAGAACCAGCAGCAGACCTACAGGCTGGGGAACTCCCTTCTCATCAATGCAGAAGCAGAAAAGGATCTTGGAGTCATTATTGATGCCAAAATGAACATGGACCAACAGTGTGGGGACGCGGTCAGGAAGGCCAACCACACTTTGTTGTACATCCACAGATGCATCTCTAGCAGGTCCAAGGAGGTGATCCTCCCCCTCTATGTGACACTGGTCAGGCCGCAGTTGGAGTACTGTATCTAGTTCTGGGTGCCGCACTTCAGGAGGGATGTGGACAACATGGAGAGGGTCCAGAGGAGGGTCACCTACATGATCCAGGGACAGCAGGGCAGGCCCTATGAGGAAAGGCTACAGGACCTGAACCTGTTCAGCCTCCACAAGAGAAGGCTAAGGGGGGATCTAGTGGCCTGTTACAAACTAGTCAGGGGGGACCAGCAGGCATTGGGGGAGTCCCTGTTCCCCCAAGCACTACCAGGAGTGACTAGAAATAATGGTCACAAGCTGGCAGAGGGTAAATTCAGATTAGACATCAGGAGGTGCTACTTCACAGTCAGGGCGGCTAGGATCTAGAACCAACTTCCAAGAGAAATGGTGCTAGCTTCTACCCTGGGGGTCTTTAATAGGAGGCTAGATGTACACCTTGCTGGGGTCATTTGACCCCAGTACTCTTTCCTACCATGGCAGTGGGTCGGACTTGATGATCTGCTCAGGTCCCTTCTGACCCCACCAACAATGAAACTATGAAACTATGACATTAAGCTACCTGTTGATTAGCTCCAAAAAGCCAGTCTGCCTTTGTCCCATCTGCCACAGCACAAACTGTAGCCAGCATGTGGTCTGCTAGCTAATGCTGAAGTGTCTGTGTAAGGCAGATGGGCGGGAGAATAATCCCTCCTTAACACGGAGAAGCCAGGCAGATGCTCTTTGCCTGCAAGTCTCTGCCGAGCTCCAGCCAGAAACTAAAGAAGAGGGGTCAACCCTGCTGTGGAGCAGAGAGCCCAGAGGGCATGCCAGGATGCTGGGGGAGTCTGGTTTATCTTAAACTAGGAAGGGGTCTGGGACAGACATTGCATAAACTGGTTTGACTCAAATCAGTTAAGTCTGATACTATATTCAAACAGGTTTATCTCAAGCTGGTTTCAGCCATTTTCAAACTGGTTTATGTGCACTGAACATCTGTTCTATTAGAGGCTTAAACCAGTTTTCTAATCACTTAAACTGGTTTATGTATAATGTCTGTCCTGAGCCCCAAGCAACCTTCCCCTTTAAATCAGTTAGAAATTACATTTGTCTGTACCCTCAGGTTCATTCCCAACTGAGGTAACAGAAATCTATCCAGTTAAAATTCCCCTTGAGTTTTAACTGCAGATGCAGTTTTCAATTGTCTGCCTAAACTCTTATATGGTTCTGCTTTTATGTTTTGTCTGTCACTGGAGAGAAAAAAATCATTGTATTAGTAAAGCTTGTTAGAGTTATTCAAAATGATTCTCCATGTTGCATTGTATTTTTTTATTATTAGCATAATGTAAAGCTGCATGTAGCTCTGCAGTAAGCACTTTTTAAAAACTGAATTCATCTGCCTATAATATTTTAACAGTGTGAAACAATTTTAAACAATTAAGGGAGAAAGTGATTGTAGGCAAATAGGTACAGCATGAAATCTTTAAAAAAAAACAGCCGTTGGGCTCTAGTTCTCTCAACCTAGACCTAGGCAAAATATGACCCTGTTATTTGACCCACAAGTGACTCAATTTCCCCTTGACAAAAATGGTCTAATGCCGACTTGTCAAGGGAAGTTATGAAGTTTACTTGTGTTATAGTCCTGAAACACTTCAGGCTTCTGAGATAGAAGGTTTAACTTAAATACAATGTATTATTACAGGGTATGCTCACATTAGGCAGGTCCCCACAGGCAGGGGCTTGCATTATAGGCTTCATCCAGACCTGCACATTCAGGTGTTTCTTGTGCTGCCACCTTGTAGTGCAAGGGGTTTTTTTGACCCCTGGTGATCTAGGGGTGAAAAAACCCAGCACAGAAAAAAAAGGGGGAGCGGCGCACATGGAGGCAACATGAGCTGCCCCAAACCAGAGCCTGGCCAGCTGAAGCCACAATCTGGCTGCCACCTAGGCTGCAAGCTGCAGCTTCCCTGGCCCCCAGGTAAGGCTGCTGGGGCCAGCACGGTTACTAGCAGCAGCTTCCCCTACCCCACCTGGGGTAACCTGCCAGAGTGTTGCTCTGGATGGCCAGCCCTCCGTTTGTTCCAGTGCGCACTACAAATGCATGCTAAGAACCACTCCCCCCCGCCCCAAGTCTTTTTTTTTTCTAGTGGGATTTCCTGGTACCAAATTTTGCCACCACACTGCAGATTTGCAGCGCAGCACATGTTTTCACATTCCCTGCGTGCAGTTTGTGGTGGCACAAACTGCACACCCCTGCATGTGGGAACCCGCTCATTGGAAGCACATTTTTAAGACAAACCATAGAGAACAGAAATGCTGACCCAACTTTCATTCACTTGGCTGCAGAGAGTGGGCAGAGGGGCTCCTTTTATATTGTTTACTTCAAACAAACAACTCCTGTGAGTATGGGAGTCTCCCGTGGAAACTAAATGTAAGAACCAAAGCCCTTTTCATGGGTATTTTTGTTTTAAATCCACATTAATCTTAAATTCATCATGTGGAGAGAATGTGGAACACATTTCTTTTTTTTTCCATGTAATGCTCACTTTCCCACAATGGATAAAAATCATTTTCTTACACAGATTTGTCTGTTTATTCACCCAAGGGTAACAAAATAGCTCAGAGGCAGGAACACCCTGTCCCAGATCCCTGCCAAAAAGAAGGACTCCCTCTTGGGAGTTTCTATGAAAAGCTACGCTATTTCAGACAGTGTACATGTGCATACAGTGGCCACCTACACACTACCTCCCTGGCTCCTAATTCCTTAGCTATTGCTCAGCACTGAGTAATAAGCTCTAGCACCATGATTCACACGAGCTCCAGAGTGTGAGCCAAGCTGTTGTCACTAACCTTTCCAGGTTTAGGGAAAGTTGTATGGGTGGGGGAAGTCCACGTTTTAATCTGAATGTCTGCTCAAATGTTGGAGTAAAGATTAAGTACTTCATACATTTTAGTTAGAGCTCCTGCAACTCAAAATGTAACTCAGCTGTTTACCAGGACAGTTATTAGCACAACAAAATGTTTGTATGTTTTCATGGGATTGACTTTCACTGTTGTAATGTGCAAAGGATAACGATTTTAACAATAAGAAAATAAAACTCTCACAACAGTAATTGAAAGCCAAACCCCATGCGAGCTGTCATAATGGGTGAGAAGTAAGCGAAGCAATACACAAGAAAATCTTTGTCGTTAATAGTGAATACAGAGTGCGACGTGTTGCTAGTAAGGCAGGGATTGTAGGAAGCAGGCATTACAGCAGTGCAAAATGTGCAGCTGTCCAGGGCCCTGAGCTGGGCAGAGGCCCAGGTTTCATTCCAGTTACGTGTTGCAACACACGGTCAGTAAAACTATGTTGGAGCAGAAGCCTTTATCAGAACCTTTGCAAACCCAGCCACTGAGAGGTACAAGACCTGGATGATGCCTTGGGGAATTGGCTTCTGCCCCTGGCTCACAGTTACAATGTGAGGTAAGACAAGTCAATTAAAATAAACTTTGCACAGTTGGGCACTAACCATGTGTCCCTCATTTTATGAGTACCCAGCCCAAGGCCCTGCAGTCCACTTTTACAGCAGTGCTGAGCATTCACTGGTATAATTAAAGTAAATGGGAACTATGATTTGATTATCTAAACTGCTATAAAATACCAGGTCACCTGAGTTCTGGCCCCTTGCTTTTTTGCATTTGTCTATCCCAGCACAGTAACGCAATATTAGCAATCCCAGGTGATCAAGAACTTAAACGACACACCCCGGCATAGCTAAAATTTGCTACAGGGTTGGAATATCACCTGCATTTTTCCAGCCCCACAGCTTCAGTCTCAGTCAAAATTCTTTTACTTTCAGACACAGAGAGAGAGAGAAAACTGGCCACATTATTGACCCCTTCCCCTTTTTCCTAAGTATCTACCCCATGATTATCAAGCCCTGCCTCTTGTGCCTATCCATCCTTCTTCTCTGTCTATAGACAGAATGTTCTCAGAGAAGGTGGCATCTTCAGGGACCCAGCTGCAAACTCTGGCAAATCTCCACTGAGGCTTATAACATGTCCAATTTTATTTACATGGGTAAAACAACTTATTTTCCCCCTAGTATTCAGTATTCACATGTAAAAGGGCGTGCCCAAACAGTAAAACCTTTTAACTTTTTTTTCTCCTCTTTCATATGTAGTCCTCTCTCATCAAACATTTCCTGAAGGTAGAATCCTTTATGTTCCTAATTATCCCCTATATATACTTTGAAGCAGTAAAACAGTACAAACATCTTTTTGTCATATTTATTTGAGATTGCAAAATATAAACATAAATACCATAAGCCTCTAAATTGGCAATATTTTATTTATTCCCTTAAGGTTTGTATCATATACCTTATTTTTAATTACTCTTTTTGTTTGTATTACATTAGCACCTGTGAGTCAGAGTCATGGATCAAGATCCTGTTATGCTTTACAGTATAACAACACCAAAAGAAAAAGATAGCATGAACCAGCCAGTTCACACAGTTTGGCATAATACTGATCTATTGCTTCTCCAGATTCCTGACCAGAGTTGTTGAAAAGAGCCTTTTTATGTTTGTATTCTGTATGGTTTTAAAATGCTTCTAGGATTTTATATGGGTCCTTCTCATTCGTGGCTGTGTGCAATGTTGCTGGCAGCCAATGTGCATTACATTTAAGTATGTGATTTCTCTTATTTTGCCATCTTTTTAATTCAATCTCATTTTTAGTTTAAAAGTTTTTTTCATTTGATCTAAAGACCGCCCATTTGCTGAAGTCACCCTCTTGCATGTTCCTCTGTCTGGAGACAAAAAATTGGCTTGGTGCAATGATTAGTTTTCACATTATTGTTGTTGGGTATTGTTTCCCTCGGCATCCTTAGCTTCTGATTCCTCATGCTGACAACAACCAATTCATTTTTTACACCAAATATAAGAGAGAGGCTCAAAATAGTTCATTGTTCCAGCTCTATTTGTTCCACCAAGCCTGCCGTTGTTTCTCAGCAAGCCCATCCTGAAAGGAGAGTTTTCTACATTCCAAGACATTGGCTTTTATTAACAGGCTATTACTCCCTCTGTTGGCAAGCTACCTGTTATACCTCTTATCTTCTTTCTCAGAAAAGATGAACCATTTTCACTGAAACTTAAAAAGCTGAGGCACTCTCCCAGAAAAGCACACTGCAGCCTGAACAAAGCCTGGCAAAGTTATAGATGACAGAAAACATACCTTATAATGTAGAGTGTTCGGAAACCTTAACAACTGACGGGGGTATCAGCTCCAGCTATAATGAAAAGTACTGGATTAAAATGCATTGGCCCAACAATTGTGAACATGCAAGCAGTCCTTTAACACAAACTACATTGCCTGGGTGGTCTTACTTCCCTCTCTTCAGCAGGAATATCTGAACGCTAAGGTTCCTCGTGTCTGGCCTAAGAAGAGATGCCACTGTTGGATTAACGGGCTTTTAGAAGTGGAAACCTTACTGCTGGTGGTATTTTAATTCATATAATTTTGGTTGTGCATTTCCAATCATTTTGTTTGGGGATTTTGTCTAATAAAAATAGACACACACTTGCAAACACACAGTCCTGGAAAAATGCTTTATGTTGCTATTAACCATATAAACTTACCAGTGTGGTATCATACCCTTGGACTGGAACCTCAGCCAGTAAAACCAAAGTCTCTATGGGCACATCCGGACGAGTGCACATGTGAGTTTCCCCAGGGACAAACAGCAGTGGCACATAGCTGCACCACTGCTACTTGTGCCTAGGGAACACCCATGCACGTGCGCTCTGGTGCATCATAGATTGCCTTGGGTGGGGTGGGGAGGGCTGGGGCCAGCACCTGGACTGGCCCCATCGGCCTTACCTGGGGTCCTGGGGGCCTCATGGGGCTCCAGCAACAGTGATCTGGTGCTCAGAGCCTGGCTAGCCGCCAGACTGTGGCTCCAGCTGGCTAGGCTCCAGTTTCAGGCCATGCATGCTGTCACCACATGCCCCACCCTGCCTGTTTTCAGATGCAGGTTTTTTTGACACCAGGATCTCCCCGTGTCATAAAAACCCAGCCATGTAGCAAATAAGCAGCATGGTGAATGCGTTTGAACGTGCCCTATGGTAGCTTCTCTTTGGAGATTTCAGGAATGGCTAAGGACAAGATCCTTACAATGTTTTAACTGCAAGGGTGTGTAATAAGGAGAATTGTGTTTATCAACTGTCTGCATTGTCAGTGGGTGCGTCTACGTAAGACACTACTGCACAGCAGTTCCCATGCATTTATTTAGCACTTGTATAATCAACTACTAAATAAATACACAGTAACCAGAGTTACTGTGCAGTAGCACCAATGAACACCTTTTTAGTGATGCTACTGTACAACACCCTAATAATATTCCTCAGTAGCATATTAGTACTGTTTGTGTTGTGATGTGCTACTGCACAGTATCATTCAGTTACTGCGCAGTTAGCATCTCATGTAGACACACCCAGTAAGTAGTATTATTTTACTTAGGAGCCCTGCACTTCTTTCTCAGAATTAGGTGGGGCCCTCTGAAACCCCCATGTATTGAGGCTTGTCCATAGGTGTCTTTAAATGGAAGACATGGCTGTTTCTGAAGGGAATGATAACCCGCCAGTAAAGTATATCCATGCCTACTTAGCATTCTTGTTCTCCTGGCTGACATTTCAGACTGCTTCTTATCTTTATTTATTGCCTATCAGTTTAGTAACATATGAGGATTCCTCCATACTGAGCATGTGTGCATGTGCATTAAGATGCTTTTCTAAAGTACATTAAATTTAGTACCTCTGGTGCATGGCACTAAAGAAATGCACACTAGGCTGCCTTAATGCACAGTAATGGATGTGCAAGATTTTTAAGTGATGCTTAATGTGCTGTAGCCTATTTTACTGTGTATTAGCATAATTGCATGTATTTACATGGCACTTTAATGCACAGTAAAATAGGCTACAGTGCATTAAAGTGTACATGTAGACACACCCACTTCTTTGCAGTGCATAGCGTGGTTGCCTAGCAAAATTAGATTGGAGCTTCATTGAATTAGTTCATTCTTGCAAATTCCTGTCTGCATCCTTTCCTCACAAAAATCCTGGAAGAAATCACACGTGATATAATACTGGTTGAGTGCACTGACCAATAGGTAACCATGATGGAACTGGAAACCAAATCAATCAATGTATCCATTTCCTGAGAGAAAAAATTTCTGAATTATCATGTAGTTATTCATTGTTGAGCATGAACAAAACTGTATTTGAAATATTGTTAAAGCAGGGCTTCAAAAGAGACTTGCATTAAAGTAAACTGGCTATACAGGAACCTTAATATAAGTGTTATTTTTTTCATTCTTGAGACCTAGTCATTTCGGCTGAATAGTCAAAGACAGTTTAACTTAATTCAAACCACATCACTCCCTTATGTGATATTTGCACGATAAATTAGGGGGATTTAAACACAGTAGCCTGATAGGCCACAAGGTTTTGATGGAATTTTCACTTTTTGAATACTACTGCACCTAATAAAGACCTGAAATTATTTGTAATGTCTCTAACGTTTGACCATGGATGCTATTCCAAGAAGAAGGATTGCTAGCCAGAGATGGGGTCCACCTGACAAAGAGAGATACGAGGCCTAGTAAACTAGATTCACTGAAGAATGGAGAACAAAGTCCTGAGCTAAGTGGGGAAGCGAGGGACCTAGAGGAAGCAGAAGCAGGATGGGATATCAGGGGAAGCCTCTGTAACAGAGCACAGGGTGTTCTGTTACTTGCAGGGGCCGAGTGGCAGCTAGGCAGCCTGTAGCTGCCCGCCATGCCAGTTAGGCAGTGTGGTCTGATTGGAAGCAGGGCCCAGCTGTGCTTCATGAGAGCTGAGCCCTGCACTGAAAAGAGGCAGCAGTTTGCTGCCAGCAACCAGGGAAAACACCACCTGGCTGGGCTACTGCTCAGAGCAACGACTTGAAGGTAAGGGCTGATGGGGAAGAAGAAGGCCCCATGATCCTGGGTAAGACTTGAAACTGTACCCTGCCAGGGAAGGGTGGCCTGATGGTGGGGTAGCTCCCCAGAAATGCCAGGCCAGTTACCTTCCTGGTGAAAGGCAAGTATGGAGGGTGGAGGGACCTGTGGCAGTGCCCAGACTCTCGGTGGAGATCTAGGGCTGCATAAAGGAGCTAGACTAGAATGAAGCTCCAGGTGGTGGGGTCCTGAGCCTTGGGGAGATATTAAGGAAGCTCCTGGGGCCAGGGATATGGGGATAACCCAGGGAAGGCAAGGGGATAGGGCTCAGATCCCATAGAAAGGGCTTGGAGGCTCAGTGTGTAGGGCCTGAGGCCGTGTGTGTGTG
>NW_017728906.1:190516770-190522031 GCF_001723895.1 Crocodylus porosus
CCAGGGTGAGAGTACTGGGACCATGAGATCCAGTAGGGAGTGAGAGTCTGGGTGAGACTCCGGAGCTTGGGTCCCAGTGTGAGCGACTGGAGGCAAAAACATCTGTGAGGCATGGGATATGACTAGATCTGGACAGGTTACAAGGGTGGGAAGATGAGAATAGGATGGGTTTCAATACTGACAAGTGCAAGGTGTTGCACCTGGGGAGGAAGAACCAGCAGCATACCTACAGGCTGAGGAACTCCCTTCTCATCAGCACAGAGACAGAAAAGGATATTGGAGTCTGTCCCAGGACCCGAAGAAGCCGGGAAGACTTACCCAAAAGGCAGGACAAGAGGGATGCCACGACGGAGGGAGAGCCCGCGCAGCTCGTTAGCCGCGTCTATGTACAGCTGTGGCCGGCAGCTGACGACGACATCAGACACCGGCCAGAGGATTTAAAAATGGTGGCCGCCACTCCGGAGGTGGCGGATGGTGAGGGGAACGAACAGCTGTCCGAGCCATCCCCAACGCTAGCCCAGCGGGACTGACAGTGAAGAGCCAGCGTGCCAGAGAGGACGGTGGCACAGAGACAGGGAGTGACGACAGGATCACTGGTGGATAGATCCCAAGGTGCCAGATTGGGTGAGCCACGGAAGGTTAGGACCACCCAGGATGATTCAGAGCACCGTGAAGTAAGTGCCGAGGAGGTGGGTGCAGGAATTGCTGAAGAGGGGTGAGAGGCCGAAGGATCACCTGGTGGGAGAGAGAGATCGGGGCAGGATAGCCGTCGAGAATAGAGAACGTCGATCGACAGATAAGGAGTGCAGCACTAAATCCCCAGGAGGCATTACTCCCGGGCATGACCATAGGGTTCTGGTGGTGGGTCAGCGAGGTAGTTGGTAGAGAAGAACCCCTGTGAGTGAGCACGTAGATCAGGGTGTGTAGGGTGACGGGTCGGTGGTGAAGTATCTATTGCAGTAGGGCTAAGGCACCAATACAGGTGGGTGTGAAGAGCCCGACATCAGGGCTGGAGTGACCCAAGGGTTTTAGGGAAAACTCAAATACAAAGGTGGCTGTAGAAGTCTGCAGGACCATCACTGAGCAGGCACGGGGAAGTGGAGGCCACAGATGATGTGAGGCCAGGGGGTAGAGGTGGTAGGAGCCCCGTGTATAACCGATGAGGCATAACCTGGGCCACCGAGGGACCCGTGAACTAGCCCCGCCCACTAGTATAACAGCAAGTCATGGCAGGAGAGAAGCAGGGTCGGTGACACGGGAAGACGAACGACCACAGTAACACCCACACTCAGTGAAGAGGGTGGTCACCGACACGGAGAGCCTGACTCCAAGTAGCGATATTCGAAGGCCCATCAGGGACAGAGTCATTATTGATTCCAAGATGAACATGGGACAACAATGTGAGGACGCAGTCAGTAAGGCTAATCACACCTTGTCATGCATCCACAGATGCATCTCGAGCAGGTGCAAGGAGGTGATCCTCCCCCTCTATGCGATCTCAGTCAGGCCACAGTTGGAGTACTGCGTCCAGTTGTGGGCGCCGCACTTCAGGAGGGATGTGGACAACACGAGAGGGTCCAGAGGAGGGCCACTGACATGATCAGGGGGCAGCAAGACAGGCCCTAGAAGCGGAGGCTACAGGACCTGAACCTGTTCAGCCTCCACAAGAGAAGGCTGAGAGGGGATCTGGTAATTGTCTATAAACTTACCAAGGGGGACCAGCGGGGAACGGCATAGACCCTGTTCCCCCAAGCATTACCAGAAGTAACTAGGAATAATGGCCAAAAATTGAATGAGAGTAGGTTCAGGCTGGACATCAGGAAGAACTATTTCAAAATCAGGGTGGCTAGGATCTGGAACCAACTTCCAAGGAAAATGGTGCTCGCTTCTACCCTGGGAGTCTTCAAAATGAGGCTACATAATCACCTTGCCGGGGTCATTTGACCCCATCATTCTTTCCTGCCATGGCAGGGGGTTGGACTCGATGATCTGTTCAGGTTTCTTCCGACCCTACCAACTATGAAACTATGAAACTATGATAAGGGGAGGTCAGAATTGTATAGCTAGGCCCTTGTCATCAAGGCAGATAAATGGGCAGCCTCCCACCTTAGTGACATCAAATAATCATTTAACATCAAGGCGTGGCAGACAAGGTAGGCGGGTGGTTAGCCCTAAGACAAATGGGTGGGCCAATATTGAGACCGGCCCTGAGACACCCACTTGTTACAGCCTTATTCTTTCTGAGAAAGTAGGGCAATTGCTAGTCACCTCAAGTGTCTGTACACAAATGCACAGAGCTTGGGAATCAAGCAGGAAGAACTGGAAGTCCTTGCACAGTCAAGAAAATATGACGTGATCGGAATAACAGAGATTTGGTGGGAGCTCACATGACTGGAGCACTGTCATGGATGGGTACAAACTGTTCAGGAAAGACAGGCAGGGGAGAAAAGGAGAAGGAGTTGCACAGTATGTAAAAAAGCTGTATGATTGCTCAAAGCTCCAGTATGAAACTGGAGATAGGCCTGTTGAAAGTCTCTGGGTTAAGGTTAGAGGGGAGAGAAACAAGGGTGATGCTGTGCTGGGTGTCTGGTATAGACCACCTGACCAGGAGGATGAGGTATAGATGAGGCTTTCTTCAGACAACTAGCAGAAGTTTCCCAATCACAGGCCCTGGTTCTCATGGGGAACCACTCTGACATATGTGGGAGGGCAATACAGCAGTACACAAAAATCCAGGAAGTTTTTGGAGAGCACTGGAGACAACTTCCTGGTGTAAGCATTGTAAAGACCAGCAAGGGGCTGTGCTTTTCTTGACCTACTGCTCACAAACAGGGAAATTGGTGGGGGATGTAGAAGTGGATGGCAACTTGGGCAGCAGTGACCATGAGATTATTAAGTTCAGGATCCTGACAAAAGGAAGAAAGGAGAACAGCAGAATATGGATCCTGTATCCCCTCCGGATGGGCAGGATTTCCTGGGAGACCAGTCTGAGGGGGAGAGGAGTCTGGGAGAACTGGCTGTATTTTAAAGAAACCTGACTGGGAGCACAGGAACAAACTATCCTAATGTGCAGGAAGAATAGCAAATGTGGCAAGCCACTAGCTTGGCTTAACAGAGGACTCTTCATTCAGTGAGCTTAAACACAGAAAGGAAGCTTAGAAGAAGTGGAAGATTAGATAAACAACTTGGGAGGAGTATAGGAATAGTGCTTGGGCATGCAAGGATGAAGTTAGGAAAGCCAAAGTGCAATTGGAGTTGCAGCTAGCAAGGAACATAAAGGGTAACAAGAAAGGTTTCTACATGCTTTGTGGGGGTTTTGCAACAAGAGCACACTGTTGGCTTGTATTTAGCTTATAGAAAACATAGACACATAGAACAGGAAAGGACCTGTCAGATCATCAAGTCTGGTCCCCTGCTGTGGGCAGGAAGTTATTGGGCTCAGATAAGCTCAACAAGGTACTGGACCCAGCCTCATCTTGAACACCTCCAAGGAAGGTGATTGCACCACCTCTGCCAGGAGTATGTTCCAGATTCTGGTGACCTTTATAGAGAAGAAGTTCTTTCTTATATCTAGCCTGAATTTACCCTCTATTAGCTTACGGCCATTGGTCTTCATCCTCACTTGGGGTGCCTTCCTGAAGAGTTGCTCCCCTAGATCCTGATGCGCTCACCTCTGACATACTTGTAGGCAGCTATCGAGTCGCATCTTGATCTGCTCTTACTCAGGTTGAACAGGCCCAGTTCCTCGAGTCTCTCCTTGTAGGGCCTATCGTCCATGCCCTTGGCCATACAGGTTTCCCTTCTTTGTACCCTCTCAAGCTTATTCATGTCCTTCTTGAAGTGCGGTGCCCAGGACTGGACACAATACTCCAACTGAGGCCTCACCGATGCCAAATAGAGGGGGAGAAGCATCGACTGATACACGCCAGGGTTCTGTTTGCCTTGCTGGCAACCTCATCGCACTGCTGGCTTATATTCATCTTTTGGTTGATTGTGATCCCCAGGTCTCCTTCAGATGCTGTGCCAGCCAGTGGACCACCACACATCATGTAGTTGTGGTGAGGGTTCTTCCTACCCAGGTGAAGGACCTTGCACTTATCCCTGTTAAACTTCATCCAATTTCATTCAGCCCAAGATTCCAGTCTGTCAAGGTCATCCTGGATCCTGGCCCTAACCTCCAATGTGTCCACATTTCCCCACAGCTTGGTATCATCCACAAACTTAATCATTGAACTCTCTACCCATCATCCAAGTCATTGATGAATACTTTAAAGAGCACAGGTCCAAGCACTGATCCTGGGGGACACCACTGAAGATGGCCCTCCAGAATAAGGCCATCCCATCAATTACCACCCTCTAGGAGCAGCCTCTGAGCCAATTTTCCACCTACCTCACTGTAGACCAGTCCAGCCTAGCAACCTTCACTTTGTTTGAGAGTATCCTATGGGATGCAGAATCAAAGGCTTTACTGAAGGCTAAGTAAATCACGTCCATCTCATGTCCCTCATCCAGATGGCTAGTTACCTGGTTGTAGAAGGAAACAAGGCTGGTCAGGCATGGTCTTCCCTGAACAAAACTATGATGGTTACTTCTTAACACCCTGTCAGTTACCTGCTTGTCCTTGATGGCCTCCTTAATAAATCTTTCAAAGATTTTACCCAGGACTAGGGTCAGACTGACTGGTCTGTAGTTTGCAAGGTCATCCCAAGTCATCAACACAGGTTCAACTGCAGCTACCGCCCCCGCTCTCCCCAAGACAAAATGTAAGGTGTTTGTTGTAGGAGACTCCATCCTGAGGGGGAGTGAGGGGGTAATCTGCCACCCCGACCCCTTAGCCTGGGAAGTCTGCTGCTTCCCGGGGGCCCACATGTGGGACGTTGCGAGAGGATCCCTAAGCTCCACCAGCCCACACACCACTATCCCATGCTCCTTTTTCATGTGGGCACCAATGACATGGCTTGGAGCACTCCCAGATGGGTCATGAGGCGCTACAGGGATTAGGGAGTGGGGCTAAAGGGTCTGGGGGCACAGGTGGTGTTCTCATTGATCCTCCCAGTCTCAGGCTATGGGCTGAGGAGGGGGAGGAGGATCCACATAGTCAACCAAACACTGTGGCACTGGTGTCATAGTGAAGGCTTTGGCTTCCATGACCACAGCCCGCTCTTTGGTGAGAGAGGCAGTGAGCTACTGGGAAGAGATGGCCTCCACCTCTCTCCCCTGGGGAGGAGGCTCTTCTCAGCCAGACTGGCTGACCTGCTGCA
>NW_017728906.1:190522042-190529513 GCF_001723895.1 Crocodylus porosus
GACTTCCTGTCCGTTGGGCAGGGGGCTGGACTCGATGATCTCCCGAGGTCCCTTCCAGCCCTGATGTCTATGATCCCTCTTCCCTTTTTTGAAGATGGGAACCACACTGACCCTCTTCCAGTCATCCAGGACCACTCCTGAGTTTCATGACTCTGCAAACAGCTTGGCCAGGGGTAATGCTATAAGCTCCGCCAGTTCTTTCAGGACTTTTGTGTGCAGGTCATTGGGTTCAGCAGACTTGAAAACATCCAAGTGTTGTAGAAGATCCCTCACCTGTTCAGGACTCATTTCATGTGACCTGTTGTCTTCCTCATGCTCCCTGTGCCTCTGGCCAGGTGAACAGCCCCTGTTTGATTTCAGGAATACCAATGCAAAGTACGTATTTAGGAGTTCTGCTTTTTATGCACAGCGATGGTGGGCAGCCCCTGAGTATTCAGTAGGAGGCCCATGGTAAAGCCCGATTTTTTTTTTCTTGCTCCCTATGTATCCGTAGAAGGACTTTGTGTTGTCTTTTATTCTGGTTGCCAGCTTGGTCTCCCTGCCTGCCTTAGATTTTTGTGTTTCATATCTATGGCTCTGTGTCTCATATCACAAGGCTTTTGACATAAATAAATAACCTTGAGGATCATACATATGCATTACAGAGTTAGTGTACTATGGATAGAGCATGAAAGATGGCAACAAATCTACTAAACATAGATACTGTTAAGATCAGGAGAAGAGTAAGAGAGATTTATTTTGTCAATTCAACTGGAGTATCCTTATCTATTAAGTTTTCTTCATTTTAAGATGTATAAGTGTATATTATCATCATCATTTATATTTAAATCCAGCCAAAGCCAAGTGGATTTAAGTTATTCTCCAAGTTATTCTTCATTTTAAGCTGTATAAGTGTATATCATCATCATTCATATTTAAATCCAGCCAAAGCCAAGCACAAAGTCTTTAGGTCTGGACAAAGCAATTCACTGCATTTCATCTGTTAAATCACCTACCAGTAAGACTGAATGAAAGAGTCCATGAATCAAACCAGCAAGGAGAGCCCAGTGGAGAAATAAGCAAGGGGATGGCAAGCAGGACTTATGGACTCTACACTTGGTTCCACCATTTACTTACTGTGCAACCTCAGGCATATCGCCTATCTGCTCTGTGCCTCCTCCTCTGTAACAGGGCAGTGATCCACATCTCAGTGGTGCCATGACATTCAATATATCTGTCTTCAAATGGGGGTTCAAACTTTGCTGCATGGAACAGTCTGCAGACTCACAAATCTTAAGGCCAGAAGTGATCATAATGACCATGTAGTCTTACATCCCGCATAAAACAGACCATAGGGTTTTACCCAGTAAATCCTATGTCAAACTCATAATTTCTAGCTGAGCTAGAGTATCTCTCTCTTTCTTTCACTCTCTCTCTCTCTTTTAAACAGATGGGTAGATACTAGATAGCTGTATAGCACTATTACCCCCACGTGCTGAAGTCATCCTATGCTGCGGTTGTCACAAGCTTTCCTCTTGGATGTAGTTCTGCCATGGTTGTCTGTGCCTCTGCTGACTCCAGGCTGGATTATTTTGCAATTGTTATTATTCCCATTGTGGTAGTACCAGAAGGACCTTGATTGGAAATCAAGGCTCTATCATACTACGTGTCATACAAATATGTAACACAAAGATCATCCCTGACCCAGGAAGCAGAGGAGCTAGTATTTACAACCGGTGAATTAACAAACTGTAATGGGGGAGACAGCAGATACAGGAACAAAAAGAAAAGTATGTCTGGATAAGTTAGGCATCACATACTTACTTTATAATGCACTGTATATTTGCCCATTCTTGAACAAACTACCACAAAACTAAGCCTTTCCTCCCTTTCCAACCCCCACCCCTGGTTTAATCTAGCGACTAGAGCACTGGAGCCTTGTGCTTTATTCCAAGATCTCTGCATTTACCTTGCTATATGACATTGGGCACTCACTTTGTCTCTCTGTATCTTTGCTTTCCTACACTTTCCAGTGTTGTATAGTTAGACAATAAACTCTTTAAGTGTTTGCATAATGCTTGGTGCAGTAATGTGATGTGTGCTGCTGTAATACAACTAATAATAATAAACCTAAGGGCAAAGGGTCTGCAAAAAGCCTTGAGATATCATCTTGTACAACCCCTTGCTCAAGGCAGGATTGCCTCCATCTAAAGCATAAATATTTGTCTACCATGCACTTAAATCCCTTGAGTGATGGCAATTTCACAGCCTCTCCAGGTAATCTGTTCCAGTGTTTAACTCCCCTCATAATTAGAAAGTTCTTCTTGATCTCTAATCCATATCTCCCTTGTTGCAGTTGAAACCTGTTACTACTTGCCCTGTCTCCTGTGAACACAGAAAATAATTGATTGCCCTCTACTTTATAAACTCCGCTAGTATTTGGAGACTCTTATCAACACTCCCTCAGTTTTCTTTTCCCTTCTTTCAACTAAATAATCCCAATTCTTCCAACATTTCCTCATACATCAGGATTTCTAATTATTTTTGTGCATCTCCACCAAATGTTTTCTGGCTTGTTTATATCTATCTTAAAGTATGATGCTCAAACTGGGCACAAGACTCCAGGTGAGATCATTTCAGTGCTGAATGGAGTGGAAGAATCACTTCTCTTGCATACAACACGCTTGTAAATTTAATAAAACTCATTATTAGGGTTATATTTTCAATTATGTTAGATTGTTGACTTATATTTAACTTGTGTTCCCCTATAATCCATGGGTCCTTTTCTGCAGTACAGTTTTTCCCCATTTTGCTTTTGTGCATGTAATTGCTCCTTCCAAAGTGTACTGTTACATGAGGACACATGAATTTCATCAAGTTTAGTTCAGACCATGGGTGGGCCTAGGATTTTGAAGAGTAGGGGTGTGGGAGATGCAAGAATTTCTGCAGCCACACTTCTCTCTTTCCCCTCCTGTAGATGGATCATGCTATGGCAGCAGCTGCTGGGGATTTTTTTAGTCCCCAGATCAGGAATGACTCCCCCATCCTATTCTCTCCCCAGCTCCAGGCAGCCCTACCCTTCCTCCCCTCCACTCCACCTTCCTCTCTATAGCAAGTTTTGCCCAGGGTTTTTCTCTGAGCATAGTAAGGGGGCACCTGCCTGTCAGTGCCACAGTCTTTAGATGACCTGTCAGTGGAGGAAGCCCCACAACTACTTCTGCCCCACTCCAGTTGAGAGTTTCAATGAGTGGGTGTGCAGGATGCCAGGCTTGACCGGGGGTAGCAGCAGTGGTGAGCGGACCCCCTTCCTGCTCCCTGCCTAGGCCCTGTGCTGGCTGGAAGCAGGTGCTGGAAGGTAGCACCTACTGTTACCTTCATTCGCAAGTGAGCCTGGCTCCCCACATAGCCGCTCCCTATCTGGAACCTCCAAGTTAGGGGGAGAAATTTGGGGGCAGAGGCTGGGAACAGGGACCCACTGTCTGTCACCAAGCCTGGTGGAGTTGCACAGACAGTGTTGTGTTAGTTTACTTATGAGAAAGTCAGAGGAGCCCATATCAGAAGCCTAACTAAAGTTGATGGATATCACATCTACTCTTTTGTTTCCCATGCCTATCCACAAGACCCATTACCTTGTCACAGAAAGAAATGAAGTTGGTTAGGTGTGACTTGCTCTTGACAAATCTATTTGGTTATAATGGGAAAGAAGCATTGAGCACTTCACAGCATCTGATGAAGCCTGTACAAAAGCTTGCTTTAGGCATCTCTGATTTATTTAGTCTATAAGGTGCAAAGCGACCGTGCCTTTCTTCAGAAGGGGGGCCACATTCTTCAGTTCTGAAAGCACAACTTGATGTACATTAGAAAACTGAGTAAGGAGCTTGCTGCAATTACAAAAGCAAGGCCCATTCCTCTACCATTAACTTAAGTGGGAGATGACAGTGCTCAGCATCAGAATCAGGTCCAGAGCCAACAAATTTTGGCTGATCAGCAGGACTCTTTGCTTCATGAACCCTGCTAACATTTCTCTTTTCCTCCCCAGCTCCCCTATCTCCTCGCAAGCAAACACAGATAGCAAATTTGCTCTTCATTATCAACTACTGGTTTCCTGTGGCAGCTGCTTTGCTGATTTCAGGGCTTCTTCACCTCACCCTTAACAGTTGCATGATTATCTAACTGCCCGCAGACGCAGTGTAGGTAGAGTACCAAGAAGCACGAAGGAGAAGCAGGCTGAGGGGATTAGGAGGGTGCTCGCCAAGAATGTCCCACCCTTCCCCCACACCACAGCATTATCTCTCCAGTGTTTCCTACGGAGGAGCGATTCCCAATAGTCTGTTTGACAGCCTGAAAACAGATATTCAGTAAAAAGATGTTTTTAGCTAAAACTAGTCCAATTTTGAGTTTTCCTATGAAAAGGATGTTTTAATGAAAAACAAATATGAAAACCAACAGAACACAAATCATTTTGCAAAAAGCTATTTTCAGTAAAATATTCAATCCATATGCAAATATTCCCTGAATGGTCAAAAAGTCATTTTTTGTTTTATATATATATATATATATATATATTTGTGTGTGTGTGTGTATATATATATACACACACAAACACAAACAGAGGAAAAAATTCTACCAGGCCTAGTGCTTAATATATTGTGCTTCAGTAGTACCTTCCATGGGAGAATCTCAAAGAACTATAATATCTATTACTTTGAGTTGACTCCCACAACATGCAAGGCAGTGACTTCAGATGTTACACAAATTTGAGTGAAGTCATAAGGGATGTTATCCAGCTGTGTTATTCTATGATGTTATTTTCTATTATTTTGTCTTCCTCTGTTAGCAGCAGTATCTCACATACTGTGACAGGTGAGTGTTTACTGGAAATTGCTCACTAGGTATGGAAGATGTCATGATCAACACGGAATAAAACCTCTCCCACCAGCAAATATTGGATTAAGAAAAGCAAAATCTTCCATGAAAATTTTTATAGGGTATTTTGAGATTATAACATAGCTAATTTGCAAATACCAGTAACAATTCTACATGGACCTGCCTATGCAAAAGAGCCCAAGCTCATAGTCAGCTTCATATGCCACAGCCCTAGTACCTATATGATAGTAACAATTCCTGACAGTACAACATGCAAAACTATAGACTCAACTTAAATAAACTAAACTGCTGCTGGTGGTCTCAGGAGAGATGACAGGGCCTGAATGGGCCTGGACAGCATATACTTCTCTCATATCTAGGTTTGAACTCAGCTTGTCAGAGGTAACCACAGCTTCTTTAAAAAGTCAAGTTTCTTCTATTACACACAAATGGCCATGTACACTGAAGTTAAATTTTGTCCTTCTCCCTGAACACGATCCACACGGAGCTGTGTACACCTTTTTCTAAAGAAAATGCACGTGGTATTGCACACGTAGGACAGAATAAACAGGGAGAGCATCTGTTTCAGGAGACCACTAGGTAATGGAATTAAGAAACTTCCTGTCTAGATCCTCCAAGGTATGACTCATTTCCTATGATCCCTGTGGTTGAGACCTATATTGGTAGCGGGGGTTGCACTGGTGCCTTTGATGTGTTTGTCTTGAGCACAGAGGCCTTCAGTGTTTAGTAGTGCAATTCATTTAGCAAAGTAGATTGTGCCAGACTGTTAAGGATTATGAAGTTGTACTTCTTTTCTAATCTTTGCTAGCTGGATGTCTCTCCTAGTCTATGTGAGCACCCACTAAAAGAAATGGTAGGATGCCATGGGCTTTGTTGCTGAAAGATATGCTGATGATGTTCAGTGATATCTCCTTTTTTCTACAGACACAACCAAAGCCATCACAAAGATGTCACAAAGTTTACAGTCAATCCGCAAATGGGTAAACAGCACGTGCCTCAACTGGAGCCTGAACACAGCCTATGTAATTCTGGCTGTAGGGAGAGATTTTTGAAGAACTAGACAGACATACACTTGTATCAGTGTTGTCCTTGTCCCTCTCCTCCAATATATCGAAGAGGTATGAAACCTCAGTACATCACTGCAGCATAACTAGCAAAATACTTTCCTCTGTCTTCCACGCTGGAGGTGAACCCTGCCCCTTCCTTACACATGACAACCAACGATCCACAGACTCATCACTTCCAGTCTGGATGGCTGAAATTTACTGTATCTGGGCCGCCGAGTGAAAGCAATGCAGAGGCTCCAGGCCATTCAAAACATAGGAGCCCACCTTCTCATGGGGCTGGATCACTATGAGCACATCACACACAAACATCACAAAATTGACTAGCTCCCAGGTCAATTATATCACCCATTCTGACCATCTACATATCACAGCCATGAAGCTCCACCCAGACTTTAGTTAAACCAAAATATTTCAGTCCTCGGGAAATAAAACTATGTGCTACCAGTACTTGAAAGACCTTTAATGGCATGGAGTTAACTTGTTAGCTCAGTCCAGCCAGTCAAACACACTCCATGATGTAGAGGAAAGTGAAAAATGCCCAAGGTCCCTGCCAGTCTGACCTGGGAGAAAATTCCTTCCAAATCTGACAGTCAGTGTGAGCTCAAACAGTCTCCAGGGACACTGCATGGAGAAGTTTCAAAGGAAAGAGATTCTCTGAATCACTCAGAGCACTACTCCACATATTGATCTCTTCCTATTAAAAAGACACTTTGAGATATGCCAGTGAACTGGGTTTTACTCTTCCTAATGTGTGCCCTGTTAATGTCAAACCTCTTAATTCAAAATGTTATGTGCCTCAGAGAAATGCTAACCAGATCAATACCATTAACCTTTATCAGCCAGATTTGTAATCCTGTCAAAAAAAGAGACCACAGGCTTGTGTGACAAGGCCTACTTCCCATGAAATCGTGAAATGAAAACCAAGGAATGAAAAATTAGCTTCTGCTTGTCTATGAATAGGGCTTTGAATAAAACATTCCATTTTTTTTACCTAAAATTATAGTCCATTTACTTAGTTTATAACCCCTTAATCATCTATTTTATTCACTTAAATATTATTCAAATAAATAAACTACACTGGTAGTTCTCCACTCCCTTGGAGTTTCCCTGTTTTCCATGGTTAAAAACTATGAGTGGTTTGAAGAGCTTCTCAGCCAGTTGTGGGTATGTCTACACAGCATCCCTGTTACTTCTGCTGGGGTTACATAGTCTTGAGGCGCCCACCTACTCCCACTCATATATGCCAATTCAGAAATGTGATGATGAAGCTACTTCAAAGATGTCCCCTGTGGCCACTCTTCAGATGCTTGTCACCAGCATGCTTGACAGAGATGGTATGAATAGAATAACAGAGAATACTTTCATTGCTATATTTCATAGATTTCATAGATTTCATAAACATCAGGGCTGGAAGGGACCTCGGGAGATCATCGAGTCCAGCCCCCTACCCAAAGGGCAGGAAGTCAGCTGGGGTCATAGGATCCCAGCAAGATAAGCATCCAATTTACTCTTGAAGGTGTTCAATGTAGGTGCTTGAA
>NW_017728906.1:190529524-190537301 GCF_001723895.1 Crocodylus porosus
ACCTTGCCGGGGTCATCTGACCCCGGTGCTCTTTCCTGCCAAGGCAGGGGGTCGGACTAGATGATCTACCTAGGTCCCTTCCAACTCTAGCTACTATGAAACTATGAAACTATGAGTCCCATGTTTTAGTATGCAGAGCAGGCTTAAGATCATGGGCCTGTAACAGCCGGAGACATAGACATACCCCTAGACCCTTGATTATAGGTTAGCTGGGCCTGTTGGTTTGAAAATATTTCATTTCACTTAGCAACAACAACTGCTAATAGAGTTCTTCTGGGACCATGCAGCTTTAAAATGTAAGAACTACTGTACTGGGTCAGACCAAGGGTCCATTTAGCCCAGCATCCTGTCTCTGACAGTGCCAAGCAACAGGTGCTTTAGAGAAAGAGTATAAGGAAAAGGGTGTATATAGGTTGATCCATCCCCTGCCATATTCTCCCACACATCAGCATTAGACTACATCCTTAACTTGTGCTTAATGACCCCTAGTGGACCTATGATTCCTGGATTTCTCTAAACCAGGGGCAGGCTATTATTTTGGGAAGAGGACCACTTATAGAGTTTTGGCAAGCCATCAAGGGCCGCATGATGGGCAGCCAGAGGCAGATAAATATTAATTTTCTAAAATTTTTAGGGGCACCATGGGCCAGATAGAATGGCCTGCCCAGCTGCATGTTGCCCACCCCTGCTCTAAACCCTTTTTGAACCCTGTTATACTACTGATCTCTGTGAGAGGGTGCTGTTTAATCGTATTTGCTTCTCCAGTGCAAAGTTCAAATTTCCGCCGTCTCCACCAGTCTCACCTGCCTTATTATAAATACAGAAAACGGGAAGGTGAATATTATAGAGAATGGTGGAATACCTTCAACCCAGAGGGGTTGTTTCATAGGTTTCCTCCTGCCCTACACTCTGTCCCTTTCCTCTCAAGGGGCCAATGGCAGATCTCATCATGTAATCCACAATTACCAATTTGTTTCCCTGCTTTCGATCTTCCAGACCAGTTTCTGATGTCCCTTTGGTCCTTGACAAATTAACTTAAACCAATACTTTAGTCTAACAAAAGGACCACAGAATTTGTCAACTGACCAAATATCAGCATCTGTATCTTGTTGCCCATAGAGGTCCACAATACACTCTCCCATTAAGTTCAACCAAAATGCCAGCCTACTTGTAATGAAGCATCCATTAACCTCACACCTCCACCTGAGAAATCAAGGCAACTCACTAAGGTTCATTCATCTTCTGAGAGGTATTGTCTCCCCAGTATTCATCATAGAGTCAATTAATACTCAAAGGCCAATTAATTCATTAATTCATAAAGATAAGCAATATGATCCAAGGGAAATCAATTACTAATCACAATCTGTTAATTTAGGTACACACATGGAAAGGAACAGGATCCAGTATAAATCAGATAGTCAAAAAGTTCTTCAGTTTGTGAACTTTGAGAGAGAGGCAACTACTCAGATGCCACAGTCTACCCCTCTGCTCTGGGTTTAAAACTAGCTGGTCCTGGCCACTCTTTAGTTATAAACAAATCAAGAAAATACCACGGCACCTGGCTCACTAAGCAGACCAACATGCTGCTCTGCATGGCCTCTCTGCCTCCAGTCTTCTCAGTACTGCCCAACTGCTCTGGGTTTGCCTCTGTGCTTTTTGCAGTGCAGCTCAGCTTCAAGCTTCCCTGAGGCTTTTCTCCAAATAGCTTTTTGCAGCCCTCTCTTACTTGGGGCTGCAGGTTCCTCTCTCTAGGGGGACAGAGCACCCAGCATTGCATTTTTTTTTCCCCAGAAAAAAGAAACTGAGAGTCATGTCATGGGAATATACACCTACT
The DNA here is from genome assembly GCF_001723895.1 of Crocodylus porosus. Classification (NCBI taxonomy): domain Eukaryota; kingdom Metazoa; phylum Chordata; order Crocodylia; family Crocodylidae; genus Crocodylus; species Crocodylus porosus. Next base: position 190,531,359 of record NW_017728906.1, read on the forward strand.
GGGGGCTTGGCCTCATGGTTTTCCATCAAGTGTTTCTCCTTAATGACCCTGGCTCAGCCTTCTTGCCCAATCCCCCCTGCCAACACCCAAGGGTCCAGCCCAAGAATTCAGCCACATGGGCGAACTCTCTGCAGGTGGAACAGGTAAATGTCATGTTACAGCCTCAAATTATAAATTTGAGAAGAAATCAAGGAACAGCTGGAGTGCTCTCAGGTAATGGTATAAGAATCCTAGTCTGTGCTGAGACCATTCTTAAAGCAATCTAGTCTGTGGATGATTTCTTATTCTGCAATTTCATGTTCAACCTTGTTTTTAAAGTTTCGCTGTTTAAGATAGCTATAGTTAGGTCTTGATTCATTTTACATGCTTCAGTCTCCCCGCATTTTTACTACCATACCTTTCTCTCAGCATCGCACCGTACTCCTTCTGCAGAAGCCATTACTATGGTCACTTCTCTAGCAGTCCACATCAGGCATGCAGCAGTGTGACAATTACTATTGAACCCTTGTGGATGGTACCAAGTACAATACAGTGTCAAACTTCCCAGTCCTGAATAGACTCATTAAGGCAAAGGCCAACTGCAAATTCATGTAACTCAGTGGTTCCCAGCGTTTTTTGCTGCAACCCTAACTTGGCCACCAACAGGACCTCCTGACCCACTGCCATGGGGGTTGCTGGAAGCAGAGTGTGGCAGCGGCAGCCCAGGAGTGGGGGAGCTGCCATTGCCCCCTTTGTCCGTGGGGCCACGTCCCACCCACCCGCCACTCCCGAGCTGTGTGTGAGTGTGCATATGCGTGTGGGCCCTTTGTGACTCTATTGAGGACCCCCCGTGAGCCTGATTTGGGTTGCACCCCAAGGCTGGGAACCAATGATCTAACTGAAGCTAATATTCTAGATCTGGCATAGTCTGGATTCAGGGCAGAACACAGAACTGAAACTGTTTTACAGGCATTGAAGGGTGATCTCCATCTGTAAGGAAATGAGAGCTGGCATCCATTCACATCATCCTCTGCAGCACTTGATACTGTCAGTCATGCGTAACAGCTGTCCCTGGTGGCATGAATCCAGGGGAATGTACTAAAATAGTTTGAGTCTTTCCTGGAGAGTTGCATCAATTGGTGATGGCAAACTGTCTCTGCACCACTAGACCCTTCACTCCTGAAGTCCCACCTAGATCAATTCTCTCTCTGATCCTATTCTGCATCCAGGATATCAGTACCAGTAGGAACTGAGACTTGAGCCAGGGGTCCAGTCAGGATCAAAAAAATGCAGTGTCTAAGGCAAAGACCAAGACAGGGATTGAGAGCTGAAGGTCCTACTCAGGAGTGGGAAGTAAAGACAGGAACTGAGGACTAGGTAGGTGTAGGAATTAGGCAGCTTATGGGCTGGATTCAATCACCATCTGATAGCCTAAGCTGTGGATAGTGGTCAGGTGTCTTACAGTTCGACATAATGGACCCAAGTGCTAGCAACATGCGTTCATATTTACCCTTCACTAGATAAAACCAAGGCCCAGTTCTTGCATGAGATCATTTCATGGATGAAAAACAACTTGCTCAAGCTGAAATGAGGTAGAAGAGAGATGATGCTGGGGGGTACTCTGGTGAGCATCTGGGGACAGTGCAATCTCCTTTGGTCAAAGGTACATAACCTGTAGTTGGTCAATCCATTCTATAGTTTAGGGCATCTCTTGAATGGATTGCTAAAACTAAGCTCCCCTGTCTGTGACTAATGGCTTTCTATGTCTAATGCTTTTCAATCACCTTAGGCTGACTCCATCCCATCCTAACAGGGCTCATTATCCTTGTCACCTCCCAGCCACATTGCAGCACGGAAATATCCTGGGCACAAAGCCTTCAGTGCTCAGGAAACTCCAGCAAGTACAGAATACTGCAGTGCATCTTCTCAGCCACACAGGCAACACAAGCATATCACATCTGCCCTCTAGAAAATATCAAATCAACGTGAAGGTCAGTCATCCAAGGGATTCAATGATTTGTACCGAGGGTATGTAAAAGAGTATCTAAAGTGGTCTTTTATCCAAAAGCAGGACAGGGACCGTGACCAACAGTTTCGCTCCTCCTGTCACAATGAAGCTCCTTACAATAAGGATAAAAATATGTCTGTGCAGGAGACAAAACTTTCTCTGGGGTGAGTGCAAGACTCTGCAATGAACTCTAAGTAGAACAACAGACCATTATAAATCTCTTCACCTTCTACTCCAAAAACAAGGCTTTATTCTTTGACCTTACCTTCTCTACCATGACTAGAGGGCAACATGCATACAAACCGAATGCTTGCCAAAACAAGGCACTCAGAGAAAAAACAACATGTGACAGGAGTCACATTGCTTAATGCCCTACTGGAAGGCACTTAGATGCTGTAATGATACTTGTTGTTTAAAAACCCAAATGGAACCGGCCACATCGCTGCCCCAGCCCTGCTTGGCACTCCCTCTAGTTACCTCTTGTTGTTGGCTTCAACTTTACACTGCTTTTCCTTCCCTTCAAACCTCTACATGACTCTGTGCCTACAAGTGGAAACATATGTCACCTTTCCTCACCTTTGTGCCACCATCAAGATTTTTATGGCAGCACAAGGAGAAGCAAGCAGACATCTATACCCTTTCGCATGCCCACCATTTACGGTCATGACAAAGGTGGTAATAGATTGTGCTGTTTGCTTGGTGGTGGGAGAGCAAGGGCAGCCAGAGCTACCTGCACTCTCCAGCTATCTTGGGCAGGTGCTTTGAAGGCTTGAAGGGCCTGATCCTACACACCCCCAGACTTCCCAGGCAGAATTGGGCCCCTCCTGGGGGTCTCTGTAAGCATGGCACCCCGGGCTTTCCCCACTTATGGAGACACAGCAGGGAGATCGCAGGGGTGCATCTCCATCAGTGGGAAATCCTGGGCTTTCCCTACTTAAAGACACATGCCCCAGGAGGCATGAGGAAGCATGGGAGCCAAGAAATTCCCAGCACCCCATGCTGGGACACACGCTGGACTTTAAAGGGACACTTTAAGAAAACAGATGCCGACATCAAGGGTTGGGAGGAGCTGGCTGCCAACCAACTCCAAGGGTGCCACAATCTCAACAAAGTGGCAGCCCACTTTGAAGTTGAGCATTTTGCCCTCAGAGCAGAGGAGAGAGAGCAGAAGAAGGAAAATGAGAGAAATCCCAGAAATTCTAATTATTCTTTCCTGCAGAAAGACCTGCAGTTTCTTCAGACAGATCAGCAGCTCAAGGATTGGACTCTAAAGTCACATGAAGACCCACCAGTGAGCTGTGGCAGAAATCATCCTGGAATCGAAGGCTTGCCAACAACACATGTAAATATATTATACAGTAGCCACATATTATACACTTGCATACACAGGTGCTCACTGACTGTGCAGTAACCAGCATTACTGCACAGTAGCATCTCTGCATGGCTTCGTGGTGACACTGACTGTGCAGTAGCTTGTTACTACTGCACGGTAGCGTCACATCGTGGTTCATGCCCCACGATGCTACTGTGCAGTAGTAACGAGCTACTGCACGTAAGCATCTCAGGTAGGTGCAGCCACCGTGAAGCACCTAGTGATGTAGGCTGTAGAAGTAGCTGGCTAGGCAGATGCTTTCTATGCTTCTGTTTTTTCCAGAAGTGCAAAAATAATAAACGTATTTCTCTCTCACACAGCTGTCCACACTGTGCAAGGGCATACCGCCATGAAAACATGCCCCACTCACTTCTCTCCATGTGCTGAGTGCTGAAATGCCTTGTGTAGCTACTAAGTGCACATGAGACAGGGGACCTGAGAATGGTGTTGGGTATGTCCTAGGGATGCAGCAGAAAGCAGGTCCATTACATTTGGGTGCCTCATGTAATGTTTTGTAAAGGACACAGTTGGGGAGGGGCAGAAGGAATACAAAGGGTTGTTTCTGGTATTTGAGGCATAGGGATAGCAGCATTAATGCTGAAAGGAAGCAGGAACTATTAGTATCAGCACATACTTTACAGCAGGGACTCAGTAATTGCTCATTTCTTGTACAGCAGCTTATTAGAACAAAAGGGGGGAGAGAAGGGAAATACGTGTACAGAACCAAGGACAGTTTTATCTTGCAACTTGGCCAGGCTGAAGTTTGACTGGTCTCTGCTTTGAACCCCTCTGAGACTGTTTCCCAAATACAAATAAACTAGAAACCACATTCCTGTTGATGCCTTCAAATTGCTCCCCTGCTGTTGTTACAAGTAATGGGTAAGTTTGTTATGAGTGAAATGACTCCAGCTGGAATCACAGCCCGTTTTCTAAATTGTTTTATCTTTTTCTTTCTTTTTTGGGGCAGCTGCCAGCACTGGGGGGCAAAGTCGGGGTGGGCCATGTCTTCCTTTGGTGAGGGTGCCAGCCACTGCTGTTGCTTTAATATATCTCAGAGTGCCATGTCAGAGAGAAAAGCGTGTTTGAAAAACAGAAAGATATCACAGTCTTGGGATGGGAGCTCCTGAGCAGGTGTAGGAGCTCAAGGTGCTTCCAAAGGAGCCAGACTTGGAGCTGACGATGTCTCTGTGGCCAAGGCATACATCCAGCCTCAGCTCAAGGTCATCTAGTCCAACCCCCTCCCTGAGGCACGATCATCCCTACCCAAACCATCCCATACAAACCATAAACTAAACTCTACGTAAGACGACCCTCAACCCTAACACAACAGAGCGAACACCCTACCCTGCCACAGCTGGGAGACCTCGGCACCCAGCATCCTGCTTCTCTGAAATATTGTCGATATATACCAATAGATACGTCAATCAGAGCTGTTCCTAGGGTACAGTGAATTGGGGTGACTGCCCTGGGCCCCGCACTTCGGGGGAGCCCTGCAGAGCCAGGTGGAGCAGCCACAGCCCTTTCCATGGGGCCTGCCTGACGCTGGCAGCTCAGCCCAGCGCTGCGGAAGAACCACAGGGGTACCACGGCCCCACACAGAGTTAAGGCGCCCCCACACAGGCTGATTTGCTCTGGGCCCCGCACCCAACTAGAGTCAGCTCTGATGTCAGTATACCCCAGTAGAGGGCCATGCCCCCCGCTGCATCTCTCACAGTCCCTACAGAGTAAAATTCCTTCCTCACCCCAAATACAGGCAGCCCTTGGACTTACAACACAACTGGTTCCTGAAAACCGCATCTTAAGTCGAAACGTTGCAACTCGGAACCAATTTTCCCATAGGAAGCAATGTTATAAATGGGGGATTGGTTCCTGAACCAAGGCCCGATACCCTATTTTCACTAAAAATAACCAAGAAGTTTGTACTCCATCAATTATAGATGGGTCATGTAGCCACATTAATGGATTTATACTCATATGGATTTGGGAGGACTTCTTTGAGGTGGCTTTGCTGGACTTTTTGACGGGTTCTTGGCTGGAGTCTTCTCAGGAGTCTTGGCTGCAGGTTTTTCTGGAGTCTTGAATGTGTTTGCTGTCATGGCATCACATCAGATCAAGCACTGTCAAGTCGACACTGATGTCAGAAAGTTGAAACGGGGCGTCAATTTATAAACCTCGGAAGTGCGAAACGTAACCCAAAGCGCTGCGAGTCAGAAAGTTGAAACAGGGTGTCAGGTTATAAATGCTGTAAGTGCGAAACGTAACTCAAAATGTTGTAAGTCAGAAAGTTGAAACAGGATGTCAATTTATAAACCTCCTAAGCACGAAACGTCGTAACTCGAAACGTTGCAAGTTGAGGACTGCCTGTACACGGGGTGACGAATGCCCACCGGGCTCGGTTCAGCGGCGAAGACCAGGTTTATCGCCTCCCAGCAGCCGCCTGCACACGGTTCAGCCAAACAAGGCGCATCACACCAGGGGCGAAGGCATTCGCGCCTGCGGCTACAAAGTTTCCAATTCTCCTTTTCTACCAGGGCCAAAACAATAAAGCGGAGGGGCAAGAGCCTCAGCGGCCTTCCTCCTCCCC
>NW_017728906.1:190537621-190555478 GCF_001723895.1 Crocodylus porosus
CTACGACGTCACCCGCAACCCGCATCTCAACAAGGTAGCGGGGCCGCAGCAGCGCCGGGGCCCCCGCAGAGCCTGGGCGCGGGTTTCAACGCGGGCGCGTCTGCCTGGTTGCGCGGGGCCCCTTTTCTCCCGGGAGCGGGGTGCGGGTGTGGCAGCGCGCGGGGGTCTGCCCGGCCTCCGCCGGAGGTGAGCGGCAGCCTGCGGCCAAACTCTCTGTGCTTAATTCAAAAAAAATGAGGGAAGGAAGAGGTTGGTGACTTGCTTGATGAAAACCCACCGTGGATAGTAAGGATGTTTTGAAAGCTGCCTTTAGAAGTGAAACTGGCTTTTAAAAGAAATTTCTTTGCATTAAAAAGGGGAAGTGAGTTTGGGCTGGTTTTGTTTTTGAGCCTCTCTCCACTGGCTCCACGGTAACCCCTGTTTTATGTCCTAAAAATCACGCTTCCTACGGGAAAGAATTTTTTTAAATGCTCAGTATTGTTCGGGCTCTGGGGTAGACTGGCTTCTTGCTGCTCTGGACCAAATTCCCAAGGAGCGCAAAAAGCGCCCCAGGTCGTGTTGTATTTATGAATAGCGCAGTTCCTCATCCTCCTGTCTGCCTCCTGATTACAAACATCAGAGCAACGTGTGAATTGGAGGATAATATAGATGTATACAGTCGGACCCTCAGTTGCACTGATTCACCTATACACGCTTTATATAACGTGACCGTGTTTCAATGTATGTGACACCCTGCTTCACGTTTATACAGTTTGCGGTAGAGCGGTTGTTAGTTTGGAGTCTGCTTACATAGCGGTAGCATCACTTGTCATCTCCTCCAAGACTGTCCATCATTTTTGGTTATATTAACCCCTGAATATTTGTGAAAATGGCGTCAAAGAAAGCCCTTGATGTTGTGGCCAAAAGAGCACGTAGGTCTATCACCCTGGCCCAGAAAATAGAAATCCTTGATAGAAGGCAATAGTGCTGTGTCAGTTGCTCACCAGTATAGTTTAAGTGAATCGACTGTGCATACCATTAAAAAAAATGAGTGAGCAAACGATTAGAGATGGTGTGAAAATGACAATCCCTGCGAGTTCGAGAGTGTCATTGGTGACTTGAATTCCTCATTTAGATAAGGTTGAGAAACGCCTTAATCTTTGGATCAATGAAATGACCAATAAAAAAGGAGCTGTTATCAACAGTGCCGCAATTAGGGCTAAAGTTTTGTCTCTGTATGAGCATGTAGCCGGGAGTAAAGGTTTTAATAAGGCTATTAATTCCATTATGTTGTGTTTATATATCCTTTTACCATGAAATAATGTTACCAAATTTTGGTCCCAGGTCCCTAGCCCCCTGTTTTCCATTGACTTAATGCCTCCCAGTTACACAGTTTCAACTTACACGGTGTTTTTCAGGAACGTATCCCCCACGTAATTGGGGTCTGACTGTATATAGGCTTTGGGAATTTGGGGTTGAAATCTTATGCTGATATTCTGACAGACTACTCCAGTTATCGGATATCTTATAAATGTGCCTACTGTCATCTTGGGTTATGGGTGCCTTTATTACTGTTGTTCTCATCGAGCGTTATCAACGTGTTGTCAGTGCTGAAGTCTCAGGATCTGTGGTGCCAGCAAAATTCGCAGCCAGGAAATCCCAACACCGGTCTTGCCTTAAAGAACAACTGCAGGCTCGGTTCGGTGGCAAAGATTCGGCCAGGTTTATTGTCTACCAGCACAGCCTTAACACGCTTTGGCCTAACAAGTACATCAGACCAGGAGCTAAGGCATTTGCACCTGTGACAAAGTAGTTGCCACTATGCAGGCAAAGTTTTCTTGTTTTCCAATTCTCCTTTTATACAATGAACAAAACAAATGACATATTACTTTCCATCTACATGTTGAGCATCTCAGACCGTCTTGTACTGGGGGCTTGTTTCAGTCCTGACCTGGGTGTTTCAGCCTTATCCCAGTACTGGGCTGTCCTGCCTTGTACCACCATGTCTCTGTCCCATCTCTTGCCATGCAAGCCTGCCAAGTTTTTAACGTGAGAAGTTCGTGCATCCGTCCGGCTTGCAGGTGAGGCCTGGCCAAAGCTTTAGCAAAGCCTTTGTGTCAGCATTGATCGATGCTCCAGCAAGGCCTGCACCTACAGTGAATAAACTGGACAGCAGCTAGGGGTCTGAACAGTTGGGAAGTTGATTATAATTTTCTCTGGTAACTACCTTTTGCCTCTTGTCTTGAACTTGAGGTTTCAAACTCCTTGGGGCAAGGATTATCTTTGATCTTTTCTTATCTTTTTATACTGCTCAGGCCCTATTGCAGTGGTTGGGACCTTTACGTTCCACTTCATGTACAATTAATGGCAGCTCCCTTGATGCATCAGACTGCTGCACCACAGTGCATCATCTGTTGTAGTGGAGGCTACTGTACTATGCCATCAAATAGTTCAGAACCGCCTGTAAGGCTGGGGAGAGACTGAAAATGTATCAGTTATCCATGAAAAGCATTGAATTGTTGGAGCTGAAGTGCTTTAGTTCTGTTTTTTTTCTTCATAACTGTCTTGTCAGCTAGCATTGTCCAAAGGTATCTTATCAAGAGAACGATATCTGGTGTGTCTACTGCCATCACGTATATCAGTTATTACTGGAAAATTAGGACCTTCACCTTTGACTAGTGAAGCGGGTCAAAGTGATGCAATAATGTATTGCTTCAAATTGGAATGGATCAGGTAATTACTGCAAGTCATCAGTCTATTATGTTTCTTGAAAACCTGACCCTGCTTCTTATGAAGTCAAGGGCAAGGCTTCCTCTTTGATTCCTTAAGGAGCAAGTCTTTTTGTTTTCCTGAGGGCCTACTTATAGATTTCATAGATTTTAGGGTCAGAAGGGACCTATTAGATCATCAAGTCTGACCTCCTGCCTTGGACAGGAAAGGGTGCTGGGGTCACATGACCCCAGCCAGGTGTCTGTCCAGTTTCCTCTGAAATACCTCCAAGGAAGGGACAGCACCACCTCCCTTGGAAGCATATTCCATATTTTGGCAACCCTCACCGTAAAGAATTGTTTTCTGATGTTTCTAAATTTCCTCTTCTTCAGTTTGTAGCCATTGTTTCTAGTTACCCCGATGGGCACCCTGGTAAACATCGTACCCCCTATTTCCTGCTGCCCCCCCACCGATGAGTTTGTAGACAGCCACAAGATCACCTCTCAGCCTCCTCTTGTGTTGTCTCATTTTTGTTCTCTTTCTTCCTTGAGGGCGTTAAAGACCCAACAGAACTTGGTTGCAAGCACAGGAAGGAGAGAAACCATGTTTCTGTCACTGGTGAAATGTGTCACATATATCATGTTTCATCGGATCCATAAAAATCTCCCCCTCGAGTTTGTGTATAAAGAGGGATGTTTGTTGGGATTCAGGTTGCAAGCTTCTGCCCCAGATCAATGTAGAACAGTATTTATATGGCCCTTTTTAATGTGGTATCTGAACACCTCACAGTCCTCAATGCAATCATCCACACAATACCCCAGAGAGGTAGGGATATCTGCTAATTGTAATCAGTAGTTTAGCTTGCATGCCAGCATGGGCCCTCTAAGCTATTTTGGTAGCAGCGCTTGGCAATAAGCTAAGCAGCTCTGAACAGGCCTCTGATTCCTTAGGGGACGTAACAGAGGAGTGAGCAATTAATTGTCCTTTGAACAGGAAGGAACCTGCTGTCCATGATCTTTCTGTGGCGGCCTTTAGAGCTCACTGCTGCCTGACTCTATTGATGTGTAGAGTATGGTGTACAAAGCCCATCTGTTTTTCCAAATCTCTCCAAGAAAAGGTGAATGATAAATACACTGAGGACATGGCTTCCTTGCTATGTTTTCCTTCCACTGGCTTTTGCTGACTAAGTGAGATTACTGGATGAATAAGTTACAAAAAGTTTATTCCTAAATATTGGTGAAGAATGGAATTTGGCGATTACACCAACTCCCTGAGAAGGGTTTTGTAGTTCATTTGGCTCCATTTCTCAAATCATTGTGATTTATAGAACAGGTTGGTGTGTTGTTGTACATCCAGCTTTGCTTGCTGAAACAGACTGCAGTATCTTCCCGAAAGCACAAAGCAGAGATGGACCAGTGTGTTGAATGGGAGGATGAGATCTAGGATTTATTATTAGTTCTCTGGCAGGCATGGCGAAAGTCACGTGGAAGGAAACTTTGCAGATTGTTTCCTTTGGGTACTCTAAAAAGATTTGAATGCACAGTTTTTAACACTTGACCAGAGGAAGACATTTCAAAGAAAAATTTGGTTGCTGCCTAGCTTTTGAGAGGGGTATAACCAAGCTGCTATGATTTTCAAAAACTTACTTCTTATAGGATCCTGTACACTATTCTTTCTGTTTCTAAATATTACCACTTTTCTCCCTTGTTCAGAGTTACACAAGATGTTTTAATGGTCTTCTCCTGGGGCCCTTAATGGCCTAGAGAGGCAAAAAAATGAGGCAGCCACCCTTAATTTGACAGAAAGGTTTCACAAATCAATGGAGAGGAAGTGGAAAGAATTAGTTCCTAGATTTTAAGAAGTGCTGTTTAAAGCAGTTGTTCACTTCCAGTCCTTGAAATGTTGTAGAAATGAAACATGAAGCAGCGTAAGAGCTAGTGTCTGCCCACAATTGCTAATGCTTTCAAAAGATCAGTCAGCACACAGACCTCCATGTGTGCTACTATCTAGGGAATCACATGACAGTTTGGCTGCTCAAGAGATTTAATAAGTTTGACAGTACCCAAATTACCAGAGAGGTCTGGTTTTAGTGGGATTTTTAAAGCAGGGGCCATGTACATTTCCTGCTTGTTCACAAATGTGCATTAACATGAATGTTATCACTTTATCCTGCAGAAAGTCTGGGCATGTGGTATAAAAGGAGTCTGTTTTCAGAAGTCTCAGGAGAGAAGCTCGATCCACGGGATTTAGGGAAAGCAGGGGTACTGGGAAAGGCATCCTAGACAATGAGAGGGGCAAGAGGAATCCAGAAGCTTGGATCTAAAATCGGCACCATAGAAACAAGAATGACATCCCTCAAGCATGAGTGCCCTCAGCCCAGTTCTGCTAATGCAGAGCAAGGCCTTGCGCTCAGGATACAAACTGGGAGGCGGTGGGAAGGATCTTGCATCCGTGCATGACCCCATGGATCGTGAACCACTGTAGTCAGGAATACTTAGCTCTTGGCCCTCTATGAACTAATATCACTCTTAGATTAAGTATACTGCATATCACTATATGTTGTATTTCTAGTTTTTAGTCCACTCCAATATTGCTTTGTGTGGGTACTCTCCAAGGTACAGAATTCCTGAGTGACTTGGCGCAGGGCTGGCCTACCTGCAGAGAAGGAAAACTGGTCTGTAGCTCACAGAGTGCTTTGGCTGACTTGGGCAGGGGCTGCATTGTATCTTCTCCCTTGCACTCTCTGGCATTTAGGATTGGAACCTAATTGGAAATAGGTCACTTCAAACAAACAGGATGATTTCTTATTACATATCGTCTGTTAAAGATGATGGCTTCACTGATCTGTTACCAAATTCTATTTATTACTCCCCAGTTCTTCCAGGCTCTGTTGTAAATATGCATGCTGCCCTAACTAGGAATGCAGTTAGCAAGCTAATTGAGCTGAAAGCAAGGGTAAATGCGTTAACCAGGCAGGTTTATCTTTAACTACATATCTTTAGAGTCTCAAGGACCCAAATTATTCCTTCCAAGATCAGTTGTAATCTTTTTCTGTACACCAAACTGCCTTCATTTGTACATATTTCAGTTGGTGGTATGAAAATAACTCACGTTTGGCTGAAGGGCCCACTTCTGAGTCAAACCCTTTTGGATCTCTGCCATCACAAATGCTGCAGACATCCAGATATGGAGGTCAGCACTTTTTTTCCTGGAAGTGGCAGAATATTAGCATTGTTTGAGGAACAGGCAAGAACTGCAGATAACTTGTACTTTTTATGGAAGCTGCAGTGCAGATACAGTGTATAGAATTAGGCCTTTTAATATATTTGGCTAACAGTTTATATGTTTTTTGTATTTGCATGTGCTGCCCACTTGTGCTTCTCATGGAATGTATTTTGATGATTTATAAAAATGATGACTAGATGGGTATTCAGGATTAAGCCCCATCAAGGAACGGGCAATTAACTCCTTTCCTGCTGGTTTATGCTGCCGCATGTTTGGGCTTTCCATTGGTCTTGGGCGTATCGAGAGCATGGTATGTAGAAATGAGTTTTAAAGTTCTACTTCAACATCACAGGGAGCAAAGTTAGGAAATTAAGCATGCCAGCAACATAATATAACACATGAAGGTACAAAGCAGGTGAGGCAGCATTTACATGGTTTAGCCTTAAAATTAGTCCGGATATGAAACGGGTTGCATGTGAGGCAAAATTGGGCGTTTGTGTGACTGGATAATATGGTAGCAACACTTAGAGCAGGAGCAGGGGTAGGCAATTATTTCAGCTGGAGGGCCGCTTAATGAGTTCTGGTGAGCCGTCAAGGGCTGCAAGAGTAGCCCTGCCCCCTGGTTGCCATATTGGGACTGGAAATCCCACCCCCTGGCTTTTGCCACTGGGAGCCCCTCCCCTTGCCCCTGGAAGTACTCCTTTGGCGGGGAGGAAGGGTTGCCCTCCTAGAACTGGAAAAAAAAAAACAAATCGTATACTAAAAACCAATCATTTACTATAACATATTTTAATTTTATTCCAAAAAATATTTTTGTCCTGATTTCTGTGTGTTTGCATAGTGTATATAGAGGTGATTGCATACTAACTGAAAAATAAAATCTTACTCTTGAATATTGTGTGTGGGGTGTCTTTGGGGGAGTGTGCGGGGGGTGTGTGTGGGTGAGTTTGTGAGGGCATGTGGCTGAGTGTGTGCAGGAGGGTGTAGGGTATATTGGGGGTGTGGGGGGTGTATATGCAGAGGAGTTGTGGGGGTGAGGGGGGGTGTGGGGACCCCCCATGCACTCCCCCCATGGTGGAAGCAGTAGCGGCAGTAGCAGCAGGTGGCAGTCCCTCAGGGTGCTTGTGGCCCATGCACGCGCTGCTGCCTGGTGGCATGTGGCTCCGGCCAGTCCTGGGAGCTGCACGTGGCAGCAGGGAGTGGAGCCAGGCTGGCCCAGCTCTATCACGTGGGGCTCCTGTGCAGCTCCCAGCACTCATGCGCCACTTGGGGGGAAGCCCTGCATAATAGAGCTGGCTGCCTTCCCTGCACCCTGTAGCCCCATACAGTTGCCAGGACTCCGCCGGAAGTGATGGGTAGCCCCTCTCCCCACTTCCTAGCAAAGTCTCAGGAGCTGCATGTGGTGGCAGGGAGTGGGGCCGGTCCACCGGCTCCATTGCGGGGGGCTTCCCCCCAGTGGTGCATGAATGCTGGGAGCTGCACTTGCGTTGCAGGGAACCCCATGCAATAGAGGCAGGCTGGCCTGGCTCACTCCTTGCCTCTACGTGCAGCTCCCAGAACTGGCTGGAGCCGTGCACCACTGGGTGGCTGCACCTCCGCTGACCATGAGTGCCCTGAGGGCCTGCCGCTGCCACCACAGGCTGTATTTTTCCTGCCGCAACCCAGAGCAATGGATGCCCATTATGTGGATCCATCCATTTTTTTCAGTATTTGCCTAACAGTCCTCTTCTGAATGACAGATTTGAGGAAGGGTTACTTCATCACTGTGTCCTTCAGCCTCTAGATCCTGGGAGATAACCTGAACTGGAACAAACAAGGTTTGGAGCAACTATGCTCTGCAGAGCAGTACTTTCTAACCTTTGTTTTATGATGCACAAGAAGTGATACAATCTTCATCCATGGTGCTGGTTAGTGGAGCATGTGGTATGACAAACCTTTGCTAATATCTGGCACGGAGAGGCATGCTTTAATCTCGTCTGGGCCAGCTTGTTCCTGAGTATAACTCAGTTCAGTAGGTTATACCAAGATGGAATTAGTCCTTGTATTTTTGTGTGTTTCTCTCCTATGTGTGGGACAGCTCAGTCAAATCTCTTGATTTCCCCCCCCCCCTTTTTTTTTTTTCTTTTTCTTTTTTTTTTTGCAATATCCTGCACATATAATACTGGTGAGGGCAGATCATAACATGTTGAGACTGAAGAGGCTATTCAAGGATAGTCATTTTTGGGAAGCAATTGGCAATAACAGTCTCTAAACTGAAGCTTATTATTGTATTATGAACAAGCAGCTTATGTAAAGGTCCAATTAGGCTTGGCTTCCAGGCACTTTGCTTACAATATGTTCAGTATGCCTCAAAGCCTCAGGATTGCACCAGGCTTGTTGCCGTTCTTGGGCTTGGCAGCAGTTTATGGTGCTTTTTTCCTTCCATTTCAGACAGGCTGGAAGACTGCAGACTTTCCCAGCTGTATATCCTCCTATACCATCTATCCCATAGTCCCCTGCAGGTTGGATCACTCAAATAGTCTCTATCCTTGAGAATTACCCACAAGTAGTGGGGATGCAATGGCTTCTATTTTGAGTATGGGGTTGTAATAGAAGACCCAATAATCCTGTTACTGTCAATGAGTGTAAGGGTAGGATAAGGGTGCCTGTAAGGTGGACTGCCTGGAGGCTGGGAGGGGCAGTCCTGGTGGCTTTATAACCCCAGTTCCAGGGAAGAGCAGTGAGGGTAGTGCTGGAGGAAGGAGCTCCCTGCACGGAGCTGTAGATGAAGCACTGGAGACTAGTAACTGTGAGCAGTGAAAGAGAGACACCTAAGGTTGTCCTGAACTGAACTGAGGTCCCATTTAATTATCAAAATCAAGGCATGGCAGGTGTAGGTCTCCAGGGAGTTGCTGTATTTCCAGCAGATCTGTTCAAGCCATAAAGGGTATGCCTAGTTCTGTTCCAAGAAGGCCTACTTTAATAAATGCTATTAGCAAGGTGTCTACAGGTTTCCCTTGCCAATCACAGTTTTTCCAACCATGGTTTTGAGTACCCATGCTTAATATTCTGTATTCTGTTTTGGCTACCATGGTATACGGTTTTAAGTAACCACAGTTTTCCGTGGCCATGCATCAGCCTGCCACCTGCCATTTTTCCCATAAGCCTTTTGTTTTTCCAGCCGCGGTTTTTGCCAACCACAGGAACTTTCAGGAACCTAACCCCAGTGGTTGGCGAGGGAAACCTGTATGTGATTTGTATATGCAGTGACCAGTTGTTCTATTAATCCATGCTCCAGGAAGGCCCACAGCAGCCAGGAAACATTTTGGTCACTGAGCTGTCAGGAAGACAGGCAAGTGAGGACTGACTGGCAGGGGACAGCAGACAACCGCAGCATACCCTAGGCCTGCTACAGGACCCACAGTGCACATAGTGCTGATGCTCTTGCATCTGTGTTGGGCACCGGGACTGTAATTAGTTCCTGTACAAGTGAATGTGAGCAAAATTGCACCTTATTCCTCCTGCCTGGCAAATTTGTGCAGGATCTTTTTCAATCTAGTCTGAAGATGTTTTTTAAATTCTTGTGGACTTGCTGTCTACTCTCTAGCCATGGATGCTATGATGTTGAAAGAAGCTGGGCTATGTTCCCTGACAGAGAGAGACTGTGTTTGAAGTTTGAAGTTTCCCATGAACCAAACCCACCCTTACATTGGGGAAATGATATCTCTGTCCAGGCCTGTGTTTGTTCTGGGGTTCTCCAGAGGCTTCCAAGTACAAATCTCAGTGTTATGGACATAATAAGACAGCATCTTTTGTGCTCCACTTTGTGCACTGGAAATCTGGCCCAAGTCCTAGTACTGTAGGAAGCAAGATAAACATTTCAATAACACGTGTTCAGACTGTCCCAAAGTACTTGCTCAGCAGGCTTGTTAGCACACTGCTACTAGCTTGTAATGCTGGGGCTTGGGGGACGTGTTTGTATATGAGTCTCAATGCAGAGAAGCTGCAGATTTTAAACAATCAAATGTTCCTCTGCTCTGGACCTGGATGAGAACAAGGTTTTATTGGGTGCTTAGTAGTCCTGTGTGTTACTATTACCTTTCCCTTATTTTGATAGAATTAAATAGGTGCGTCTTACCCTTGTTTCAAAGTGGAATTAACAACTTGCCCTGTCTATAGCAAGCACATTCAGTGGTGCAGCTCCATCTAGCTGGTGGGTGGCCAGCAATTGGGGCAGATCCCCAGCGTTGGTAAGGTCTTGGATCCTAACAAAAAATAATAAGTAGCAAACAGGACTCGGGCGACGTGGGTTGTATTTCCAGCTTGGCCACTGCCTTGCTGTGCGACCTTGGGAAAGTCACCTTGCTTCCTCCTTTCTCAGAACTCCCAGCTGTCAAATGGGATAAGTATGCTGTCCTCATTTTCTGCTGTGCTTTGAGAACCACCTTAATAGCTGTATCATTAATGAAAGAAGTGCAATTTGGACTGAACTGAATGGTCAGTGCAAATTGCTCTCGCTACTGGGGCTTAAGCTAGGTCTTTCTAAGAAACTGTTGCTGACAATGGATTTGTTTGGGAAAGAGGTTTAATGACATTTTATGTGCCAACAAAAAATGTAGTGTTACATATGTGGATATGGGTGAATGCAGCTAGTACAGCTTATTTTGCTGGCTAAACCAGTATGAGCCGTCCCGGCAAAAGCCTGTGTTTGCTGGCATAAACTGCCTCTACAGTAAGAGGTTTCTATGGGTCTAGCTGTAGTGGTGAAACTTCAGTGTAGATGAGGCCTTAGTAGTTGCTTTGATGGGAGGACATGTGGAAGCTGACATTCTGGCTGCCTGCATTGTAGCTGGTCTGTGGACAGATAAGTAGTTAGTCTACTGTTAGCTCTGTGCAAGCACATAATTAATTGGGCGGTATCAGTTGGACAAATTCGCTAGCGCTCAATTCACACACAGAAAAGTTGTAGTGATAATTAGAGGAAATGGTAACTCTGGACAAAAGCCACCTGTGGATTTTTAAACTGATGACCCTTTTAGTGAGCTGGTTGCAGTACAATGCTTACATTATGGAAATTCATTAATTTGGCAAATTCCAAAACTTTTTTTTACCTCATTTGCTTTTTTGAAAAAATGCAAGGTTTCTTTAAGCCACAGTCAGCTTTTGCAGAGACTGAACATGGCTCTTGGGGTGTCTTTACATGTGGTCCAGATTGCAGGGGGTCATTTTAATTAGAGTGGCTTCCAGACAGCTGCTCTAATTAACACGTTGCAGCATCATATGTATTCAGTGCCCCACATTTCAAAATAGCTGTGGGGGTGCTTTAACTAAAATTCAAATGAGCTTTAGTTAAAAGTGCCCTCACTGCCATTCTGAAATGCGAAACACTGAATACGCGGGACACTACAGCATCCTGGAGCGTTCTAATTAGAGTACCCCATCAATGACATGTCCTAATTAGAGCACATTGGAGCATGTCTATAGGCGCCCTTAGCTCAAACTGTGGAGTAAGGGTTTGGGGTTTTTTTGGGTATTTAAGTAAAATGCATTTCAAACAACATCAGCCCTTGATGGAAATAGCAGCAATTGCAGCAATAAAAATGTTCATAAGACTTTAGATGGAACTAGTGCTGTGTATTACAGTACATTCAGCGTTCCCTTTCACTATGGCCTGCTCCCACTGAAGTCAGCAGGAAGCAACTACTGACTTTACCGGGAGCATGAGAGATGTGTTGTGTTTAAGCAAGACTTTAGGTTGATTAGTGCTGTATGCAGAGGTGTAGCCAGGCAGCTCCGTCCCTGGGGCAGCTGTGCAATGCCTGGGTCAGCACTGACTGCCAGGGTGCCAAATGCAGCAGCATGGTCAGCTGCCTCTGTAGGTGTGTAGCTATTTGTGCACCTCCCCCTGACAAAGACAGTGCCTATAGCTGCTGCCCTAGTTGTCCCCCATCAGTTATGCTGTATTCTGGTGAGGCCTGCACGTTTCATTTAGGGGGGTGCAGAGCCTCTTGTGAAGTCAGGGGGAGTCTTTCCATTGACTTTCATTCATGGAGCTTGTTGCCTTTAATAAGTGATTTACACTAGTTACAAACACTGTGCTACTATCACTGACCTTCTAGAAATTCTGTACTCTAAAACAGTGGTTTTCAACCTCTTTTCATTTGTGGACCCTTAAAAATTTTGAATGGAGGTGTGGACCCCTTTGAATTGTAAGTGTGGGTATTTACATACTTTTGATTGCTTGTAGTCATCTTTAGCGGACCCCTCAGGCATAGTCTACAGACCCCCAGGAGGCTATAGACCACAGGTTGAAAACCACTGCTCTAAAATATAAAGACAACTAATTGACATTTTCTGATGCTTACCAGAGATGACAAGTTTGTTTGCATTTGGAAACATAATTATATAACTTTCAGGTAGTTAGAAAGAATGAAGTTAATTGAGTTTTGTTTGTTTGTTTCCAGGCATGTCATCAGATTTTCTGTGCCTTGGTTTCTCTCTTAAAGATACAGATGTAATAGGTGGGCCTCAGACACTTGTTTCTTTAACTGATCCAAGTGGGGGGAGTCAGGTTCAGTCCTACTGCAAGCAGGTGCAGCCTGGTTTTGACCTGAGAGGACATAATCTGAATTCATCTGTTGTGCTCCTTAACAGCCAGTCAACATATGGCACCAAATACTTTAGTACTGACACCACCACCATTTTGGCTAGTTAGGTGAATTCAACTATGCTACTAATGCATAAGGAAAAAGGGACTATAAGGTGGGTAGGGGAAGACTAATGACACCCCTGAAGTGCCCTAAGAGTATCCTGATTCCCCATGAAACAGTGTTCAATACACCTCTAGATTCATGATCTTGAAGTATAGAGTCCTTGTTTGTGGGAAGAAATGCCCTCCACTTCTAAGATACCTCTAGGACAGTAGTTCTTAAACTTTTTAGACTCAAGATCCCCCTTGGAAAATGCCAATTCTTAGTTTTGACTCGATTTTGGACTATAGAAAAATAATCAAGCAATTCTTCCCTTGCAAAGACATCAGGGAGACTACAACAAGTTAGAATGTCTTTGACAACAAAGATTGTTACTTGAAGTCTTTGGATTTATCTTGTGAATCATGATGTTTGCACACGTAATAGTGGTAATACTGCAAAGTCCCCTGTGACACCCCTACAAGGATCTCTCAGCCCCCCAGGCTGATTCTCTAACCCTGGTCGAGAATTACTGCCCTAGGATATCAATTCCTGAGGACTGCTCATTAGCAAAAATACTGTATGAAAATTGCTTCTTAATAGGAGTAGACCTTAAAAGACTTAAAATGCATTATGAGGTATGATGGGAAGAAGAGCTATATAGCAGCTTTCTTCCTGCCTGTCTCTTGCCCTTGATTTTTCATAGCTAGTCTAGATTATATTGAGATCAGAGTACCTGGGTTTGGATTTTTTTTTGGACTTTGATTTCCTGATCTCAAGGTAGAGCAGGCTTAAACATGTGCAGTGAATTTATATGCCCTAGGTAATACAACCTTGGACATTAAACTTAACTGTTATTCTGGTATCTTCAATTGCTATCAGATTTGTTTCTGTTTGGCTTTTTATTTTATTTGCTGAGATAAGCAAATTAAATAAGATTTAAAACAAAATATTAACATAAATTGTGTTGGTTGGTCCTTTCTTAGACCAAAGCAGGAAAAAAAAATCCAACAATTGTATAACATTAACAATCAGGATTGAATATTTTTCCTTAACAGAGCAAGGTAATTTTACAAAGGCACAAATCATAGTAATCTCCTGGCCCTAAATTCTTAGTTATGTGGAATTTGGAAATGATTAAATATATATATTTATCATTTTCCTTTCCCTTTGTTAAGAGAAAAATGAAACCACGGCAAAGCAAACTAGGATATGATTTGTCTTTGTGTTGCAATGAATGCAACTGACTGTGGTTCCAACATGTTTTGGGGTGGGTGTCCTTATTTGTTAAACCATTTGTATTGAGGTTAATTAAGCAATAAATTAATGCTCAGTAAGACTGTAAGGCCAAGTTCTGCTGGTGGAGCTCTGAGAGGAGTTGGAAAACTTAACTGTATCCAAAGGTGGCATTTTTGCCTCTCATATAACAGTTATCATTCCACCATGCTGAAGTATGTGGACTTATCCACAATCGTGGTTAAGCAGGAGAGATCTTAAAAGAGGGAACTAGACTTCATAAATGTCTGTCTCAATCCTGATCACACAGAAGGCAATGGTAAAATTTGCTATGATTTAGGAAATACAGCCCTTGAGTTGTCATAACTGGTTTGTATATCAAATAGACTGTTCCAAGAAGGGGAAGTGATGTGGTTGACTGTTTGCCGTATAGTATCGTTGAGTTTTGGATATATACTTGCACCTTCTGTGGTTTAAAAGTGAAGTCTAGTAGCAACTGCATTTTTTTAGGTTTGATTTTTTTTTTTAAGGGGCGGGGGACGGAGAGGATTTACTGTTCTGTACGTATCGCCTGGGCCCTCTTGTGTTACAGCTAGTCTGATCAAAGGATGGCATTTGGCCTTATGGCCCAATTCTTTCATTTGTGCCTCTTACCTGTTTTCTGCACTGGAAAATATGGTATCCATTTCACCCAGCAGTGTACAATTTAGCATAGACAGAACACTAGACAGTCCAGCATCACTGTCTTCTGCCGGCTCAGTCTCCTTCGCTACAGGTGGAATAGCGTCATCTCTGGAAAAAAGGCATTGATTTCGGTAGCTGAAATTCAGCCTTTCAGTGCCCTCCACAGGCTCTTTAAATGCGGTGTGCTGCCCTGGGCAAGAGAAACCTTGGCTTAGCAGCTGTGATTAGAGGTAATGCAGGATTACAGACCGTCCTATTCCTATTCAGTGTAGTGAGAGCAATGAGCTAAAAAGCAAATGATTATTTTAACTAAGCTGTGGATTCTGGGTCCAAGAATATTCTTATAAAAGCAAAACATAGGCAGTAACTCAGGCTGAAAAAATTAGCCTTTTATTCCGACTGCCGGGTACCCCCTGTCTTCCCTCTTTCCCTTCCCGATTCACATTTTATTAGCTCTGATATTAAAACTTTTTGTTCAGGACCTTTATCTGTTACCTGGATAAATACCTTCTTTATTTGGAGGAGCTTAATTTTGGAGCTTAATTGAATAGGAACAGGTTGGACAAGCCTTGAAGCTTTCAGGAACATAAACACTTTCCACTGCTAAGACTTTCATTCTGTGAGCAGCCTACATCAACAGAAGGCTTAGCTAGCACAACAGTAGACTGGATTACTCCCTCCTTTTTAAAAAGTTTTTTTCACTAGAGATAGGCTGGTAATTTCCATTTTAAATTAATTTATGGATTATTTTAAACTTCTTTTTAAATTGTATTGTCCTGAGCTATGGTCTACATGTCATCAATGCAAATGCAGTGTTTTTTGTCCTTTTAAAGTGTTCTAAACAGTAAAACTCTCTTCATCTTTAAAGCTTTCAAAAACTAAAATTGTACCCAGCATTCACTCTGTGTGTGCGTGTGTGGTTCTGATGGAAAAAAACCTGCAGTAACAAGTTGGCCTGCTGCTGCTGGCCATAATGCAGCGCTGTCCTGCATGCTTTTGACTGGTCCTGTGTTCAATAAACAGACTTCTTATAAACAGAGTTCTGCTCTGTGGCTCAGTTTTTCTTCATGCAATTAACTCATGAATTGACAAACTCAAGGCTTCCTTGGCCACATGGATCAACTGCATTCAGCCTTGTAAAACATACAGTTAAATTTTTATTTAGTATATTATGTTTCCCTACAAGGCTTATAAGAGGAGAAAATTATAGATATGTGAAATAAAACAAGATTATATGCTACAGGGCTAATTATATGTCAACACCTTTTAACTTTTGGCCTGACTCAGTCCCAGGCTAATGACTCTCCACCTCCCCTAGCCAAGGTTACCATCCGTCCTGGTTTCCCCCGGCATGTCCTCTTTCTGGGTCCTCCCATCTCCATCCAGGCAGTTTTTTAAAATATCAACTAATGTCCGGGATTTTGCTTTGCTCAGCGTTGACGTTTTTCCTGGCACTTCCTGGCTTGCCCTACCAAGCAGTTGCTTGGGGATGGGGGTAGTGGAGAGAGGACAATTAGAGGCAGGGAACATCATGTGCATCTGAGTGTGCATGCACATGTAGTCGGCATGCAACGAGGCAGGGTAGTGGGAGCAGCCTCAGCAGCTACATGCAAGTAAGTCTGTGGGGACAGGGGTTGGAGGGTCGGGGCTTGGGGACTGCCTGTGAGGCGAAGCTGTGTGTGTGCGTGCATGTGTGTGCATAGTAGGGGTGTGTGGAGGGGATGGGGCAGGTGTCTGCCGGCACTGGGGAAAACTTTTTGGGTGCTGGGGCTGCAGCACAGTGGGGGGAGGTGGGAGGAGGCATCTGCCCCTCCAGCAGGTAAAGGTGGTGGTAGGGCCCTGAGGTGGCAGCGGGGAGCTGCATGGCTGGGCTAGTGGCACCAGGGCCAGTGCCCTTGCTTGTAGGGGCAGGGCAGCCAGGAGACACTTCAGGGCTTGGGGGAGCAGGGTGCTGTGGGTCAGAAGTAAGGGGCATGGGCATATTATTGCCCCTTCCACAATCATATTGCCCTCCCCCCCCCCCAGACTTACAGGTGTCCTCTCTTTTGAAACTGGAAATATGGTAACCCTACCCCTAAAGAACTATTTTGTTATTGATTATTGATTTAACCATTGGGATTTTTTGTTTTGTTTTGTTTTTTACTGCTACAACCCAATCTCCCGTTTCAGGAGTGTAGTATTGCACCTACAAATAACTTTGGCTGCAAACAACTGCAGGTGCAAACAAGGGAATGTACTGTACATACCCAGCTCTTATTTGTGCACAATCACTTGTAATTGCAGCAGATACAGGGAAAGGGTCCCTGCAGCAGATACAACACTGTTGTGGAAATCTAGGCTCTGCGTGTTCTGTCATTTGTCACTCCAGTAACAGTACACTGTTTTAAAGGCATGTTAAAAGTGTGACCATAGAATTCATGAAACCAAGGAAATCATGAGTTAAGGCGCTAAAAATAAAGGTCTAGGCATTCTCATTTCACAGTGAGTCAGGTGGCTAAAATGTGAATCTTTAAAAATATAGCATGATGAATTACTATGGGTTTAAACCTTTGAGCTAAGACAGTGAAGGTCTGCTTCTCATTCCAAAGCACCTTTTCTTAGGGAAGACTGGGAGGAAAAATAGGATGTTAATAAACTATGAAAGATAATGATAGTTATCCTGATACTAATAACAGGAGAGAGACTATTGTGAAGGCAAGATTGGGCATGTTACATGCTCACAGGGGTATTTGACATGGCAGAGATAATTTGGAAAGTAACTCAAGTTTTAGAGAAGTCCCCATTCCTAATGGGGGGACAGTATGGCTTGGTAGGTGAAACTGGTCCAGAAATGACTATAAACCAAACCTAAATTTTCCAAATAGATTAAACCCATGGGAAAACTTTCTCAGCATAAATTAATGTCAAGTGTGAAATCTGTCACTAGTAAATCTGTTTACACTGAATTTTGAATTGAACCACTTTTCTAAACTGGGTGATCTCAACTAAATACAGACTCCACAATTTTCAGCTGTAAAGGGACTTAACTTCACTTTTGTGATGCGGGGGGGAAGGGAAGATCATTCAGTGAACATAGTGGGCACTGAGAGATGTGGGGGGGAAAAAACCTCAGTGGGGAAAAAACCTCAGTGCTTTACTGGGAGAGGAAGCAAGTTTAACCCAGCTCCCCAGCATCTGTATAGAGCGGGCACTTCAGGAAGGCTTTTTGGTGCTTTTATCTAAAGTGATTCAATCAAAGTGTGCTATCTATACAGACGTTGGGCAAGCCAGGTCAGACTAGGTGCTGCCTCTTCTGGGCATGCACTGTGCTTGGCACAGGGGCGCGCCAATCTGAAAGTAAAGCGCTGGGTTTTTTT
>NW_017728906.1:190555578-190560806 GCF_001723895.1 Crocodylus porosus
TTGCGGGGTGGTGGGTGGTTCACATCTGTAAGCAGCCTATGATGTGTCAAGTTCCATGGGTCCTGCCTCTCACTCCACTCACACAGATATTTATGGTTTTGGTAAATTGTCTCAAACAGTATAAGTCAGATGATGATGTGTAGTCTGCCTTTCATCTTGAACACTTATAAAAGCATATGCACATCTGATTCAGTTAGTCTGTAAGGTACAATGCTACCCTGCTTTGTCTCTGAGAGAGAAAGAGAGCACAATCTGGTAGAACTTTTGCTTGCTATAAGCTTCCAAAGGGGTGCTGGGGTTAATTCTCTGATGGTCTTTCCGCTGATTTCACTGGATTTGAGATTATACCCCAAAGAAAAATTCTACCCCAGTGGTGCTCAACCCCTGACCTATGGGCCAGATCCAACCCCTGGCACTGTGCCGTTCAACCTGCAGGCTTCCCAACAGGTTTGTGGGGATCCCTGTGGGTTGTGGCATGGGACCCTGATCCTGGTATGTGGGGCTGGGCAAAGGTGACGCGGGGCCCTGGGACCCTGATCCCCATGTGCGGGGCTATATGTAGGTGGCATGGGGCCCCAGGGCCTGTATATAGCCATGTGGGTCCAGTTGGAAGCACATGGGAAAGACAGAGGCTAGCTGGGGCCCAGTCCTGGTGTGGAGTCTGATCTGGCCCCTGAACTAGCCTCACATGGCCAAAAGGATGGGCACCATTATCCTATACCCATTACTTAGCCACAATAATAAGGGCGATATGCCTCCATTTCCATTATCCATCCTCCAAAATATCAAAACTGCTTAGTAATGCCTTGCACCTGAACTTCATCTACCTCCGCCCTGCATAGGAGAAGAATACCAGCAAATTTGGACGTTGTTTGCAGTATTCAGTGAGGAAAAAAACTGGGCACCTCTAAAGGCACCAAGGAGAACATGGTGCTGGTCTAAAGTTCTCCCATTGCAATTTTTTTAAAAGTACAAAAATGCTTTTGAGGTTGATTTTGAAAAACGTTTTTGTTGCTCAGGCATAATATCCAATATGAAGCATGGATTCAGTGCTTGCAGTGCATAGAGCAACGCATATGTACTCGGGCATTTCTGCCTAAATGCAAATTGTCCTGTGGATTTGCCTTGCTAGCTCCTAATATCAAACGTAGCTAGTTAAATTGTTTCACATAAAAAGGAATCATATTATGTAAAGACACTGGAAAATGACATTAAGGCTTTGGCTGATGCCTTGATAGAAATCTGGTGTTGTCCACTTGCAGAGGTAGATTTGGGGCAGGGTGGTGTTTAATGCAGTTATACTTATCCCCCCACGCCCAATTGCTCCACTCAAAGTTTAAAACAGACTACCTAGCAAGGACAGCTGCCTTTCTATTCGGGTGAAGCTGAGAGAGTCATGACTTCGTGGCTTGTTGCTATCTACTTAAGTCCTGCTGATCTCTTCACTCTGTAGGTGTTAATACCCTTTGATCTGATCTTCCACTAATTAAGCTATCCTTTCATCTACAATTACACTGTTGCCTAGTTCCCATGATATTTCTCTGCTCATGGCCTATCATGGTCCAAAAACGTATGCTGCTCCCTAAAAACTTGAACTGGGTAGATTTGATCCTAGAGGATTCGAAGCCACCACAAATCAGAGGCAAGCTGAAGTGGCACAGTGGTTAGAAGGAGGAGGAAGTTGCAGAAGTGTGATAAAGAGGTAAGTCACTGCAGGAACCCTTTCCCTTTCCTGACTTATTCCTTGCATCAGATGATGGAGGCTGTGGGAGGTTGAACCAGCAGTATAGTCGAGGCAGCATAAAATGGCGTGGGTGGATTCGGGTTGCGGGGGAGGTGTTCTCCAGCAGGGGACACTGGAAGACGCTAGAGCGAGTCCTCATCATAGAATCATAGAAAATGAGGGTTGGAAAGGACCTCGGGAGGTCATCTAGTGCAACTCCCAGCTCAAACCAGGACCATCCCCAACTAGGTCATCCTAGCCAAGGCTTTGTCTAGCTGGGGCTTAAAAACTTCCAAGGGTAGAGAGTCCACAACATCTCTGGATCACCTGTTCCAGTGTTTTACTACCCTGTTAAGAGAGAGAGAGTTTTTCCTAATATCTAGCCTAAACTTCTCTTTAGGCTGCAATCTGAAACCATTGCTCCTTATTCTATCATCTGCCACCACTGAGAACAGTCCAGCTCCATCCTCTGGAACCACCTTGAAGTATTTGAAGACTGCTATTAAATCCTCCCTCAGTCTTCTCTTCTCTAAACTAAATAAACCCAATTCCCTCAGCCTCTCTGCATAAGTCATGTGCTCCACATTGCTCACCATTTTTGTTGCTTTCCACCCTACTCTTCAATTTGTCCACATCCTTTCTGTAGTGGGGGGACCCAGAACTGGACACAGTACTCCAGATGTGGCCTCACCAGTGCCGAAGAGAGGGAAATATTTACTTCCCTTGATCTGGAGGCAACACTCCCACCAATGCAGCCTAGTATGCTGTTAGCCTTCTTGGCAACGAGGGCACACTGCTGACTCATATCCAGCTTATTGGCCACTGTAACCCCCCCGGTCCTTTTCTGCAGAGCTGCTGCCCAGCCAGTCAGCCCCCAGCCTGTACTGGTGCATGGGATTGTTCCTTCAACTCCAGTTGTTTGTTCCTGTATGGTGAAGGTGGAAGGAAGTAGAGGCCAGCTATGGGGATCCTGTGGGGAGGAGAGGACAGTGGTGGGGCAGTTACAGCCTTGTCCCCCTGCTCCGTGACTGGAGGCTGTGAGGTGTGAGGGTAGGTGCTTGGGAGGGGTTCTGGAGGGAGTGGAGTTCGGGGCTGGACAGGGGACTATGGGCACCAGGGAGCTTTTGAGGGACAAGGCCAGTGGAGTGACTTGGTGCTGGGGTATTAAAGGGGTGGAGGTTGTGGAGGGTTTTGGGGTGTGAGGGAGTGTGAGCAAGAAGGATTGCGGGTGAGGGATATGAGGGGATGGTGAGGGGACAGGGGACTGGGGTGTGATGGGGACAGGTATGTGGAGGGTGCAGTGGGTTCATGGGGACACTGAAGGGGTAGGCTAGGACTCAGTGGGATGTGTGGGGTTTGATGGGGTCTGATAGGACTTGGGGCACAATGGGATGGGGCTGAGAATGGGGGTATATGTGGGATAAGAGGGAATTGAGCGGAGATAGGGGGCTTTTGAAGCAGTGCATGGGCAGTGGTGGATGCATTAGGGCCATGGTAGAGTGTCTGGTGGATCCATGTGTTGGGATGCAGAGAGCAGCCCTTTCCCTGGACCTGCTGTGGGGGGTAATGGTTGTACGTCCCTGGTCCCAGCTGCCTGCCCTACCCTAGAGTTGGCAGTCGCCCTCTCTTCCCCTCACCCCAAACTCAGTTATGTCTGTTTTTGCTTGAATCTTGAACTGAATAATAGAGCCCTAAGCCCCTAGTATATTAGTAAGGGTTCTAGATGATTTCTAATTGGAGAAAAATGTGTGTTAGGATGATCCAGCACACCACCTGCACTCCAGTTTTTAAAACTAGATCCTCCTCTCATGTGCACCTGCAAAAAGTTAATTGCAGTTTAAAGATAAATCTTAATGAGGTTGGCCCTGAGTGCACCAGTGTAACAAGATCTTGCTGTTCTGCACTAACTCCTTTTAGGCTCCTGTGCAAGGTCAAATATTGTATTGACTCCCAGCCAGACAGCCCCGCTTGTAGAAATGTAACTGATACTTGGTATAGTTGCAAAATGAGCTACCCTCTGAAGCCCAGGGAGTCCTGCAGTCTTACTTCCTGCAAAGTTGGAAAATTCTGTAGGATTTATTGGGCTTTCCAAGAGCATATTTAACTCATCTGGCTCTCAAAAATGACAATATTTGCATTACAGATTGCTGTATACAGGAAAAGGTTTTCAGTTATTATTCCTGTGAGAATAGGAAATTCAGCATTGGGCTGGTGCTTTTTAATTTTTGGCAGAAGATAAATAGAACAGTTCACAAGACCGTAAATGTTCCCCAGTGTCACCCTGGCGAGAGGAGGGCAGTAAACATGTTTGCAGGTCCATTAGGAGGCAATAATCAGCCAAACACTTTTTTTAAATGCCTTTGTATTACATCATTCCAATCTGATCTGCAAACTGCCCTGTTGCATCAAGTGTGTTTATGGGAGGCATCAATTTTAGTCCCTGATAATAGTAACTCAGCTTGCTGCTGGCTTTAATTTGTGTTAATACTTTAGGCTGGGACCCTAAATCTGGTTTGTTTACACTGAACTCCATTTCAAACCTCATAGGTCCTGGGAGTCCTACTAAACCAGGCCCCTAGCAATTGCATTTCGTGTTACGAGGAAAATACATGTGCCTACTGCTTTGAGAAATAATATAAAATCCCATTCTGAGATGACATAACTAAACCTGCTGTTTTACAGGCAAAAGAATGGTTATGGGAACATGGCACTGTTTCACAGCTTTGCACATTTGCTCTACAGGGTTTCTGCACATGTACGGCTCATGCACAGTTTGGATCAGGTAATTGGGCACTATGCCACAAAGCAAAATAAGTTCTATTCTTGGCTCTGTAGCAAGGTGCTAGAGTGACTAGGTCACAGAACAAGTAATTCAACTCTGTTTCAGTTATGCATATTTTGATATTAGAGAATTTACCTGCCTCCCATGCTGTTTTAGAGAATTTAAGGTAGTGGTTCTTAACTTCTTCAGACTTGAGGCAGTCCTTGGAAAATACTAGCTCTTAGCTTCCATTTGATTGCAACTACAGAAAAATAATAGAGCAATTCTTCTGTCGCAAAGAACCCAGAAAGACCACAAGAAATAGGGATGTTTTTTGCCTATGGATTCCTGTTTTAAATCTCGGAATTTATCTTGTGATTCAAGTGTAGGTGATTGCACATGTAATCACGCTAATATTGCATAGCACCCCATAGCACCCTTAAAAGGTTTTTATGGCACGCAGGGTGCTGTAGGGCCCCTGCTGAGAATCATTGATTTAAAGTCTCTATCCTATCTTGAAAGCCTGAAAGGAGAGTTTTGACAGAAGGCAAAGTAATGCTACAACAAAACTGAATGAGCAGCCAGCTATTTTCTAGCAATTCAGTAAAGAAAGACCGTCCCTCTGATGCATAAAGCGGTTCGTTTCTCTGGAGGCCACAAAAATCACAGACACACACTCATTAGATGGCACAAAAGGTGTATTTGCAAATAGGATCAGAGCAGAGTCAAGAACTCAGATTACTC
>NW_017728906.1:190561026-190579167 GCF_001723895.1 Crocodylus porosus
TGGGGGAGAGTCTGCGATTTAGCATAAGAAAAGCTGTGGCAAGGCTGGGAAAGGAAAAAAGTCCTTGGCAGTGTTTCTTTCTTATCGGGTGCAAGATGCAAGCTGTGCATTTCTAACAATACTCCATTTCTAACAATATTCCATTTCTAACACCTCCAATTGTTCTAATGGCAATTTAAATTTTTCACAGGAGTTCCTTGTGGTGATATTATCAACCCAAGTTCCTAGCTTATACTAATTTTAAAAAAATTATATATACATATATTTTATTAATATAGTATAAAAATAGCTTTGCCATTTAACAATGTACCCCCTTTGGGGAAATTGTATCAATACATGTCTATCAAGTATTTTGTAAGGAAATTTAAATTTGATAATTCCTTTAGAGGTTGTGCTTTTTTCTCTTGGATCTTTTTAAAGCTTTTTTTTTTTTTTTTTAAGTGGGGGTGGAGCTGTTAAAAGGTATCTGGCAAATATGTGGTTAGGGAAAAGAATTGGATAGTTTTAAAGTTTAATAGTTTAATGCCCCAGAACATAAGGCTAAAAGGTTCAATCATCACTTAATGCACTTAAATGTATCATTCCCCCTCTTTTCAGGCCTCAGAACCCAGACACACTGACTCCTGTTTTGTGAGATGCCCTTGTGTGCACTAATGCATTCTGTTGGGGCTATATCAATCACAAAAGTCCACATGAGCAAAGAAGCCAAATTAGAGTCATGAAAAGTGCCTTTCTAGTTTCTAATTTTTTTTTAATTGTACTGTGCAGTTCTGCACAGTTTTCCTCATGTTAAACATCCGTATTTTCTACTCCATTAAGTACAAAGGAAATTAAATTCCTTTTAAAAATAACATGGTGTGATTTTGCAACTTTTTAAATTTCCCCCAGATGTTGCCTCCATGCTTTGGTAAGATCATGGGTTGGGCTCATGCATCCCCAGCTTTCATAGATGGAGCACTGCAAAAAAGCAGAAGCTAGTGAGGCTGGCTATCCAAACTGGAAAAAAGAAAAGAAAGAAACAAGGCAAGCCAGGTACTTTATTTAAAAACAAACCAACAAAACAACACTTTTGAAGGCATATAGGATGCAATTTGTGTATGTGAGTATCTCCTTTTTCCCACTGAAATTAATGAGCGCACATAAGCTGTTGCAGAATCCAGTTGCAAACACAAATACGCTTTTTCAACTTTTTCCTTATATTTCTCCTGATAGGACTGATGTTAATGTCAGTCACCAGATCAGCGTAGGTTAGATGATAAAGGAGGGCTCTGAGCTGTCAGGATCCCTTTTTCAGCCTAAGATATTTCTGTGGAATTCTGTGGAACTGCTCATGGCCTTTACTGGACTTAACATGCCAGTGCTTTCATATGATAAGAAAGAGCAGCTATGTCCATTTAAAAGCTGGCTTGGGGCGGCTGGGGCAAGGGACAGAAGTTACACATAAACTGGTTTAAGTGATCAGAAATTGGTTTAAAGCTGTAACAGAACATAAATTCAGTGCATATAAACCAGTTTCAAAATGGCTGAAACTGGTTTAAGATAAACCTGGCTGAATGTAGTATCAGACTTAAATGATTTGGGTCAAACCAGTTTGTGGAACTTCTGTCCCAGACCTGGGTTTAAGTTAAATCACAGTCCCCCAGCATCCCAGCATGCTTTCTGGCCCTGGACTGGGCTGTGCTGTCTGCTCCAGCAGAGAAGGGTTGTGGGAGAGGCGACGTCCCAGGGTGGGGTCTGGGTCCAGGGAGGAGGGTTAAACGTACCTTCCTCTGAGTACAGAGCTGCCCTGCTGTTACGCTTACTGAAACTTACTGCTGGCTGTGACTGTGGACTACAAATCCCAGAGGCACCTGGACACAAGAAGAAGTAGTAATGAGCATCCCAGCAGAGTTCTGCTGCTCTGATTCTGGACTGCAAATCCCTGGGACCTCGGAAGTGGTAGGAAGAAAAAGCAAACATACAGCTCATGCTGGCTACAAGTATGCTTTAGCGCCCTCCAGCTTTGGGCCTAAGCCACTTTAGGCATGTGGCTGCTTTTCCTGAATCAGAAGTAAATGTGAGTCTAGTTGTTTCTCAGTTTACCCTGTGCAGCTTAAACTAACCTGCAAGGACTGAATCGATCCAGTCTTGGGCTTTTTGACTGTCTGTACGTAGCCTTAGTGATTAGGCCAAGGTCATACAAGAATCTGGTTAACAGTGAATCAGGTTCAGTTCTCCCAAAGCTAGTACCCTAATTCCTGGACCATTGTCCATTTGCTGACTTCCATAGCTTGCAGTTTTCAGTTAATTGAAAAATGCATGCTAATATAGTGCAGTGTTTCCCAACTGGTGTGCCATCAGGCATGTCCAGGTGTGTCACGGCATTTTGGGCTGGAGCCATGCCCCCCGCCTGCTGCTGCTGCTGTGGACACAGACAGCCGGGGAGCATGGCTCCAGCCAGGCAGGGGGTGAGGCTCCAGCCCAGAATGCTGTCCGGCTGGCTGCACACCACCCCCTCCTCCTGCCCCGGCTCAGTGTCCGGTGTGCCACGGTGCTTTTTGATTTAGGTAAGTGCGCCGTGGGGCGAAAAAGGTTGGGAAATCCTGATATAGTGACTGCTTCATTCCATTGCTACATCACCTAATCATGTGATGTGCACTGTGCACTAAAAGGAGGAGAAACATTTCACATTATGCTACCTAAAAGTATGTGCAAAAGAACCAAGCAGTGAGAAACTACTGATCAAGGGAGAGTCATTACCTCAACCACTATGACAGGTTTCTTTGTATTTTCTATTTAAAATACCTAACGCATTTAGATTTTGTCTTTGTTGTGAAGCAGTGCCAAATTTCCAGCCACCCTGTAGCTACATTATAGACATGAATGCCTGGAAATTTAGAATCAGTACTGGATGGTGTTGTTCAGTGAGTAATACATTTGAATAGGAAGTAAATGTAAGATGACAGCTTATTCTTACAGCTGGAGAAGGCAGTCTGGTTCTGATGACTTTCTTTTAGTTGATTGCCACTCTGATTTTTCTCAAGTGGCTGGCTAGCTGCGTGCTTCAACTGGGGCGGGGGTTGTTGATGGAAACCAAGAGCCTACTGGCTCCATTTTCTTCCCTCTCTTCTCTACTGACTTGAATATAGTGTTTGTGGAATGAAACAAGAGCCCATTAGAGCTGGTGGTACTTTTAGATAGTTTGTTTGGTCTTCAGACCCCATCCAAAACCTGTGTGTAATCCCATCCTTGCTGTGTTAGGCATGCCTGCTTTATTCTAGTGGAAGTCAAGGAACTTCAAACAAGTGTTTAGAGCTGAAATGGAATATAGGGCTTAGATCAAATGTTTGAGGACAAATTTGATGTTAAAAGCATTGGTTACCTTAAAGCAGTAGTTCCAAAACACTTTTCGACCAACGAACTGGAATCCATCTACATAATTTCTCAGGGAGTACCATGCATCCTTGTCATGCTTATAATTTTAAAAAACATTATAAATGCACAGTATGTGGTCCACACACACCAATCGTGGACCGTTTACAATAGCTTTGTGGATGGCCATTTGAGAACCACTGTGTTGAAGGGTATGTGCATGCACCTTGCTGGATCAGAGCTTATGTGAGAAGCAACATCAGTGAAACCAGTGGAGCTGTGAACGGCTGCAAGGCTCTGCTGTTCCACTTTCAGAGAGGAGAGGCAAAAACCTGAAAATCTCAAAAGCCAATGGCTTGTCAGATCAGAGAAGTAAGACTCAGGGAAGCTCATAATACCTCAAATTTTTATGTTTAACAAAGAAAAGAGGCTACATAAGCAATGCAATCATGTTGGTATTCTTAAAGAAACTTACATTTTGGGTAGGGCCTGAATGGCTTGCTCTCTAATGTTGTCATTAAATGTGACAGGTTTTAGAAAGGTACAGACGAAGAAGCATCCTTCAGGAGTCTTCTGTTCCTCAGCAATTGTCAATGGCCACTGTGTTGGTGACCGTGCCATCTGATACATTTCTCAAGAGATTTATATCAAAGCCTGGGAAATGCCTTTCTTTACTATTAACTTTTCAGCAACTCTACAGCTTTGTGACAAAAAAGTTTCTAGCAAATCTCACAAAGTTTTAAATTGGCAGATATGGGGAGTAGTCTGCTTAAAGTTTGGCTTGACCTTCCAGCCCAGGCAGTCCCACATACTATAATCATCTAATTTCTTCAGGACCCAGATTGCTGTCATGTATGATGTAAGTTTGCCCTACAGTGGGGCAGATGGTGCTGCCAGAAGGGTTGTATATTGCCACTACATTTGCACTCCCGTCTCCCCAGGCTGGGGAAAAGGAAGATGAACAATTGAGAGCATGGGGAGGACTGTGAAAGAGAGATGACATCTAGAAAAATCACTGTCTAGACCCTCAATCTTAGTGAAAGACTTTCTGCTTCCAAGACTTCACGATCAGAAGGGCTAGGAACTTTTTTTTTTTTTAATGAAAGCCAAGTTCAGAAGTGAAGTAAGTCAGAAGCTGTCAATTGTGCAAAGGCCTGATAGGGCTGTTACTTTTGTTTTACTGTCATGAGTTGAATCCAACGGAGGTAGCTCATGGCAGGTCTCTCCGCTGAATACTTTTCAGGATTGAGCCCAAAGCTTATAAAATCTGCTGAGGCCTGATTGAAGGGTCCAGGGGCTGTGTGCCTGGCTGGCAATAAGTAGCAAAAAATACTCAAGGTCAAAAGCTTCCACTGAGGAGAGCTGAGCAGTGCCCCATACTGTTGCATCGGAGTGGTGGTGCTCCAAGACGGAGTGAGAGGACTTGGGGTCGTGGAAAAATCTATCTTTTAAAGTCTTCACGTTGTCTTGTCTAAGTGACCTCAAACTGCAAAACTTTCTCCTTCTGATGAGAGGCCATGCTGGTGAAATGTCCCAAGGACAGCTTCTTTGAACAAATGCTGATGCGGGCTAGTAAAATGGAGAAGATGCAGTATCGGTATTTGGCTTACGAAAAGTTTGTTTAAAGCCTGGATGGTGGAGTTGCTCCTTTACAACGATAATGACAACTTTTGATCTGCTGTTTTGATCTGCTATACTCTAATCTATTAATTTTATATGGCTTGCAACCTGATTGTATTTAAGCAGTTAATATGTTACTTGGGTAGTTAAGAAATGCAGACTGAAATTATGTATGTGCACAAACCATGTTCCCTCTCCTCCACACTTCCATGCCTAAAGGCTTTTTATGCACAGGACACAAATGTTAGCTACTGCATGTATGGTTTCAGCAGTGATCCCTGGAAACTTGGCTCACATAAGCACTGCTGGAATCTAACCTCTTCTTATCCTAGGTACTGAGCAGTTCACCTCTCTGGTTTCAGTTCTACTGAACAGTCAAAATAAATGACATGGTGCAGGTTTTTTCATTCCATGTGTGGCAACTAGTCTTTGCTATTAAACAGTGAAAGGAGGCGACTCAACATAAAGCATCCTATCAGGATTTTTGTTAAGTGCACATCAGTTAAATTCTGGGATTGCCTTTTTGGCAAGTGCCACAAATTAGCCCTGGACCCTCCCTGAGTGCCACTCTAATCTTCCCCTGCCTGATCTGCCGCTTTGCTTTCTGCTCTCTTCCCTCTGCTCTCTAACTAATCCACTGCTCTGCTTTCTTCTTTTTGCCCTATCTGCTTCTGTGCTGTCTGTCTACACACATTTATACACATACATTTGCCTGCTCTGACACACTGGAGATCCAGCACATCAAGGCAGACTCAATCGAGTCTGCTCTGCACCCAGGCTAATGCACCCAGCGCTGCGTCGCATACATTTGTATAAAAGGTGAAATGCCCGTCAGTGCTGAGAAAATGGTGGCGGTGCACTTTTGAACTAAAACACCTTCAATGTGTTTTAGTTCAAAAGCGCACCAGCGCCATTTTCTCAGGGCTGACACGCATTTTGTCATTTGCTGACTGCATTTAAAAGTGCCCAGTGCTGCTGCACAGGTGTTTGTACAAATGCCCCACAGAGGCTGTCTGTGCCTATTTGTGGCACTTTTGCTACAGGTTGGCCATCCCAGCTTACTTTGTGAATCCTGTCTTGTGTTTTTGTGGAAAAGTAATGTTTTCCCATTTTTTGTTGGTCCACTCTTTTTATGCATATAAAATAGTGTGCTTTTACATTTGGATAAACATCTTTTTTATGTCGGCAACTGTTTTCAGATGCCAAATTTCCACTAAGTGCTCTTTTGATGTATTTTAATGAACCATCTCTTTCTTTTGCCTCTACACAGATCTCATTTTAATAATGTTGTGAATGTAGATCAGCAACAAAATGCTATGAAAATGGATTCCAAGTTCTGCGGCTTAACGACTGAAATGAAATCACATCTCTCAGCCCTGTTTGTTTTCTGTGGTTAATCTTTAGTATTAATGTGGGAGGGTGCCCCCATGTTCTGTGCTATTCATATATCCCTCTCATTCATGCCAGACACATACGGGAAAGGGAATTTAAGTAATTGGGGTAAGTCTGCATTACAGGAAAGAGTAGGAGACATGGAATAGATTCAGTCTCTTCTCATTTCAGTGGTAATGAGAAAACAATGGCACTGTCCACAATTTGGGCACAGTTCTCCCATCTCCTAAAATGTCCTCTGCATCCAGTATATCTTTATGTTTTTTAGTCTGGGAATGAGCTCATCCATCCCTTCCTGTGCCAGTTAGGAGGAAGAACTCAGCATGGTGAAAAGCAAACCAATCTGAGGGCAGAGGGAGGGGTGAGGAAGGGTGAGAAATCCACCTTGGTTAATTATAAGACAAAACTAAGCAAAAAAACCCCTTCCAAGTCAGCACTAAGTATTGTGAACGCTTGGAAGCAAGTTTATACGGGCTGTACGTCATCCACGACATCTAAGTACATACCGAGGACTATTCTATTAGGACTTACTGATGAATCTCAGTAGGCTAAAGAAAAATAACAGAGAACAACAGGCATTTACCTGATTTTAGTTTTGTTGGTTTTTTGTGGTTGGCTGACTACATATTTTTTTATACTTGAGAGGTACTCAAATCTAAGTCGAGAGAATATAAACAAGTATTTACGGTTAAGTATCTCCATAAGTGGTTTGAACCAGGGCCATAACGGACCGGGATTTTTGCGACTTCTTCTGGGTCTCCTTTATTCCCCATGCCCCCATGGAAACTGCACAAGCTCTGTCTCCATTTTGAGTTGGCCCCATTCTTCGTTACCCTTTGGCTAAGCTGCTATGCAGGGCCAGAAGAGAAAGGAACAGGAAGCTGGATGTCATACATAAGCTGTGTTTTGCCACTAAACCGCATCTCCCTTCCCTGCTCTTCCACAACACTCCCCTCCTTCTCCCCCTGCCCCTGCCTCTCACTTCACCCCTCGCCCGCCAGCTGTACATTCGTGCTGGAATAGCGTGACGGTTCAGCGGGAATGTAGGTCACCAGGCCTGCAGTAAGCCATTAGGGGCAACCTGGGGGTCAGCCGAGCAGGGGCACGGGTTACTGGAGCCAAGAAACGTTGTCTGAGACGTAAACCAAGGTCAGAAACCAGGAGTCGGAGAACTGGTGCTGAGTTGCAAGGAAGATCTGAGATTGGGGTCAAGGAAGTCAAGCCGAGTCAGGATGTTGGGGAAACCAGAGAGAGCAGAGCCATTGCTGTCAAAGTGAAGGCATTATAGACCAGGTGGGGAGCCTTCAGTGGTTTGACTTTATCTACTTCATCTTAGTAGTACTGTAGGAGTTATTGATTCTGACTCTTTCAGGGAGGGAACATGAGCCTGCCTAGAATGGTGCACAGGTAATCTGCCACTGACTTTAGAAATAATTACCTTTATGTGCCTTAGTATTCCCATTTTTCAGTTGAGAAAAGCAATTAATTTCTCACTCGCTCTTGCAGGGTACCTTGGGGTCCTGGAGTGAGTAATACTTGCTGAAGAAACATTTCCTTTTTCCTTTACTATGATTTTTTTGGATTAAGGACAGAAAACTTACTAATAGAAATTCTTTCAGGAGTAAAAGTAAAATGTATGTGTAGATCAGGCGCTATTTCTGATTCCTTGCGCAGGATACAAAGTACATTTTACATTTCCGTCCTGTTGTTAATTACTGCCCTTTGTAGTTCTGCTACAATTGATGTTTTACTCTCGTGTTTGTTTTCAATAAACAACATAAAGTAAAAGAAGAATAAGTTTTAAGTGACTGTCCTCTGTTGTAACTTTCATTTGCATTAATTTTCTTATGTGATCTTAGATAAGATCAGCAGTTTCAGATTTTAGTTTATATGACCCAGAACAGGTGTCGGTTACATAAAACTGTTAATTATGTATTAAAACTCTGTATCTAGTGACATTGTCCTGAAGAGAAATGATTTCATATTATAAATTATGCTCTGTCCTTAGTATTTTTAGATGTAAATATTTTCATTGTTTATCTGTGGCGAACAGTTTTCAATTATCCCTCATTTTAGTCCCAGAGGTTACTTATGATTTGGAGAAATTGGCTTGTCCCCCTTATTGTTGCGTATTGCAGCTTTACTTCACATACAAAATCATGAGGTTATAGTTACATGGTTACATTACATTTCTTCTGCGATAGCTTTTGCATACTTCACTTTGGATGCGTTGACACATTCATAAATGTGCAGCGGTTACTGCGCATTTAATTTAGTACTTGTATAATCAAGCACTAACTGAATGTTCAGTAACTGGAGTTATTGCTCAGTAGCTGCGGTGAATGCCTTTTAAGTGATGCTATTGCACAGTAGCCTAATTATACTGTGCAGTAGCGTATTAGCACTGTTTGCGCTATGATGCACTAGTGCGTAGTATTATTAGTCTACTGCGCTGTTAGCATCTCATGTAGATGTGCCCTTTCACTACTTGCTATACTTTGAGTCTTGACTTTTGGTTGTCAGAGACTGACATGAATAATATTTCCTACCACTTATCAAGGCACCATCTAGTTAAGTCTTGGATTAGACTCTAATATTAGTCTTGGATATGTCTGTAAGTAATTCTTTTTGGCAAACTCTTAAGAATCAATCTGTGACTGAGACTAGAAGAGATTATTTAATTTAATAGTGAATAAACAAATCTGGCACAGGGGCCACTGCTTTTAGATTAGTCTAAAATGGAGTGAGACGACGAATTGAAAACCCATGTTCAAGAAGAACAAAAGATCTCCCACTCACAATTTTTAAGGAATTATTTCTAAACTATGATTTTTGTGGGCTACCTCAACAGTAGTGATTCATGAGGGTCTAAACCCCCAAATGATATGCTGGTTAAGCACTCCAGGGAAGAGAAAAATTATGGTACTTGAATTGCAGCCTTTAAAAATGGACTTTCCTTCCAAGGAAGGCTCAAATTGAGAAGAAAAATAAGGTGACTAACTCTTATAGAAAATGTGTTGACTCAGGACTCTGGAGTGAACTTAGATGGTTTTATTTGCAGTTTTCTATAATCCTGATTATTTTAAATAGTCTTGTAAAGCTGAGTTTGGCCCACTGATCCTGAATAAAGGAAGAAAGTCTGAAGAAATGTTCATAAGCATTTCTGTTTGTTAGAGATCCAGCAATATATCAGTCCCATATCGGATCGGCACCAATATAAGGAAAATTGACGGTATTGGCAATTTGCTTTTTTTGGCTGATGTGCCTGATAATGTGGCTGATAAATGCCCTGTGCGTGCATGCGTGCAGCCACAGCGCAGCATGCAAGCACCCAAGATCGCAGCCTAGCAGCGTGGAAAGGAGCTGGGTGCGGCTGGTAAGTCTGTTGTGAGGGAAGGAGCATGGGGAGGGCAGGTTGAGGCCCTTGCTGTGAGGGAGAGAATGGGGCTGTGGCTTAGGCAGGAGCTGGGGCAGGGGCAGCGGCAGGCACTGAACAGCCAGGGCATGGCGCAGGATGGAGCCGCAAGTGGCTCATCCGGGAGCTGCGAGGGGGATGGCTCCTGCTGCTGCATGCACCCCAGGAGGATGTGGGGGGCTGGTGCCCCTGGAGCTGCACATGGGGTAGGACAGGCTGGGGATGGGGACAGTGCCAGGCTCTTCCCAGTAGGTGGCTGGGCCGGGCTGGGCTCGGGGTGGGCAGTGGCGGTGCTGGGAGAGGGGCTATAGAAAATTTTTTGGTGACTGCAAGCCACCCTGTAGCTCTGCACCTAGTGCCACCACTGCCCACCCTAAGTGTAGTCTGGCCCATCCCCACTGGGAAGAGCCCAGTGCCACCCCAGCCCCAGCCCACAGTGGCAGCCCACCCTTGCCCCACATGCAGATCTGGGGGCACATGCTCCCATGCCCTCCCTGGGTGCATGGAGTGGTGGGAGCTGCCTCCACACCCCCACACGAGCCGCTTACAGCTCCATCACGAAGTCTGCCTCAGCTGCACAGCCCCAGCTCCAGCTCCAGCCCCACTCCCTCCTTCATTGCAGGGGCCTCAATCTCCCACTGCTTCCTCCCCAACAGACTTACCAGACAGACCTGCATATCGGCAATCAGATCAGTATCAGCCAATATGACTTATTAAAAATTGGCCATAGATGTCGGCCCCAAAAATCTTTATCGGTTCACCCCTACTTTTTATTAATGAGCAAGAAATGGACTAATAGAACTTTCCTTCAGTCTTTAACTTCAATTTTTTTTTTAAGTAGTTCCCCTTCAGAATGCTTGATGTGTGACCATAAAACAACATACCTCTACTGAGAGCTGGTAATACAAAATGCTGCGCTGGCAAATGTATTTGCCTAACCTCTTCTATTTTGGGGGAAATAAGGCTTAGAAAAGAACATCCTGTTCACTTCCCATGCATAGATCTTCTTCATTTACTCTCATTTCCCACCCTCCCAGATACTTCTTGTAAGTATGAAAGTTGATAAGATAACTCAGACCACATAATTTTTGTCAATTTAGTTGACCTTCTGAATATTTGAGAGTAGAACAGTCTCTGAAGAATATCTTCAGATTTTTTTTGTCTATAGTTTGCTCAAGAGTCACTTACTGTAAGTTGTTAGTTTTATTTGGAATTGATTTCTCGTCTCTGACTATACATGAGAACTCTTTAGAATTAATTTTATATATATATTGCCCATACTTGAAATAAAGCTATACTTTTCTGAAAATATTATCAAGAAGTTAGTTGTTTGTGTGAGCATTTCTGCTAATAATTTTAAGTTCTGTAGAACAGGGTACAAATGACGCTGCAGATTACCCAATTTTTGTATTATTATTATTCCAAAGAATATTTTTGGCGAATATAAGATATGAGCGTGCATTGCTAGACGTGATTTTTATAGTCAACATAACAATGAAGCATCTAGTCTCAAGTGGGAAGCTGCTGAGAAGTAGATTCACAAGGTGGATTCACAAGGTCATGATAAGATTGCCCCAAACTCTGTGGTTCTTAGTTACAGTTAATACCCTTTTATTTGCACATAGGAAAGAAGTAGCATTCAGTCTTTATTGCAGGGCAGATAAAAATCATCTATTTATTTAAATTTAAAATAGGATATTTTATTTAAATCGGGGGGGTTTTATTTAATTGTATTTTGGGGTTTTTTTGTTAGGATGCTTTTAAAAAACATATAAAGATAGTTTTAATTTAAGGTAAGTTTAATATCAAAGATATCATTATGAAATAGGGATTATAACTTCTAATTATATACTATTGGAGATGATATAGTCATGTAGCCTTTTAGAGGTTTTATAAATAGGTCACAACAGGCCATGAACTATATTATGGGCCCAATCTCATGGGATTCCCAGAGGCTCCTCTCTAGGCTAGTCAAGATTAAGGAAAACCACTCTACCCAATGGGACTCAATGCTCAGTCTAGAAGATCCCATTAAGCATCTCTGTGATGCTTAGTTTCAGTTCTCAAACTGTGGATTTGTGTCTCCAGAGATCATAGGCAGACAAGGTTCTTTGGGTAGATGTGATATCTTTTATTAGACCAACTAACTAGTTGGAAAAATTGTTCTTTGCAAGCTTTTGGGTACAAACACCCTTCTTCAGGCATAGGGATAGTTTGTTTTCTCCGGAGATAACATCCTTGTTAACAGCAGTATATAGAGATGAGAGATAATAGAGCTGATTGATTACCCACCCATCAGCCCTATTGTCTCTCTGCAAGTTCGTGTACACGCAGTAAAGCCAAGTCTAAAAGTGCCAAGTTTCAAGAAGTTAAGTGAATAGCTGATACAAACCACAAGAATGCACTTTTTGTAGAAAACAGTGATTAAAACAAGGCTTCCTGACCAGTGATTGAAATCATTATTTAAATTGATTTAATTTAAAGCAAATCCACCCTGCTTTATTTTTCTGGTAGGCCAGTTCTGTTTTGAAATTTCTAAGGAAACACTTGCAGCCCTGCAAAAATATACTGTATCTTTCAGTATACATTATATTTCATTAACAGTTTACAGAGAAATTAATCTCCTCCACACAATAACTTTTCCACCCCATCAGGATTTGCAGGGGTCAGGGGGCGGAGATGAACTCAGAACGTTTAGAAGGACTTGGAGGTAGGAACAGCCTTTTCGTTCTGTATGTATGCATGTATGTACAGTACCTAACATGACAGAAACTACTGTAGTACAAATAATAGCATTGAGTTATGCATACAGTG
The DNA here is from genome assembly GCF_001723895.1 of Crocodylus porosus. Classification (NCBI taxonomy): domain Eukaryota; kingdom Metazoa; phylum Chordata; order Crocodylia; family Crocodylidae; genus Crocodylus; species Crocodylus porosus. The sequence goes on from NW_017728906.1 coordinate 190,573,619, forward strand.
TAAATGAGTACTTACAGAAAAAAAAAACCAGTATCCTGATACAGGAGGAATCTTGTCCTGGGTTTTTGGTCACATTTTTCAACACTCGAAACTCATAAGACCTAATAGAACAGTTCCCGGCCTAAATCAAATGCTCAGATTTGAGTATAAAACTGCATCAGTATTTTACTTTTGAAATTTTTAAATGGCATTTAACTACAGAATCCCACACGCAGATTAGAGGACTGCCATCAGCTCACCCGTAGAGTTGGGAAGTGTCTGAAGTTGAAATATCTATGAGGGAAAATGTGATGGAAGGCACCCATTTCATTGGAGATAGAGAAAAGAATGCCAGCTTAGTGTATTAATTTGTACATGAATCAAGTTTCTCTTCTACATGTAAAAAACATACATGCTTTATTCAAGCCACTTTTATAATGGGCAAGGAGGTTTTTTGTTTTTTTAATTTTGGGCCTCACATTAGACAGTCACCAAGAAAAGCCGCGGGCTGTATGCTTGGCGGTAATCGGTTCAGAAGCACTGTCACATCTCTTATGTGTTATTGTTTCATCCAGATTTGCTGATGGGGAGAAAATTAGTTGGGTGACGTAAATTATTTCCATTTTGTGTTTTGTCTTTTTATGAAAGGATGTTCAAGTTATCATAGGTGCATTTAGCCATTTTGCAAGCAAGACTGCTCTTTAGTCCCAAGTCCCTCTGTTCACAGCCGACCAGTTCTGTCCTTCTTGCTTACCCAAGCAGAACATGGTTATTATCCTGCAAGTGCTATTAGCAGGATATAATATATACAGATGCAGTGCAGGGTCAGTTAGACCTTTTTTTCAAGCATTGGTCCAGCCTGCCTGTTCTGGTTATAAGCTAATCTTTGTGTCTCAATAGTCTTTTTAAAAACTGTCCAGATAGTCTGCTTGTATTTTGCTGAAAACCATCTATGGTCATACAGACTCACCCAAGAGCCAGAAATCAGCATGACATACTGTGTATATTAAATCAGTGGAAGATGTAACTCCTTTGTAATTTTGCTTTCTATAGACGCCTTTCTTTTTGCTAGCCTTGCCTTAGGGATGTTTTTGCATCCAAAGGGTTTCACATTTGAAAACACTGTTTCATTTGTTAGTCCAAAAGCCTAGAGCACAACTCCAGCTACTTTGTATACGTAGCCTGTGTCCAAAGCCCGGCCTGTACTGGGTCTTTCCACCATGTCATGGGAACTGTTTTCATTTTTTCACCTGAACCGTGTTTAAAACTCGGCATGTTACAACGTTTTTGGCTGGATATTAAGGCTAGGCCTTCATCTTTATCTTATTTAGGGCGCATATTCTAGCCTGCGTAAGGTAGTTGTCTGTCAATGGTTTCCAAGTGGAATTTGGCTCTGTCAACAGAGTTTTGCTTGTCAAATTGACTCTATCCTCTCTCCATTCACCCTCTGACCTGTTTTTCCCTATTGCTTTGGCTTGAAAAGGAAAAGAAACATTTGGAAGCGGAAAAATTACTAGATCTCAACATCTTATTCCCAGTCCACTGCCGTTTGGAAAGTCAGTTCCTCAGATTAATAGCAGCCCTGTTGCCTGCAGTGCACAGGTTGGATATTGTGGGGGAAATACAACCGTGGTGTTCCTAGTGATGTCTGTTATATCATGTGGAGTTGCTTGCGACATTCCTGAAGCTGTGCTATTTCAGGGCTTTACAAACTACTAGAACATACTTTTGCCTTATTAGGGGATCGTGTTACAGGCCATTTTTTAGTAGCTGCAGAATTCCAGATTCTGCACAAACTGTGTGGTAGAGCCTCTGGCATATGCCTTTGTCCCAGGATAAGTGGGCCTGGGAAAGTCTGTCTTGAGATGCCCGTGTGGGCTCCTGCAGCAAAAATACAATATTAAAAAGTAAACAAATGGGAAACTTGAGCTGCGCTGGGGTTTCTCTCCATTATGCTGATCAAATGACTCTTGTAACTCATACAGCTGCTTTTGTTATACTGGCAGGTTATGCCTATGCTCTGGGTTTAGCTCATGCTCTGACATGTGTCTTGCACAAACCCTCCACTGCCCGTATCCAAGCCCTCAAGCATAAGCTTAGTTGTGCTGTGCACCCATGATTGCTTCTGTGGCTGGGGGATAGGGTGAAAGCCTGAGTTGTGCTTTAGCTGTGGCATGAATTCGCCATGGACTTGCCCCAGCCATGTATCCCCATTTCCATATACATGTACCCCCATGTACATGAAAAGCAGCACAGCTTCTCCCCCCCCCCCCATGTAAATCCTCAACCCATGAAATTATTCCAAAAGCTAAAGGCAAATTGTTAAACCTGTCTGCTTCTAGTTCCCTATAAAGATGTAGTGCCTGTTTCCCAACTTACAGGGTGGGTATTGCAAGGTTTCTTTGCTAGTGGAATAACCGTTGGAAGTGTAGGTTTATTCCAGAAGCACGGGCTGCTGCTGCTGCTGCTACTCCTGCTCCTTACAGAGGCTTGTGTTGTGCAGCCCTGGAGGCAGGTCCATGTTCCTGGACCACAATTTCTATCTTCATGGTTCAGTACAGACAGTCAATAAGCCTGAGGCTGAATCGATTCAATCTTCACAGGTTGGTCTAAACTGCATAGTGAACAGACATTCACTTTTGATTCTGGAAATGCAGTCACATGCCTGCAGTGGCCCAAGCCAGAAGCTGGGGGCCACTAAAGCATGCCTCCCTGCTCAGCTGAAGCAGGCAGCTTTCGTCAAGGCTAACCCAACCCACACTGCAAGCAGTGGGTTGTGGGGGAGATGGAAAGCATCTTGGGATGCTAGGAGACCGTGAGTTAACTTGAATCTGGAGGGGATCTGGGACAGAAGTTCAATAAACTGATTTAACCTAAATCAGTTAAGTCTGATACTACTTCCATCCAGGATTATTTTTAATTGCTTTCAACAATTTTGAAAGTGGGTTATGTGCACTGAACTTCTGTTGTGCTACGGATTTGAATCAGTTTCCAATCACTTAGATTGGTTTATGTGTAATTTCTGTACCTAGCCCATGTGGCAATCCCTTCCCTTTACATAGGCTGCACACAAACAGCCAGGAGGAACCCTTCAAGAGGCATTGATCCATTTACCATAGCTCTGAGCATCAGGTTTTAAAAAGGCATGGAGAAAACTCTTTTCTTCAGTCCTGTTCATAAAAGTAAGTGGGATAGGGTCTCCCACTGGCCCTACAGCAGACTGAGATGTATGGGAAGAGATGTCTCTTTGCTCAAAAGCCTGGAGAAAGAGAAGTGCAGGATTTATTTCCTTCCCACTAAGAATCTGGATCTGGGAGTGCTGGGGGAAGGGAGGGGAGGAAAGAGGAGATACCAGAGTATTGGGATAACAGTTTGCAGCATTGTCCTCATAGCTACCATTCCCCGCATGTCCATGGAGACACCTTCTAGGAACTGCATGTCTTTTGGTGTGGATCCGTCATGCAGATAAATATAATTTTGTGAAGTGCTCTTGGTTTTGAATATTAACTCCTAGTTGTGCCATTTGTATCATTTTATCTGCTCTAGCTTCTTGCTAACTTTTACCCCCAGATAGTTGGAACAGCCTCCCTCTCATATGCACCAAGTTCCTTTTTTTTGGAAAAGTATCTAATCTGTTGTGCGAGAGGCAAGGATTTTTATGGATGACATCTTCTGTTGGATCAACGTCATGGCTGGGATAAAGTTTACCCACAAAAATCCTTGCCTCACCTAATTTCTGGACCCCCATGGCTACAACGCCACTCCAGCACTACCGAATCTATCATGGACATTCAGCCCTTTGGAGTCTTTTCTCATACATATTTTGCCTCTAAAAATTCAAGATTCTGCATTTTAGGATCCTGACAGAAAATTGTTTATGGGGATTTTTTTATGCCTAACCATGCTTCCTAGTGGAAATGCTGGTGAATTACTGTGCAGTGGGATTCCTGCCCTGATTTCTGTGATCAGATTCTGTGTTCTGAAACCTACTCATGAGTAAACCAGTTAAAACCTTTCAATTGGCGTTTCTACTAGCATTAGTAATTAGATAAGCAACCTACAAAATGTTACTTTATATAGAAAGTAAGCAGTGAGGCAAGAATCAGAGCTGGTTAACTTTTATTGTTGACCAGAACAAGAACGAGAACTGAAATTTTGTGCAAATCTTCTGTGGGTCTCCCCTCCCAAAACTTTCCATTTTGTAGTAAAACATTAATTATTTTCTATTTTGATTTCCCCCTTTTAAGTTTTACTCCTTTCAGTTACTAGATACAATAAAAAGTAAAATTATACCTGCAGGGGGTTTATTTTTTGTTGTCACACTGATGTTTTCAAACTTTCTCATCTTTGGAAAAGATAGGGCAGGATAGCACCTTAAAGGCTAACTCATTTAGAAAAGCGTAAGCTTTTGTAGGCTGCAGTCTACTTTGCCAGAAGCTATGAATGTATTTGCAGACCACAGCATTACTAAAAAGAAAGGAATAAAGTAATTTAAATACAAAGGATAGGGAAAGGAGGAGGAAAGGACAGGTAGAGGGATCATAGCTGAGAGAGGCTGAAGGTGGATTGAAGAGATCAAAAGGGATAAACAAAGCAATTAACTCAGTGAAGGACAAAAGTGTCATAAAATCTAATCCAGATAAGGAGAGATAAGAACCCAGAAGCTCTGCTAAGATTGTATGTAACACAATCCATTTTGTGGATGATTTCTTGTTCTGTCATTTTATTTTCAAGTTGGTTTTTAAAGTGTTGTTTTCAGAACAGCTGCTCTGGGAGTTTAAAGAGTTTCGCCAGAGACTTGTGTGTCTTTCTGGAACTGATGTCAAATCAGCATCCATTCATTCTTTTAGGTGGTTGCCCCATCTGTCCAGTGGAGACAGCAGAGGGGCCCTGTAGGCAGGTAATGATATATATGACATAAGTAGAGGAGCAGGTGGTTGAACCCTGAATGTTATCTGTGGTTTGGGCGACTGATGATGTGGCATCTGGGTCTGAAGCAAAGCCTGACACCTTGGTGAGAATAGGAGTTGGGTAGTCTGTGGTGAGAGAGATGTTTGAGGCTGTAAATCAGGACATGAGATGGTTGTCATTTTCTATGTGGGTGGTGGCAGGGATCGCTAATGATGTGTCCAAGATGTTTAAGCTATAGGTGGGGCTTTAAGTGAGAAACAAGAAGGATTCTGCTTTCCCTGTCACGGAGTTGATATTGTAGTAGGTTGGAGCAGGGGCTGAATCTGGCTTTGATTTGACTGGGTAATGTTTGGGGATTGTATTGTATGTGTAGCCACCTTACTTCTTATCAATCAGGGATCTTGGTTTTCTCTGTTTAAAAACTGCAAATTCTCTGATTTTAAGAAAAAAAGAAATTCTCTGATTAAAAAAAACCCACATCTGTTTTTCTGTGATTAAAATGAAACGTGTATATATTCATTTATATATGTATAAATATATATATACACATTTCATTTTAATCACAGAAAAACAGATTTGAGGTTTTTTTTAAATCAGAGAACTTGTTTTTTTCTTTTTTTTCTTAAAATCAGAGTATTTGCAGTTTTTAAACAGAGAAT
>NW_017728906.1:190579267-190667518 GCF_001723895.1 Crocodylus porosus
CACACACACACACACACACACACACACACACACAGGTATCAATTTAACACAATATTTTATTGGTGTATTTACATTTTTAAAGCAGTTTAGAAGCTTCCCAGTGCCTCAGTCATTATAATAAAATACATTCTAAATACAGTAAAAGTTTCCTTAACCGGCACCTTACAAGCCAGCATGTTCTATTAACCGGCATGCCAGCTTGTAGGGTAAAGCGAAACTGGAAGTGCCCACTGTGGCACTTCTGGTTTCTCTGAGCCCCCATAGCCTAAGGGAAAGCATCCTGCGCTGCCAAGCCCCCACAGCCCGGGGAATAGCAGGCTGCGCAGGGCCCACCTCCCTGTCCCTGCGGCAAGAGGGTCGGTGACACCCTGGATGCAGCAGGAGAAGTGACAGCCCAAACAGGCAAAGATACCTGTTCGGGCCACTCAATTAACTGGCATAGTTTTTTATCCAGCACCCCCCATTCCCCATACGTGCCCAATAACAAAGCTTTTGCTGTACCTATATATTTTGGGGGTTTTATCATGGAAAATCAGAGCTCCCCCTGCAACCTCCGCTCACTGGGATTCAGGTCCAGATGCAGCTGTTCCTCCACTGCTGAGTAGTGTTGAGCAGTCTTGATATGCCAGTGCCCTGCTTATGCTGGTGTGGCACTCCCAACCCACAGCCCGCCATCTCCCCTAGTGCCCCTTACTCCCAACCCACAGCCCGCCGCCTCTGCTGGTGCCCCTCACTCCCAACCTGCAGCCCACCGCTACCCCCCCAGGCTTGCTGGGTGGCCCCAGCTGCCCCCACCCTGTCCAGTCCTGCCTGGACTACAGGATGATGGTCTGTGGGGACAGTTTCCAGCATGAGGTGCATGCAGTGCATCTCATGCAGAACCACAGGCAGCGGCTGGGGCACCACACGCTGCCCTGTGGCTGGGCCTGTGGCATGGAGGACCAGCCCTGCACTCCACAGCAGCAGCAGGCAACAGGAGGAGGGCAAGGGGCTCCAGGCTCTCTGTCCCTCTCAGGCTAGAGCGCAGCAGCTGCAATGGGTCCAGTTCATGCGGGCAGTGGTGGAGTGAGTCTGGTCCCGGCACAGGATGGAGGGAGGAGGAAGGGAGGCCTGTGGCACCTCACCACTGGGGCTCCTGTGCCATGCCATGCCAAGCAGCCTGACCATGGCCATGCCCCCTTTCCTTCTCTGGGCAGCTTCTCCCAGCCACCCCACCCCTGTAAGCACAGGCACCAGCCCTGGCGCAGATGCCGGACTGCACAGCTCCCTGCCTCCTGCAAAGGGCCCCCTGCACCCTTCTCCCACTGAAGCAGCAGGTGCCTTCCCCCTGCCTCCCTACGACGCCACAATCCCAGTGCCCAGAAACCTTCCCCCAGCACCAACAGGCACCTGCCCCCCCTCCTGCACCCATCCCCTCCACACAACCCTGCCCCACCCCCCCACAGCCCACCAGACAGTCCCAAGCCATGGTCCTCCAACCTCTGCCCCCGTAGACTTCGCTGAATCCAGCTACCAGGGCCGCTCCCACCACCATGCCTAGCTACATGCTAACCATGTGCATGTGCACATGCATGTGGCACCCCCTGCCTCCAGCCACCCTCCTTCTACTTCTCCCAGCCCTAAGAAGCTCCTTACATGCAAGAAGGCTGCCAGCCTGCAAAGGAAAACCCATGGTTTTCTCCTTTAAAGGGGAAAATCCTTATTTTCCTCCTTCAAATGAAAAAATCCATGTCTTTCCGCAGCAAACAGAAAACCCAGATCCCTGTTCATCGTACAATTGGACCTGGGTAGTTGAACCAGTGCATCCACGCAGAGCCCCCATCAGGGAGTGCCTATGTACAACTTCAGTTTCATAGGAATCCCCTCACTGGCTGGGCTGGGCTCAGACTGCACAGTCTGATAGGCAACCTTACTGTATTTCTTTCTATTCCTATCTTTGCTTGTTAGAAATACCTTTAAGGCTGCTTCTTAACAGCACTATTTTACTATATTCATCACTCTGATACTATAAAGTGAACCTACTTAAATGATGATAAAACCTGCCCTTCCATTGTAATATTATTCCTTTATTCACATAGCCATCCTCTGTGTTCCTCTTGAGTTTTAGAGGAGACATATTCTCAGCAGAGAGAAATGCTCCTTTTCTAGGCCATGCTACCATCATGCAGCCTGGTGAGCTGAGGTGACGGGGGACCCAAGCCATCAAGCAGATGACTTTTTCCAGTACTGTCCTACACACCAAGGGCAGCAAGTTTGTCCTTGAAGGTTTTGTTTAAATCATAATCCCAGGCACCCACGAACAGTGTATTACATTGGACTATTCATATGACTAGTTAGGTTCTTTTTATTTTGTTTGACATTAATTGATACTCTGTTGAAGCACAAGGAATATAAAAAGTAGGATTTTAATGTTCTGTAACATTTATTTTTCAAGGGAGACTGAAATTAAATTGCAGCTGTTGGCAGTAGGGGATATTTTCATAAAATCTATGCTAAAGGGAACTCCTATTTCAATTTTCTTTTTCCTTTCTTTGACACAAAGCTCTTTGACATCCGCAAAAGAGGCATCTCTAATGCTTTTGGGGGCAGGGATTATATCTCTTAATATTGATTTTACATAGACTGTAATACAATGAGCACTCAGCCCCTGACTGGCAGCCTTGGCCCTACCACTTTGCAAATGATGATATGAGTCCCTCATCCCATCTGATAGCATCAAGTGCCTCATGAACATTAATGAACTTAACTTTGCAACACTCTTGAAAGGCAAAGAAGTATCATTACCTCAATTTGGCCCTTCTGAAGAGGGAGGAGGTAGTCATGGGTTGCGATAATCAAAGTTATTTTAATTTTGGGGATCCCAGCTTGAAATACTGTGGACCTAATTATTTTGAGGGGTTGATGTTACCTCATTTCAGCTAAAGGCCGTAAGTGCTATGAACTTCTTAATGTTGTCTAGAGTATCTCAAGTCAAACGCTCAAATTTGTGGCAGCTTCCAAAATGTTTGATCTAAGTGTTTTGTCAAGAAACAAGTAATTGAATCCCACAAGGTACTTCAACAAGAAGACAGTGTACAGCAACATGCCCAACTCCTGATGGAAAGTTTTAGTTGGGTTGGCAGGTAAAAGCATGCATGGTAAGGTAAAAGCTGCTGCCCCTTCTAACTCTTGTGTGGCTAGATTGCCTCTTTCCAGAGCTGTCAGACCAACAGCTTCCATCAGTTCTAAGCTTGAATGCTTATAATTTAAAAAAACAAGCAGATATAGTTGATGCTCAGTAAAGATGCAATCTACATAACCAGATAGTGGGTCCATAGAAGGCTAGAAGGAAGGCGTTGCTCCTTTGCAATCCATTCGCATTTATTTGCATAGGGACTTGTTTCAGCCATAATGGTAGTTTGTGCTATTTCATACTTCCATAAGGACTTGGGGGGCAAAGTGTTATAGCTGCTAGTTTTTTTCTCTCACCACTTAAAAGAAATTATTTGGAAGAGGGCATTAATTTGCTGCCATGAAAATAAGTCCTGTTACATTCGTGCATGACAAGCATTTCAGGGTGATCATTATTACAAATCTTAAATTAATTTGAATCACTTAGTGAACTCCCAGATGTCATTACCAAAGTTTATATATGAAAATGTATATCTATATGATGCACTGGCTGAATGGCTATGATTCTCTTTTGATGGTCTTTGAAATGCTTAATTCTGAAAGCAACAAGGAGCGTAAAATGTAACTCTTTGCCCAAGGATGATGTGTTTGCAGTTAAGATGTGAATACAGGCAGTCCTCGACTTACAACATTCGGAGTTGCAACATTTTGCACTTACAACGTTTCTAAATTAACACCCTATTTCAACTTTCTGACATCAGTTTTGACTTTACAACACTTGATCCGATGCAACGCCATGCCAGCGAACAAGTTCGCAGTGTCACCCATCTCCCTGGAGGACGTCTGTCCAAACTTCCTTGGAAACTTTCTTTAAGACAGCAGACGAGACTCCAGAAAAACCTGCAGCCAGGACTCTGGAGAAGACTCCAGCCAAGAGCCCTTCAAAAAGTCCAGCAAAGTCACCTCAAAAAAGTCCTTCCAAATCAATATGATTGCTATTTACCGTATAAATACATTGACGTAGCTATATTACTCATCTATAATTGATCGAGTACAAAATTCTGGGTTATTTTTGGTGAAAATAGGGTATCAGGGCTTGGTTCAGTCCCCCATTTATAACATTGTTTCTTATGAGAAAATTGGCTCTGAGTTATGTTTCAACTTAAGACACGGTTTTCAGGAACCAGTTGTGTCGTAAGTCCAAGGACTGCCTGTAAAATAAAAAAATAGTGATGAACTTTGATTTTGGATGCATAGCATAGATCTGCTGTTCAACTGAACAGTGTGCTATTTCTATTTTACGTGCAGTCACAGTAACGGATACTTAATGACAAGCTCAGCAAAAAGATTAAAATCTGGCTCATAGCTCAAAATGCCTATTTCTGAATGAAAGCAATCCTTATGAAAGGGTATTCTTTGAACAGCTTATTTAATTTTTCAACACAGCTGCATGAGTAACTTTTCTAGTGAGTCTGTTGCATTGAACTTCTAGTGCTTCTGAGTATACTCTCTATGGTGAATAAGATCATGTTCTGCAGATGCTACCTCCTTTCTTTTGTTAAGATTGAACATCAAACACAGAATCATAGAAAATTAGGGTTGGAAGGGACCTGAGGAGGTCATCTAGTCCAACCCTCTGCTTAAAGCAGGACCACCCCCAACTAGTTCATTCTAGCCAGGGCTTTGCCTTAAAAACCTCCAAGGATGGAGATTCCACCACATCTCTAAACAACCCGTCCCAGTGCTTCACCACCCTCCTAGTTAGTGTTTTTCCTAATTTCCAACTTAAACCTCCCTTGCTGCAACTTGAGACCATTGCTCCTTGTTCTGTTATCTGGCACCACTGAAAATATCTAAACATCTAACATCTGTCACCACTAAGAACATCTACAAATACACTGTGATTTAGTTAATTCTCTTTCTATTGCAATATTCCTCCAAATCTGCTGGAAGGTGGCAGCCCCTCCCCTTCCAAACCAAAGATAATTGAAAACGATATTGCTGATACTAAACAACATCTTCTGCCTTGCTCATTTGTGGAAAATGATCAGATTGACTTTTTATTTCCTGAGACTTACCATCTCCTTAATTTCTATCTGCTTTGAAAACCTGTTATATTGCTTATGTCGAAATGTCATTAAATTCATATGAAGCCTGGTTTATTATTACCTATGTTTGTGTAAACTTGTTCAACCCGTACTTACCTGTATTCTAAAGCAGCACGCTGTTTAGGCTGTTCCCTCCACAACAGAGGATGAGAAGCCTTTAAAAAAACTGTTCTGCCTACATTTTAGTCCTAACCTGGACATTTTTTTTCTCTCGCTAAAATGCATTCTATTAATATATGTTGCTATTCTTAGCAAATTAACTGAGTTTACCATTATTTTCAAGCCTATAGCTACTTTTATTTGATTTACAACTCCTATCTAGACAGATTTTTTTCCTGCTTATTGATGGGAGGTATGTTTAAACAAGTGATAAATAAAGAGAATTTTTAGCCACTAACCTGGGTCTACCTGATGCTAACTTCTGCCATCCACGTTAACATAAGCAAATTCCAGTGAAGTTAATGGGAGCTGCATGTTGTCAAACAAGAACAAAATATGAGCTATAGTCAGATAAATAATGTATCTTGAGTCCACTAAGAAAAAATTTCAATGTACATTGGGAAGCCAACTACAGAGCTGTAGGCAAGGATTGTGGGTAACTGCGGGCATGAAACAAAAATGGGCAAGGCAGCCCATAAGTTTAGATTGTGTGTTAGGTTACCTGACCTCAGTGGTGGCTGAGCTCTCCATGGGTGATGGGTAGGTAGCTCCAGATTGATGAGGTCCCCATGTTATGGCATGTCCACCCGCTCATCAAACCATTTCCATGGAATTCAGTACTGTGGTTGGAGCCAAGGTCCACTTAAAATGCTAGCACCTCTTACTAAACATGACTTCATAGACTATGCCTGAACAGCAGTTCAGATCATCATGACTTCCCTACAGACCTTTCCTGATGGTTAACTCTGCTGTCAAGCTTAAGCTGCATTAGCTACAATAATGTAAATGTTGTACTACCTGGGTGGAAATCTCTTCTGGAGGTTGTTTATGTTCTTTGCCCTAGCATGACTGCAAAATGATCTGGCCTTCAGTGTTTTATGTCAAGAGTGCCCATAAAAATCTGATCACTTAAATCATGTGGCAAAACAGAGTTGACTTGACAGCTGGAAAATGATTCAGGTACCAGGGAAAAAATACAGGGCTCTGTTTGTGGGGCATTTAATACCGGCATACAACAGATTGAATGTTTATCTCTATTAGAGCTGGTAGGCCTTAAGCTTCTAGCATATGCACAAATGAAGAATGCATCCCAGAGTCATTCTCTGCTGCAAAAATAAATGTGGGATGAATTCTGGGTATCCAGACTGACTGGTATGTGTGCATATATATTTAGGTATTATTTGTAGGGTGCCTGTTGCCAACGTGCTACAGAAGAGGAAGGAATTTATACTTGTATAACCCCAGCAAAAATAAGTGCGTATGCAAGTTCATGACCTGTAGGAGTCCAGTTCATAAGCACTTCCATCTGGACTTATATACTGTGTATATTTCCTATACATTGCACATACTTGGTGGCCTCTCTTCTGAACCTAAATAAACCCACTCTGAACCAGAACAGCCTTGTGAACTCATTTCAACCTTCCTGTCCAGTGGTGCAGGCCTGTCTCATTAGCTGTTTCAACAGCAGTGGCTTTGGCTACTCTGGCCATTGTGTTTCATAGTGTAAGTCTCTCTTTTTTTGGTATCTAATGATTAAAATTGAGAGACGGTTATGTAACTCAGGTGGAAGCAAACAGAACTCCATCAACTTGAGCCATGGCCTGAGTGTTCACAGCTCCATTGATGACAGCGCAGGATTAGCTCCATCTAGCCTTGCAGTTTGAAAAGTCGTATCCGGTCTTTTCCCTCCTCTCTGCTGCTTGCTGAGGTTTCCAAGTCTGGAAGGGAAAGCAGGTGTCTCTATGTACTCTAGGAAACCTAGAGCATGCAGACCTACTGAGAGGGGCGTACAATATTTAAGTTGTTGCTAGCTTGGGGAGCAGCATTTTCCTTCTGAATATGTCTGACTTGTTGCCAGTCATCCATGGCTTTGTGCCCTTTGAGTTTCTTTAAAGGGCTCATTGTTGGAACCCAAACATTTGTGCCTGGCTTCCACTGATGTGCTGTGCTGTTACGCGTTTGGCTTGGGTCACAAATCCTTTTGCTGCCTTGCCTCTCTCACTCAGAAATTCTCCTGTCTCATAGCCTTAGCTATTTAACTCTCCCTTTTCTCACTGCCAGTCACGGCATCTGTTCATTGTCACAAGCTTCCCAGCTAGTGCTAGTTCTAAGCAAATGCATAATAACCCAGAAAAAAAACATGCAAGAGCTGATATAAATGTGAAGGGTTTCAGCAGACCATTCTGGCTACAATACGAGGCTGTCAATCAGTTAATGCACATGCCTACCCTGGTCGCCTGCTGGGGGTCAGGAAGGAGTTCTCCATCAATAGCAGCGCACAATTAGCTGGAGCATTCTTGAGGGAGGGAAGCGTTCGCATTCCTCTGAAACATCAGCTGCTGCCCGCTGCTGGGGGTAGGACACAAGAGTGGATAGGCCAGTGGCTTGACCACGGGTTTAAATTTTTTGTTCCTGGGGGATAGATATGCATTTCTTTGTACTCCCTGCTCCCTCATTAAACATTCTCCCAGAAGAAATCCTGCTGTTCAGATCACGCTTGATGTCTTTAAGTCCTGATTTTTATTTCCTTTCATGCTGACTGATCTGAGGGCAGTGCAGTCTCTAGCTCCTCACAGTGGCATTTATCTGCTATTACCTTTGGTTTGATGAGCTAGCAGGAATCCTTTTCTTACCATCTCTGCACTGTGCCAGTGTCACCCTTTGCAGGAGGTGTGATGTGCCAACTACTGAGTTTCTTTCTCTTTTTTTCTTGTCACTTCTTTTTCTAGACATAAGACTAAAAAATGTCTGGTAGCTTTTGCCTCCCAGTTAGGGGAAAAAAATGCCTCCTTCCGAGTACCAGAAGTACCACTTGTGCTGCCTGGCTGGGCAGTTTCAGTAGTGCAATGGGACTCAACCTTTTTTAGACTCCAGGCATCCTTCCATAGCTTTTGTGAATTGAGCATCACCTCATTTGAAAAACTGATTTATTACAGTGCTAACCTCCTCACACACAAGTGGGTGCTGAGGGAAGGAGCAAAGGGCTTCTCTGTACAGGGACTTCACTGCACTTACATTTATCTCCATGCTCAGGCGCCAGGCAGGGATGACTGTATGTATGCCTACCTCTTTGCACACCCTGGCACCCTTAAAAGGATCTCACAGCACCCCACTGTGCTGCAGCTCCCTGGTTGAACACCAGTGCAGTAGTGCATTGCTCAGGGACAAAGAAATACCTGCCACTCATACGGACAAAGCACAATTTTTCATGCCCACGGTGCTAGTAAAAATAACAGTAACACAAAGCTAATTAAACACGAATCATTAGTCTGTTAGTCTTTAGACTAATTAAACATTAGTCATAAACAGTGTATTTTAAAAACGGCCAATTCAAATGCATTTTGCTTCCTTCTGTGACTTTCTGTTCAAGGGCAATCTTAGTCTGAACAGTGCAACCTCTGTGCAAAGCAAGGCAGGGGTAAAGAGGCACAAGGAATCTCTTACTTCTCCCGTTTCTTCCTCACTGGGTAGTGACGAGCTGTAGTGATTGGTGGGCACTAACTATGATGCCACCGCTACTGTGCAGTAGCTCATTGCTAGTGCACAGTAGGGTCAAAAATGACCCATGCTCTGCTGGGACTGCGCAGTACTGGCAGGTACTGTGCAGTCATTTAATACCTGCTAAAGGAAGTACTAAATGACTGCAGTACCAACTGTGCAGTCTGGGGTATGTATAGACACTCCCAGTAGGAAGGAGGAAACATTGAGGTCCTGTTGGAAAGCACAATCCCATCCCAGTTCCCTTGTAGAAACCCGACTGCTGCTATGCACTAGACCTGGAACTAGACCGTGTCCCAGCGCTTCTAGCACTAGCTCTGGGGACTGCCATAGATTTGCTCCTGGAGATAATATTCTGTTCTTCCTGAATTGTTCTCTTTTGGTTGCTGTTTCTCTGGATTGTTTGAAGTCCATGTCTCCATTACTAATGCCTTACATTAAGACTGAGTATTCCTTTAAAAAAATGTATGCATTCCTTCCTATTATTTGATGAGTTTCTATCTTACCCAGGCTATATAACAAAAAATGGCACTGGTTAGTTTAATGTTTTAATTATAACTGGCTTTAACTCACTTTTTTGTGGTCATGTATTAGTACCAGGGTTCTCTTCTGCCCCCACACATCCTATGTTACTGAGGTGGCTCCTTGCTAGATGGACAAGGGGGGCTAGAGGCACTGAAATGTACTCTCTGTAAGATGCAGAACCATGGGGGTAGCTCAATGCTCTAGCTTGGGAGTTGAGATGAATAGGACAGTGTACCCTCTAGGGCCATTGTTTCAAGCTGACTGACTCGGGGAGGGACTGGGTACCCTTAAGATAAACTGTCAAGATTTTCTTTCCAACCATATTCATAAACATATGCTTTCTGTATATAAATGAAAAAGACACTGATTGCATTGAGTAGTTCCAGGTGGTGAGTCTAGGTTCTAGTGCTCTACAATGAGTGTGCTTTACTTCAGTTCTGGCATGACTTGATACTATATAATCCTTCCCTAGATAGTGGGCGCATCTACAACAGATGCTTTACTGCGCAGTAAAGCTAATTACTGCATAAGCACCACCATCTACATGTGCATGCCTTTACTGTGCAGCAATTTGCTCTATTCAGCAGTTAATTTGCTACCTGCAAATGCAAGCAGCAGACCAGCTGTTGAATAGTTACTGTACAGTAAGGCACGTGTATATGGCCAACCAGGAGCAAATTTGCTCCCAGTCAGCCAGGCAGCAGGGGTCGGAAGATTGCTCCCTGCCTCTGGGAGCTGCCTGCTGCCACAGTGGGCTCTGCCACTGAAGCTTAGGTGGGGACAATATCCCCCTACCCTGGCAGCAGGGAGCTCCCAGTCCCTCTGCAATTGTGATTCTAGAGCAGGGACTGGGAGATTGCTCCCTGCCCCAGGAGCTTTGGTGGCAGAGTCCAGCCAAGAAGCAGGCAGGTCCTGGGAGCAGGGAGCAATCTCCCAGGCCTCTACCCAGAAGACAGCTGTCTCCTAGCCCCCTGCTCTCTGCCAGTCCCTGGGTTAGCACCTAGGGGGAGCTTAGAGCAGAGTGAGAGTAGCCCTCTCCGGACTGCTCCCATTAGGAGCAAATCTATTCCCAAATGTGCACACATGTAGATGCCTTTCCAGGTGGATTTAACCCATCGAGCAGCATCTGTATGTGTCCAGTGAGTAGCAATGAGTAATTCATTGATTATTATTGACTCTTGCTTCTTACACAACGAATAGTACTATAAAGGAACAATTGGCACAGTGGGATCCACATAATCATTATTTATTGATTCATTTATAATAATATACATCATTATTTAGATGCAGATGCTGCTCTTCCCTGAAAAGGCTCAGGACAGCTTACAGTAAAAACCAAAATCATTTATAAAAGCAGATAAAATATGAACTAAGGTATATATTTACAGTATATAGATATATATTTAAACTTTCCAAATAATACCCTAGATTGACTTTTCTGGTCAAATACTGATGGTACTTGCTAGAGGTTGCTCTCAACTGACTTTGAGGATTGAGGAGGGGCATAAGGGAGAAGGCAGTTCCTTAGGTGCAAAGTGTCCAAACCATTTAGGGCAGGAGTGTTGAAGATGCATCCCATGAACTGGATCCAGCCCTTGGAGCCCCATCATCCAGCTGCCAGTGTTGCCATTGGGTCTCTCAGTTGACCTACATGTAGCACATGGCACACACTACCTGAAACCCATGCTACACATGGCACCCAGCTTAGATGCCTGCTCCGGCCGGTCCAGGATTGCATTGCACTGGCACCCTGTATAAGATCTGCAGTACATGTGGCACCTGCCCTGGCTGGTCTGTGGCATGTGCTGAGTGCAGTGTGAGTCCTGGACTGGCTGGAATGGGTGCTATGTGTACTAGATCCAGCATGTGGGGTCAAAAAGGGATTGGTCTGTGGGCCCATTCTGGCCCATGACTGGCCCTACACCACTTGTCCAGCTTGCAGGGCAAGATGACTTTGACAGCCCTGGTTTAGGGCCTTACAAGTCAAAACTAGCCCTTTTTTACACCTGGAACACTAGTGGGACTAGTGCAGACTCTGGAAAAGTGGAGTAATGTGCCCCTAGCAACTCACCCTCCCTCAGAAGACAGACCACCATGCTCTGCACCAGCTGCGGCTCCTGGATAGTCATCAAAGGTAGCCCTACATAAAGTGCATTTCAATAGTCTAGCCTTGAGGCAAAGCATGGATGATGGTGTCCAGATCCAAATCTGAAAGCAAGACCTTCTGGATAGCCTCTCTCATAGCTATAGTGCGTCTTCTTGCCAGATGGATTTGGAGAAAGGCACTCTGAGCCACCACTGCCACCTGAAGATCCAAGTGCAGTAGGGGATCCAGAAGTACCCCAAAGCTGCAAACCTCAGTGACGACGGGCAGCTGCACTACATACGTGTTGGGTGGTGCCTCCCAACCCCAAACTATGAGGTCTGTCAGTGACTATCACTTCTGTCTTGTCATGGTTATTAACTATATATGATTACAGCCAGCCCCAGCTATGTATGTAGACTGCTGTCCTGCAGGGTTCGGGTGGCTTTTGAAACTAAGAAAATTGAGTGGTTGCTTTAGGGTTTGCAAAGTATTTTTAAAGGGAAGGCACCCAACTTCTACCACTCCAGGTATAATAAAGCAGGGTCAAAAAGAGAGTAACCGATCCAGTTTTATGGTGATTATGCCTTAGGGAAAATTTTAGTGTTAGCTTCTTTAAATCTCAGGAGGCATTCCAAATATTAATATATTTAACAAAAATAAAAAATCACCAATACTTGGATGTGCTTAAATATTGCCTGTTCCACTGCAGTTGGGAAGTAGTCCTGATCCATTGGAAAATCAGTCACTAGAAGGTAGTGATAAAACGTGTTTGTTCCATTGTCAAAACTGAGAACATGATCTACAGTGTTGTTTCTATTATTCCTACAGTTTTTCAGAGTTGCTAAAGCTACTGGCATCTCCTGCACACTGGCTGGTAACTTTCTATGAGTGCATATTTCGAGAGGTTTTGTGCAAAGAATGCTCACACAGCACTGGTGGATGTCCATCCCTTATTTCACGTGCCATTGTGATGACAGAGGGCTGCAATAACATCTTTGCTGTAAGCAGACTTGCCATACACAGAAACACCCAAAGCAAACATTTCCTGTCATTTTTATCTCTTTTGATCCAAACACTCCCAAGGACAATCAAGTGGGAACATTTTGAAACAAGCCCAAGCAATGAGCAAGCCCATTACTGTGCAGGATCATATTTTACTATCCTAATTGAAGTCAATTGTACCTTCTGACCTGTATTTTAAACATTGAGCAGGATTCACTCCCCCCCCACCCCCCCAATTCTGGTTTCTTTCTAGCTTTGCTCACTTTTAATGGCTTTACTAGGAACATGTGAATCACTGTAGCACATGTTTGTTAGCTGTTTTGAGAGTACAAAACTGTGTATTAAAAACTGATCCTTGTCCATATGAATTCAGTTCAGCTGGGCTAGAAGAGTTGTTTTAGCCACTCTACCTGACCCTGTGCATTTCTTGTCACCTACTTGATTTTTCCTTCTTTCCGCTGCATGCAGAGAATCCCAGAAATATACCCAGACCGTGAAACAAGTGGAACTCATTGCATCAGGATACATGGAGCTAAGATCTTTCTGGGATTCAGAAACAACAGTAAATATGGATTGTAAAAGCTGTTTGCAGTTAAGCAAGATCATTCGATTAGAAGAGACTTAAGGGTCATCAGGTCCAACTTTTTATGCAGACAATTAAATAAGATTCAAATGTATCAGACACCTAAATGTTTACACTGGGGCAAGTATAACACACTCTGCTTAAAGGGTAAACTAAAGGAATTCCAGTCAGTGGGTTGCAGCTCAAGAGACACCTTGATTCATTTCCTGGCTCAGCCACTGGTTTACTGTGTGATCTTGAGCAAATCATATAACAGATCTTACAGAGCAGTCTCCCTCCTCAAAGACAGTGGTAGTGTTCTTCTATTCCCCAGTGATGTTGAGGATGGGTATATTAAAGACTGAAGTATTTCAGTAGAGTTATTCAAGGATCTAGATCTGAATATGCTTCAGGAAATAAAGTAAAAATAAGTAGAAATGGCTTGCATGTGAAGGGAATTTAAAAATTGTCCACTTCATTGTTTCAGTAACTACTGGTGCTGACCTCTGTCAGAGACAGGAAGCTGGACTAGATGGGCCATGTATCTGACACTGTTCCTGTACGCAGGAGCTCAGTGTTCCCCCGTGTGCCTTCTTGGCTATGGGCCACCTTGCTTCTTGGTTTCTCCCCAGCCCCGTGGAGAGAGAGACCTTTCCACACCATTCATGCTCCCTAGCCAGAGTTTTTTGTTTTTTGGGGGGGGGCGGGGGCTGTGTAAAGAGGCAGGATGGAGATGCCCATTCCCAAGTTATGCCAAGTGCTCTCCAGCTGTTTGAAAGGGGTCCAACTTCCAGGGGTGAAGAGAGATTTTTTGGGGTGGGGGGCTTCTCCTTGAAAATTCTCCTGGTCCTGGTTTAGCCTTTTCTTGACAAAGTTGTGGCTTTGGGGGACTAGTAAGTGAGGCCCTGGGGTCTTCTGACTCAAAGCTCAGTGTCCTGGCAAAGTGTGTACTGGTAGCTTCTGGCAGCAGGGTACAACTTGCCATTGAAGGTTTTGGAAAACCTGCCTCTGGGTAATTGGCCGAACCCCCCCTGTTTCCCCTCCCTTTTCATCTTGGTTATATGGAGAAGCTACAGGGAAGGAAGAGAGATGGCATAGCTTTGCTCCTCATTCAGGAGTCCTTAAGCAGTAAGAGAAATCCTCCTGGCTACCTCTCTGCTGCCCTACGTCCCAGTTATTTGTCCAGGCCTAGGAGAGAAGGGGCAGTGACCTTGTTGCAAACTGGTGTCACTTCCTCACTAGCAAATAGCGAAGAAAATGCTCGTGAACTCTCCTTGGAGTGGCATATAGATGTAGTGATGTCACACTAGTACTTGATAGCCATGAATTTAGCCCTTAATTGAATCTGATGTCATAAAGGGTCCATAGACCAGTGTGATCAAAATCCTGGAGAAATGCTTCTCTTAGGTGGAGGTTTGCAGCTGGGGTTTTACACTTCATGCACCACCCAGACTGGGCGATGTGCCGCTGGAGCTGCTGGAAGATGAAAGGCTGCTGGGCTCCACTGGGCTCCACTACTAAGCAACAGGCTCTCGGAGGGAGCCCTTGCAGTTGACCATAAATTACAGCAGCACTGGGGCCACTGATCTTATTAATGATCAGACTGGTAACCAGTTGTCTCCAAAAGCGGCAAGTGTAAAAAGTGATCTTGGAGCCACTTTTGCCCATTAGATTAAGCTGTTCTGAGCTGGAAATAGCCACAGCATGGACCTGGGGCCTCAAAAAGGAAAATAACCATCAAAATGCCCTGCCTCAGGTGGTTGTGTCCCCATAATGAAAACATTCTGGGGGCCTTTGGTGGGGGAGGCGGGTTCTTCCTTATGGTGACTTTGATCCGTAAAACCTATCCCTTCTTTTCTTTCTTTACCAGTTTCCCATCATATCCCCGGGAGTACTGTAGAAGCTCTTGACAAAGTACATACTATGCAAAACCTATTTCCAGTATTGTTCTCTGTTACAGGAAATATTTAACATAATATGACATCTCCTCACTGTGTCATTTGCCCAACACACAGGGAAGTGGAGTTTGCTCCACTGACTTTCAATTACGACCAAGTCTTTCTCACTTCACATTTTCGAGGCTGCAGTGGACTTGAGTGGCAAGGTGACTCCATAGGCATGTTACCCCCTGGCTGGTTGCACGTACATGATTTAAGTCTGCCAGAGCTTTGTTGTTAGTTTTTGAGGGACCCAATGCACCATGTAAATGTTGGCACTTATAAGACATCAGTTACTTTTTCTGAGGTTTAGATTAAAAGCAAAAAAGCAGTTCCCAGATGCAAGAAGCAAACAGCATGTTTCCCTGAAGTTGTGCCACTCAAAAGGACTGATACAGAGAAATCGGGGCAATAGACTGGCTGCAATGGGTTTCGGAGTCAGGAGTTAGTAAAAAGCTCAGGCAAACGGAGGCAGTTTTTATAGTGGGCACACTCACAGCTAGAAGCAGTTCTGGTAAGCGTGAGTTCAAGCATCCACATATTACAACAATGGAGTTCTGGAAAAATGTAAATGGTGAACAGTAGCTTTCCAGTTGAATGACCATTACAGCTAGAATTTCAAAGCCCATTTGGCCCCAAAGCTAAGGACCCAGTCCAATGGATGTATGCTACCTGTGACTTATTTCCATGAGGTTGGATAGGTGAGAGGAAAAGGACTACTTTCCCCAGGCCATGTTGAGAGTGCTCTGATCACTTCAGTCAACAACATGCCCAGCGTGCTAGTGGGGACTGGAGCTAACCAGAGCTAACCAAGTCCAAACACCAGCAATCATTATAAGCCATACCTCCTTTCCCCTCCTCACAGTTGCTAAAGGATTTGTACCTGGTGTGAATGCCCAGTGGCTTCCCTACAAATGCTTTTTGCAAACTGCACCGCCGCACAACGGCACTGTTTGCTGTCCTAGTGGTCAGTTGTTATGGCGTGGAGGGTAGTTAGATTAGGTCTTTGCAAGCAGACTCAGTCTGTGCTTGTAAGCCTGGAGAGGTGTGGCTAGTATCCAGTTCAGCACTTGATTACTGAATGATTCATACTCCCTCCTTTCTGGTCCTGCATAAACAGCTTCAAACAGCTGCTTTCCTCCTCTTCACACCACAAACAATAGACTTTATAACCAAGAAGAAATTAGTGTCAAATGAAGGGGTTTTTTAGCCAACAAATGAACAAGCTTTTTTATCTAAATATGAACCAGCTTTTCCTCTACACTCTAGGGGACAAAAAGATAGTAATTACACTTTGTCATTTCTCTCTTTCATATTTTCCAGAAAATAAAATCACGTGGGATGTATTCAGGCTGATTCGACGTCTTTGCGAATTCACTTAGATTGGAAGAGAGAAGCCAAGTCTGGGGGTTCCCAAGCTGCCAAAAAATTGTTTATGGGAAAAAATGTGACTAGGTCTGACAGGTTGCCACTGTGGGGTGATGGCCTCAGCACGGTCCATGGAACGGGGCACATCTAAATTCTACTTCAGGATGTGCTGTTGAATGGCACTAATGACTTCAGTCAATATTCTGCCGTATCTGTAAGTAAAGAGGAGAGAGGAAGACCATGAGGATCCTAGGGCTTGAACTTGCTTCAGTTGAGGCCCCTCCAAGTTTTGCTACCAGTCTGAATGGGGCAAGATTTGTCCCTCAAGAAATGCTTATTCCAGCAGCTGTAAACAGGAGTGCTTATCTGGACAGACAGATTTTTTTCTCCAATTCATGTCTTTGAATTTTCCAGGTTAGGCCTGGGAGTTGAGTTATGTAAATCGGTATAAAGGAATGAATGGGAAGTGGATGTGTGTGTACACACAGATTTCATAGATATTAGGGCTGGAAGGGACCTCGCAAGATCATCAGGTCCAGCCCCCTGCCCCAGGGACAGGAAGTCAGCTGGGGTCAGATTACCACAGCAAGATAAGCATCCAAGTTTCTTAAAAGTATCCCAAGTAGGTGCTTGCACCACTTCTGGGGGAAGTCTATTCCAGACTTCGGAGACTTGGACGGTAAAGAAGTTTTTCCTTATGTCCAGTCTAAAACTGTCTTCCAGCAGTTTGTGACCCTTGGGGTGCCCTAGTGAACAGGCGTTCCCCCAGATCCTGATGTACACCTCTTATATACTTATAGGCTGCCACCAAGTCACCCCTGAGCCTGCGCTTGTCCAGGGTGAAGAGTCCCATGTCCCTCAGCCTCTCTTCATCAGGCCTGTTCTCTTGCCCTCTGATCATGAACGTGGCTCTCCTCTGGACTCTCTCAAGCTTCTCCACATCCTTTCTAAAGCATGGAGCCCAGAATTGGATGCTGTTTTTTAAACATGCTTCTGTTTTTTAAACATGTTGAAAATATTAACATGGGATGGGAGTGGGAGAAATTCATAGGAGATTTTACATTCTACTCATTCCTGAGCTGCCCAGCAGACAGGAATAAAATAAGCAAAATTGGTAGAGAAAAGCCCTTTGCAGAGTTCAGCAGACATCTGACTGTAATTAAAGCATGACTTTTTAATGCAGAAAGAAAAACCTCTTTTCAAATGTTGTTTGCTAGGTTTTCACTTGTGAAAGGGCCTTTTAGTCAAGGGGGCTATAAACAAAGATGTGTGCTCTTGGGCAAAGTGCAATAATTTGCAGGTTGTGAACAGTCAGATTGTTTTTGCCTGGAATCCAAAGATCAGAGCAATGTGCTCTTTAGCATTCATGGAGAATTAAAAAGAGAGAGCCACAAACAACTGACAGTCCCATTTTTGATGTTTTGTTGTGTTGTTAATTTTAAATAAGGTTGTTTCCAGCCACCAAAACAGTGCATGTCCCAGATTTGGAGCAGACTCTACCCTGCCAGCATACTTCTCCCCTTCATCCATTAAACCCAAAGCTGCAGGTGGAACCTCAGACTCTGTGCAGTAACAAAGTTTGTATTTCTGCTCCTCCCCGCTCCCCCCGTACCTGTTCTGGGGATCATGGCAGGGTCTCCCAAACCCCATGGGTGTGTTGTTTGCACCCCACATATCCATCTCAATTGGCTTTTCCCAGCTCCCTGACAGCTGCATTGGAATCATTCTGTCCTTCCTTCCCCTGCCAGGACAAAGGGAAACACTGACTTGTCTCCCACTGGCTATGCTGTGGGACAGGGGGAAGAGGGGGGAAATCATGCACATCCTTTCCTGTCTCAGTTGCCTACCTCCCAGCTCCAGATTACATTTTTTAGCCTTTTACTTTTCATTTTCATTTTTTTTTTCCTTTTCCTTTTCCTTTTCTGTTCATCAAATATTATCTACTTGTCTTTTGCAGGCCATCCCTACCTTATGTGGCTTCTTTTGTTGACTTTTAAATCATAGTCACCTCCGACATGCCCATAACACTGGTTTCCATATTTCCACGATACATTTTTGTATGAGTACCTTCTTGCTTTCTTCCAAGATGCCTCTCATCCTGGGAGGAGCTTCCCACAAACACTGGCAAAGCTACTTCATTATTCTCCTTTTCTATGATACCTACATAAAAATATCATAAGTTTTGTTTCTGGCGTGCTGACACCAGCACCAATCACGCTGAGCAGTACGTTTGATGTCCCATCTGCTAGACAGATACATGCATCATAAGGTCTTTGGGGCAGGGGCTGTATCTTTATCTGATGGTACAGCACCTATATTCTTGGTGCCTGTTCACATGCCTAAATATCTGTCCTACATATAAGCAGAAGTTTGCATAGTGATCAGAGGGAGGTTTAGCTGTCTATTACAGTGGCTAGCCTCATCTGATGACTTCTAAATCGTGCACTTTAAGGGCCTTTCTTTTATCCTCGGCCTATTGTGGATGCAATGAATTAATGCTACTCTGGTCTATAAAATGCCATTACATCAAAACTAGTGTGCTCCCTATCGAACTGTGCTAGCAGGCCTGTGCTTTGAATACCATTTGAGGACCTTCATGCAAATGTTGGAATCATATTTCTGGTTTTGGCTGTAGAAAAACAGAAAAATGTCTCCCTTATGGTGTAAAATTGAACACTCATATGCTACCAAGGTGGATGAAGAAATTCTACTTGTACGTGTGACTTGCAGCAGCCCTGGAAAGCCTAACTGTCTCAGTCTTTACAGCAAAATGCTTATGGAAGTTGACATATTGGGAAAATACAAGTTGTTTTCATTCACTACGTGTGTGCATCATTTTTATGTTTGTTTCCTAAGTTCACTGTGTGCTTCACAGGCTGTGGAAATGCTGAACCGCCTCCACATCAGAATGCCTCTATCACTCATCCAGGCATTTGGCTCTCAGTATGGTATCTGAATATTTCCCTAGACATTCATGAACTTACCTTCTTGGATCCTCTGCAAGGTCTTGCAGATGGGGGACATGAAGCTATGATTGCTCTATAGCTTCTGACTGATGCAACAGGGAGAACACAAGCTGTAAATGCAAATGCCAGGCTGATACCATATACCAGCATAATTTGTACATTTACCAGTATGGCTCACAGAGGATTGGTTTTACTGTGCTGATACAAATCCCAGCTTATGGGTATAGTTGTATCCACACGAGGAGAGCTTTGTGGGTATATTACTCCATTATAGTATAACATCGCTATAATAATTGAAGCACTCCTAGGATAGATGTTCTCGATCAGGAACAGAAATGGAGCCAGAAGCTGTTGCTACATCTCAGTTATACTCAGCTGCCAAATCATAAAACTGTTTCTTGAACAGTGTTAAGCAGCTGTATAGCACTCAACACAGCAGTCTGAGGACAAGAGGGACGTTTCTGAAAGGGACAAGTCCTAACTTTTATACAAACTGTCTTGGGATCTTTAGTGCACATGCAGCATGAATAGGACTTCAAGGCTTTTAAGGTCTTCTTAGAACACAGCCTCCACAGTAACACATTCATGCAAATAAATACTAATGCACGTAATGCAGGGTTATTTGTATTAGACACGTACCAGTGAACAATATCTGTTCCACTGGGATCCCTTGTAGTTTAAAAAATCTAGGTGCTCCTTACTTTATGCTCACATATTAAATAATCTCTGTTTTATTGCTACATCAAGTATGCCTGATAGGAGAAGCATTCTGTGGCTTCCATTGATGCAAGTTTACAGTATGTCCATGCTAGGTAAATGCCATGGTCTCAAACCATTGTCTCTATCAGAAACAGACAAATCATTTCTACCCATACAGCTTTTCCTTGGAGTTTTCCACTGCCAGTGCCAATGCTGTAGCTGCAGGAACCTAATTTAGGGAAGTCATCAGCAAGTTCCCACCATGTTTTTTTTTTAAATTTATTTTTGTCTACGTGACACATAAGTTAAAATACCAGTGAGCATTTTGCACAAGCTGCTGTCACAGCTGCCACCAGGGGATGTGCACCAGCGGGAAATTTCAAAAGAAAAATGTCTAATATGGCACAATTCTCATCTCTCCTTATTTTGCCCGTTTTTTTTCTCTGGTTCATCTGCCTGATTCTGAGTTCAGGTGTTACCCATGGGCAGCCAGTGACAGAGTAAATGATGCTGATGACCTACCTCCCATGACTCATAATGCATTTCAGTTTCACGTAAATCAGAATGAAAATTCCCACTCTTCTTTGCTCAGTATTCCTTGCCTTTTACAATAAACAAGCTTTCCCTTCCTTCCCAAGGGTCCCAAGTGTGTATTCCCCTGACTGGCTGTTCCCCAGAGCAAACATGCTTTGGACTCTTTTGTCCTCTGTTGTTCGTGCCATGGGCCTCATGCTTAGTTGAGCCTTTCCAGAAGTGAAGGCACAGCCATCATTGTGGTCTCCAGCCCAAACATTTCTAACCTGTCGCATGCTCAGCTGCGGATGCTCAACTTTTTTAGGAGTAGCAGGAATTTTCTATGCAGATGTGTCAATAGAGCAATAAGGAAACAAAACAGCCTTCACAAGGAGATCCTTTTCATGCCCCATGCACCCAAAATTCAATGCTTATAGGAAAGGGTCAGTCTTAGAGCAAAGCTGCATGAAGAAAAGTACAGCTGGTTTAAGCTGCTTTACTCATTTGGTTGTTGGTGGGAGGAGTCCATTGCCTGTTCTGCTGAGCAGTATCATTTCATTGTTTCCTTGTGCTTCTCCTGGCTTTGGCTAGCTGTTGTTCCGCGCTTTATACTTGCGTGGTAAAATTGTGTCACGGAAGATCTCGTTGTTGTTGCTGCTGCTGCGTTTGTGCAATACTTAGCACGGGTTTGTGACTGGGTCTCATGCACTACAAACTATCTGTAATATTTTGAAACGCTAATGTTAGCTAAGACAACAAATATCCTTTGTCTACACTCTGTCAACCTGTTTCTCTCTTTAGGAGTTTCTTGGAATAGTGGCTGTCCATTATTATTCCAAGCAGACTTGCTAATCCTGCTACACAAAACACACAATAATAAAGTCTAAAGTCATCTTTACAATCTGTTTCTCAAAGCATGCTGCTAAGCTGTTTAAAAAACCAAAAAACTATGTTTTCCAAGTGATTTTTTAAAAGAAGAATTTAAGCTAACAAATTGCTAACAAATTGCTTTATGAAGTTTAAATAGTAAAACGCTGTATAACCTTTAAGGGTTTGAAGTATTCCATTGTTGTTTCCAAAGGGAAATGCTATTTGAAAATGGTGATACCATAGTAAGACTAAGTTATGTAACAATGGCAGAAGCAGACTGAGAATCTCAAAGATGAGGAATAAAATATAAGGTCCTGATCCTGCAAATGTGTGCGTATGTGTGTAGTCCAGGGGTAGGCAAAATGCAGCCTGTCGGCCAGATGTGGCCTGCCAGGCCATTCTATTTGGCCCATAGGGCCCCTAAAAAATTTAGAAAATTAATATTTATCTGCCCCTTGCTGCCTGTCATGCAGCCCTCAATGGCTTGCCAAACTCAGTAAGCGGCCCTCTGCCCAAAATAATGCCCATCCCTGGTGTAGTTCCACATATTTTAATTTTTAAGTGTGAGCTGAAATACTAGGTTTAGGACTTGAATTTTCAGTTGTTTGGAAAAGGACAAATCAGTGAGGCAAAGAGATGTTGGAAGGCTTTTTGAAATGGCAAAAGTCACGGATGAGTGCAGAAGCACTTAATCAAGTTAGTCTGAAGACAGGTGGAAGACAGTGGCTTTGCACCTTACAGATTGAACTGAATCAGAGATGCATAAGCTTTCCTAAACAACATCTCACTTCATCAAATGCTGACAAAGGAGGCTGTTGCATACGCACGGCCGATCCCATTAATCTATAATATGCAACTCTGCCCTGCCTTACGGGTGCAAAGCAGAAGGTCTTGCTAACAGCAGTGATAAGCTCTGTAGAGTCTGGATAAAGGGTGTTCATAAGAGGAGCCTGGAGAGAAGAAGGGAGATTTTGAAAGAGGAGCAGTTCAGACAGGAACCACAAGTAATAATTTTGTATTATTATCTATTTATTTGTACTCCAGCAGAACCTAGCAACCGTGCCTTGGAACCTGGCCGTGCTACGTGCTGCTTTAACACAGAGTCGATGATTTGATAGACCTTGCCTTGTCTATTTACACTGTAAACTCTGCAGGTGGTGAGGAGGTGAAGTTCCTTAATGAAGGTCGCAAAACAGGCCACTGACAGAGGTGACAACAGAATCTAGGTCTGCTGTCTCCCGATCGAGTGCTGTAGCTGCTGGACCAGAGCCCTCACAACATCACATGAAGTCCGAGCCAGGAGGTAGCTCCCAGTGGCATGAAATATCCTAGTTTGTGCCAGGTGAAAAAATTCCCACTTCACCTCTCAGTGCTTCAGGTCCCCACAGGCGCTGTCTCTTACCAAGTGCATGGCATGTTCCTATAGCACCTGGCACACCAAAGCCCCAATCTTTCTTGGGGTGCTCCACAAATACAAGTTATAGCTAACCCCTAACCCAGTGCCTGTACCACATCCTGTTTTTCTATTATACAGTGAATACGAAGAGGTGTGAACTCTCTTCCTTATCTAAATCTGGTGCCTCGTCTGCAGTCTTAATATTATGGAATGAGTTGCAGAGGCAACGTGTCGCAAACAGAACGGTGCTTTGTGAAGCTAGGTTGTGAGTGACAGACTTGAGCGCAAGTCTGCTCTGCATAAAAGCATTGTGAGCCCCTGCCACGTGTGACAAAAGGCATCTGCTGTTGTGCGCAGGCGGTGCTCATGCAGTAGCGACAGCTCTGTGTTTTGACCATCTGTGAACTTCCCTTTGCCCCTGAGTTTCTTCTCTTGGAGCTGGCTCTGGCATTAACACGTAGGCGCTGTGACTACATGTGAAGCAGTTAAGAACATTCATCATGTTGTGTCCCTCTTTTGCAGACGGGTCCACCAACCTGCTTTTGCATGACCTGAAGAATTTTTACTGCTGTTAGGAAATTCTGCTGCAGTTTGTTCTTGCGGTAGCCAAGCCAGCAATGGCAAGAATGTGGAAACCAGCTAACCGATTATGTTCACAGCGGTGGTTAACAGCATCCCCTTGTTTGAAACAAATCTGTTCCAGGCCAAATTAATCTGTTCTACCTGGTGTGTGCCCACAATACATTTCCACGTCTGTATTTTTAGAGTGTGCTAGACCACGCTAACTAATGGAAACTATGGGGGCAGTTCCTGCCTTCCTAACAGGAGGCACTTAGGACTGCATGGCATATGACTTTGTCCCCTTCAACACAGAGAAATCTGCTCTTGTAATAGGATTTCTATAGGCGTTAGGCTGCCTTGCGGGCATGGGGGCCTGGTGCACAATCAGTCAGTGTTCTCTGTGAATGACAGCCAGGATCTACAGCCAAGTTTGGCTTAATTTGACTTAACCAACTAACCTCAACTAAAATTACTTGGTTTAAAAAGTCCTTCTCTGATTAGATCTGCCTGTGTTTTGAAGCTGTTGCGCTAGAAGGTAACTGTGGATGCTCTGCAAGGGATCAGGTTAGACAGCCCAGCGGACCAGATTCTGCTCTTAGACCATGCTTTTTATCTGCAAGCCCGGCAGTCTGCATGTGGAGGATGATGTGCCTGGATTGGATGTAAATGCACTATTCTGACAGCATCCAGCTGTAGTCTAAATTTAGTAGAGGGAAAGACAGCTTTGCCTTCTTGCTGGAGCCTCTCTAGCCCTTCTGGCTTGAGAAACCATGGCCTTGTTCTGGGGAGAACACAGCTGGGGAACAATCAGCTGGTGCTTTGTGGGGTTGGCGCTGTGCTTCCAAAGGTTCACCCCAAATCCACACAGATATTGAAAACCAAATCTCGGCAGCTTCTGTCAGAAAAGAGGAAAGCTGACACGCACGGTAGCGCTCAATGACTTGTCCTATGATGCCTTCACTTGATTATATTCCTTACCTTGTGGCTCCTATGAAATATCTTCTCACATCCCCTTTTCTTGGAACCCAGAGGTTTGGGGGGTCAGAACCTGATCTTTCTTGTTCAGCCCCATAAATTAAGCTGTCATTTGTATACTTTGGTCACACTACACTCTCTCTAAAGTAGAAGCCAGTTAGTACAGAGTGAATCAAACAGCAAGTTTCTAAATGGGCTTGAGCAACAGTAACAGACTTTCAGGGCTTAATGGCCAAATCATAGTCCCATTGAAGTCTGGGGCAGAATTCCCATAGGTTACAATGGAATAGGATTTGGCCCTGAGAAAAGATTCCATATGAACTGCCCAACTACTTGAGTGTCTCCGGACAAGAGAGAAAAGCCAGTCATTGCAACAGAGGCACCAAAAAAATCCTGAACGTGAATTTATGTCAGAACACGGAAAGGCTGTTGGAAGGTCAGTAAATGCTTGTCACTTTATTTCTATGGTGACTTCATTACTGAACTCAAGCACTAGTCTGTGTACAGTACAGACAATAAGTCTGGGAGGAACAAGAGAGCCTGAAAGAATTGCATTGTAACTAATAAAAAGAAGCTGTTTTCATCAGCCACCTCTGCAAGTAATTTGGCAAGGGCTAGAAGCAGAAGGATCTCTGTTAGCGACTGACCTACAGTGAGTTTCCCTTCTTTCAGTGCAATAAATAGGCACCATGCTGGCTCTGTTCCAGTCTTGCAAGAAAGCTCCAAGAAATCAAAGACAATCACATTAACTGAATGTGTCTGTATCCAAGGTTACATTTTAATACCTGTGGATTAATATTTTCTATTCTTCGAAATTAAAACTAACTTTAAAAAAGTCTAGATGGCTGTACTTGAAAATGTCCGTGGTAGGTATTTTGTTTTTCTCTCCATGTTAAGGTCATTTAATAGAGGCCTGTCCAAAGAGACTTGTCATTCTGAGTGCCTCACTTCAGGGATGCCCAGGTCAGGTCTGTTTTTTTTCCCATTCTTCTCTCCCCCTGCCAGCCCTCACAGCAGTGCTAAGCATTTTTAGCACTTCTTAAAGGTTCTGGGTAATCCAAGCCCACGGCATTCAATTTAAAAGGTTACTTTGGAATATTTGGGTCTTACAAGGAAGGGTCCATCTGCATAACAAAAGCAACAGAGTCAGGATGGCCAACTGAAAGGCCTGGATCAGATTTGAAGACAGGCTCCATTTCCACCATATGCTGAAATTGAAGGTTCAATCTCATTTTAGTTGCAGACCATTCTAACATCTTGATTTGCAGGAAGATGTAGTTTATGCATTATATTTAATGATTTTGCTAACCAGAAGAAAACATCATATTGATACACCTATTTCCCAGTTAAATCAATGGCAATTGAAATCAGCTGGAATTAGCACCCAACCTGCTTGCACACCTTTGAAAATCTTCCCAAGCACCTATTTTCATCTATTTTTCAAAGCACCCAATTACATTTAAAATCTTACCCCAAACCCATTAGGTTTTAATAAGATGATCTTGTACTTTCTTGTTTGGTTTTTATTTCTAGACTGGAGAAGGAAAAAAAGTATC
This sequence comes from Crocodylus porosus, assembly GCF_001723895.1. Classification (NCBI taxonomy): domain Eukaryota; kingdom Metazoa; phylum Chordata; order Crocodylia; family Crocodylidae; genus Crocodylus; species Crocodylus porosus. The sequence goes on from NW_017728906.1 coordinate 190,605,160, forward strand.
TTGACTATGGAGTTCCCCATTGGTCTCTCAGCTTTGAAAGAGCTAGTGCTTAATGAAAGAAGTAGTCTCTCTGCATGTTCTCGTTAAATTGAAATAAAAAAATTAATTAGAGAGATTTTCCAAAAAGCAGAACCTGAAATTACTGCCATTTGGAAAAATGTACATACCAGCATTAACCCCATTATACACACTGAAAATGTAGGTATTGACTTCATGTGTTTATAGTACATTGTGATATTTATGAAACTTGAGTTGAGCTCAAAAGGTTGAGTTGACCTCCTTTGAGTCTATATATGTTCAATAAAAAGAATGCTTTAATCCATTAACATTCAGGGAGAGCTTAGGGACACGACATTTCCTAATTTAGTTAAAAATTGTAATGGAGTAGTAATTTCAAGCATTACCAGGACTTGTCATAATTTCACTTTCAAACAGTTTTTAAAATATTTTTCCATTTAAATAAAAGTTAAATAAAACTGAAACATGTTGAAGCTAATGGGATCCAGGATTTCACAGCTGGAGTCCAGTCTGTGTAAACTGGTGGGAAAAGGGATAGTGTTGATCATTCAGCCATCCCCTCCAGCTAGGGAACAAAGAAACCTTAATCCACTTCCCTCTTCCTCTCTCTCTTTCAGCCTTTACAGGGTGTGGCTTTCTCTTGGCCTAAATGCCAACTTCATATTTTCCATCATTGAGCCTTGCTGTACAAAGTCTCCATTACGCTTAAACTAGTACTGCTTGGTTTATTGTCAGGACTGATTTCAGATAACCTTTCAGAGTTGGCTTCAAAACTTCGGTGCGTTAGATTTATTTGGGCAGAGGGTTTAACTCAAATGCTTTGGTAGTATAGACTCTGATTTTTCTCTATGTACGGGCTTCATACAGTGATATACTATAGCATCAGACCACCTTCTATGTAAAATCAATAGCAACAGGAAAGTCCTTGGACTCTGGCACTTCTTCTTTGTGACCTGTTTTGTCCAGAAAGCCACTGTCAGGGTCATTCATAGCTCAAGTTCATTGAACAAAATTCTGTCTTTGCAGCTGCGACTTGATCTGTGGCAGTTCAAATCAGGCCCGGCTGTGGATCAGGCTATAGGTGACCCGTGCCACAGGTTGGCCACCCATGTCATAGAATCATAGAGGAGTAGGGTTGGAAGGGGCTCTCCAGAGGTCATCCAGTCCAACCCCCCTGCCTCAGACAGGATCATCCTATCCAACCATCCTATAGAAATCCATTGCTTAGCCTCCTAGCAAAACCACGCAGTCAATCCTGACACAACACAAGATGTAACACCCTAACCTGCCACAGGTAAAGCAGGGGGACCATGGTGGCCAACATCCTATTGCTGTAGGGGTTGTTAATATATGCTCAGGAGATCCCAGGATGAAGGCCATGGCTCCTGCAACAGAGGAAGGCCAGTGCCTCGGAGGAAGACTTAAAGAAAACAAACAAACCCTGACCCATGTAGCTTCAAAGAGAGGGGAAGGGGCAGGGCGAATTCCCTCCCAGCCCCATGTGGCAACCAACAAAGCCCAGAAGCATGGGGAATACCCATAGAAAAATATAGGCACGGCTGCGCTTAGATCATCCCTGATCAGTCGCTGTCCAACCTTTTCTTGAACGCCTCCAGTGATGGCACCTTCCACTGACTGCCTCACTGCTCTAACAGTAAAGAGGGTTTTCCTGATATCCAGTCTAAACCTACTTTGCTGCAACTTCAAGCCACTGATCTGCATCCTACTCTCTGCAGCAAAACAGAAAATGGGAACCCTTGTTAAATGAAGCAGACAGGGGCATTGTTAACTGGAAGGAACAAGAGCAGCAAATACAGCAGTTTGCAAGCAGATCTCAGGTCAGTTCGCAGGTCAGTTTGCTGCCCCCGTGTTTGAAGGGGAGCCTTTAAGGTAAGTTCTTTCTGAATTAAGAGTAACTAACCTACATATATTTGATGTAAGTAGCTTAATCCAAGGAGTGAGACCAATACTTAAGTGCCTTGTTTAAAGAAAGTACAGAGCAAGTGAGGGTTTGAGGGGGATTTCGCTAATGAGTTTGCCCCAGAAACTTTTTCATCTTCCTTCACAGTAAGCTTGGTGAGAGGAAGCAGGTTAGCAGGGAAAAGGGAACCTTTTGGGACCAAGAAGATGCAAACAGGACTGCTTACAGGTGAGTTTGTTAAAGAAGGTCTGCTTGGAAAGAAGAACAAGAAGAGAGAAGCAGCAGATTAAGAGACCCAGAGAAATGGCTGGAGGACATCACAATGCCAGAGCCACTGGCAGTGCCAACCCCTTCTTCTGCTTGTACCTGAGAGGTACCTCAGGAAGAACCGCTCACCACCCAGGCTACCTTCCAGGTCCAGGTTTGGTGCTGCGGCAACTGCAGCTTGTAGGTTCCCTACAGTGACAGCTAAGTTGGGGAGTGCATGTGATGTGAGAGATACCTCCTGGTGGTGTCCTTCAGGGGACTTGCAAGAGAGCTAGAGGAGGAGGAGGTGGCAAGGCTCCAAAGCAGCCTCCACCATCAGGTCTTCATCAATTTGATGATGGAGCAGACCTCTGGGGATGCAGAGGAAGGCCTGCCAGAGGCAGTGTTGGAGGAGAAAGAGGACATGGTCTCCCAAGAAGGTGGAAGCTGGAAACTTGTGACCTCTGGCAGCAAACAGAAGTCTTCATCTCCACCTGCAGCAGTTTCCGTACTTGGCTTAGCAGGGAACTCTTCAGTGAGCTAAAACACAAAAAAGGAAGCTTACAAGAAGTGGAAACTTGGACAAATTACTAGGGGGGATTGCTTGGGCATGCAGGGATGAAATCAGGAAAGCCAAAGTGCAACTGGAGTTGCAGCTAGCAAGGGTGATGTGAAGGGTAACAAGAAGGGTTGCTACAATTATGTCAGCAACAAGAGGAAGACAAGGGAAAGTTTGGGTCCGTTACTGAATGAGGAGGCAACATAGTGACAATGATGTGGAAATGCCAAAGTACTCAATGCCTTTTTTACCTCAGTCTTCACAAGCAAAGGTCAGGTCCCAGACTACTGCACCTGGCAGCACAGACTGGGGAGGAGGTGAGCTGCCAGCAGTTGTGAAAGAAGAGGTTAGGGACTATTTAGAAAAGCTGGATGTGTACATGCCCATGGGGCTGTATGCGATGCATTCAAGGGTGCTGAGGGAGTTGGCTGATCTGATTGCAGAGCCAATGGCCATTATCTTTGAAAACTTGTGGCAATTAGAAAAGGGCAAATACAGTGCCCATCTTTAAGAAAAGGAAGACAAGTCAGCCTCACCTCAGTCCCGAGAAAAATCATGGAGCAGGTCCTCAAGGAATCCATTTTTAAGCAGTTGGAGAAGGTGATTACAAACAGTCAGCATGGATTCACCATGGGCAAGTCATACCTGACTAACCTGATTGCCTTCTACGATGAGATGACGGGCTCTGTGGATGCAAGGAGAACAGTGGATGTAACATACTTTGACTTTAGCAAGGCTTTTGATAGGATCGCCTGCAAAATTCATGCAAGCAAGCTAAGCAGGTATGATTTGGATGAATGGACTGTAATGTGGATAGAGAACTGACTGGATCATCATAAAAGACTAGTAATTGATAGCTTAGTGTCTAGTAGGTAGCTGGTATCAAGTGGAGTTGCCCAGGGGTCGGTCTTGGGGCCAGTTTTGTTTAACGTCTTCATCAACAACCTGGAAGATGGGATGGAATATACCCTCAAAAAGTTTATGAATTACACCAAACTGGAGGGAGTAGTAGCTACACTGGAGGGTAGGGCTGGGATTCAGAAAGGCTTCGACTAATTGCAGGATTGGGCCAAAAGAAATCGCATAAGGTCCAATAAGGACAAGTGCAAAGTCTTGCTCATAAGACTTTGGCCTTGCACTGTTCAACATCTTCATCAGCGACTTGGATGAGGGGGTGAAAAGCACCATGTTCAAATATGTAGATGACACTAAGATGTGGTAAAAAGTGGGCATGCTGGAGGAGGGGGGCAAGCTACAACTAGATCTGGACAGGTTACAGGGGTGGGCAGATGAAAACAGGATGGGTTTCAATATGGACAAGTGCAAAGTATTGCACGTGGGGAGGAAGAACCAGCACCATACCTACAGGCTGGGGAACTCCCTTCTCATCAGTGCAGAGGCAGAAAAGGATCTTGGAGTCATTATTGATTCTAGGATGAACATGGGCCGCCAATGGGGATGCGGTCAGGAAGGCTAACCTCACCTTGTCACGCATCCACAGATGCATCTCAAGCAGGTCCAAGGAGGTGATCCTCCCCCTCTGTGCAACACCGGTCAGGCCGCAGTTGGAGTACTGTGTCCGGTTCTGGGCACTGCACTTCAGGAGGGATGTGGCCGGCACCGAGAGGGTCCAGAGGAGGCCACTCGCATGATCAGGGGGCAGCAGGGCAGGCCCTACGAGCGGAGGCTATGGGACCTGAACCTGTTCAGCCTCCACAAGAGGAAGGCTGAGGGAGGATCTGGTGATGGTCTACAAACTGGCCAAGGGAGACAACCAGGCTATGGAAGATTCCCCGTTTCCCCGAGCACTACCGGGAGTAACAAGAAGTAACGGCCATAAATTGATTGAGAGTAGATTTAGGCTGACATCAGGAGGCGCTACTTCACAGTCAGGGCGGCTAGGATCTGGAACCAACTTCTGAGGGAAGTGGTGCTCGCTTCTACCCTGGGGGTCTTCAAAAGGGGGCCGGATAATCACCTAGCCGGGGTCGTTTGACCCCAGTACTCTTTCCTGCCCATGGCAGAGCGTCGGACTTGATGATCTACTTAGGTCCCTTCTGACCCTACCAACTATGAAACTATGAAGACAGAACAATCCTGTGCACTGGTATAGGCTGAGGACTGACTAGCTGGCTAGGCAACAATTTTGCAGAAAAAGACCTAGGGGGTTACAGTGGACAATAAACTGAATATGAGCCAACAGTGTGCCCTTGTTGCCAAAAAAGCTAACGGCATACTGGGCTGCATTACCAGCAGATTGAGGGAAGTGATTATTCCCCTCTATTCAGCACTGGTGAGGCCACATCTGGAGTACTGTGTCCAGTTTTATGTCCTCCACTACAGAAAGGATGTGGACAAATTGGAGAGAGTCCAGCACAGCACAGTGAAAATGGTTAGGGGAAGGGGCATATGACTTATGAGGAAAGGCTGAAAGAACTGAGTTTATTTAGTCTGCTGAAGAGACTGACAAGGAATTTAATAGCAGCCTTCAACTACCTGAAGAGTGATTTAAAAGAGGATTTAGCTAGACTGTTCTCAGTGGTGGCACATAACAGAACAAGGAACAAACTGCAGCAAGGGAAGTTTAGATTAGATATTAAGAAAAACTTTTTCATGATGAGGGTGGTAAAGCACTAAAACAGGCTGAGAAGTTGTGGAATCTCCATCCTTGGAGGTTTTTAAGACCTGGCTAACCAAAGCCTTGGTTGGGATGAAGTATTTGGAAATGGTCCTCTTTGAGCAGGGGGTTGGCCTAGATGTCCTCCTGAGCTCCCTTCCAAGCCTAATTTTCTATGATTCTGTGATTGTTTAATTCAGAATTAAGAATTGATAAGATTTTCTGCACACACAAGGAGTATGTTATGCTGGCTGCTGGTTTAATTTTGAAGCCATCTAAAACAAAGCATACAAAAGAAAAATAGCCACACATAATTATGTACTTCCACACGCACTCTAACAAACAACTTAAATTTATGCTTAACTTTAAGCCTATTGATCACAGTACTTCACAGGAAGGAAACCCAACATCAGTTATCTCATAATGGCGCGGACAGACAGCTGGCTTCACTTCTCCTTTAGCAGCATATTCAAGCCTCTTGCAACCATTTAAAATTTTTATTTTTAAGCTTTCCTAGTCCTTTTTGCTTGATTTATATTATGCCTGCTTCAAGATTTATATCAAATGCTAATTTTGGCACTGTCAACTTCTTTATATTCTCCCTCATTTAAGCTCTTGATGGTGGAGACTATGGGCTTGCTGACTCTTCTCCTTGCACACGTTAAGCAAGAGTCCTTTGAAGTTAGTGGAATGACACTGATATAAAACTAGTAAAAGTGAGAGGTCCTGTGTCATTTATAGGAGAATCATGTCCCAGGCCCACTCATGCAGTTAAATAGCCATCCATGACATTATATTTTTAACAAACCTATGCCCTGATTTTGACAGCATTTGTGAGAATCTTTGTTTAAGGTCAAGTAGGAGTTAAGCTCATCTCATGAGGCTGGTGCATGTTGTTTCCTTCCATCTGGCATGTGTGCACCTCAGACAGATATTTAGAAAAATAAAAATTATTTTTCGGGAAATCCTCCCGGGAAAACTGTGCTCCTTGACTCCTACATCACGTACAAAGCTTCTGTTGACTTCAGTGGGAAGTTCCACACCCTAAATCTAGAATTCATAGTTCCTGGAAGTACGGATATGGATCAAATACAATTAAAACAATTTAAGCTTAATTTTTAGTCATTTGTAGTCTATAAATTAATTGTTAGATGTGAGATTAAAGATGGGGACCATTTAAACTCTTTGCCTCTTTGAAACCTAGTCTTCTAGCAAGTAAACCATAGCTTAGATGTATTAAGAGGTAAAAAGATGCTTTAGATGTGAAATGTTGTGCAACAAAGGAAGAGGTTTTCTTTGGAGCACTGCAAGGCACTGAGGGAATGGAGTCCTTCCTTGCAGCAGGGTGTAGTGTTCCTGGGCATCTTTAGCAAGTTGCTTTAGCAAAGCTAGTATGATTACTAGCATCTACCTCTGGGGTTCATAAACCATTCATAAAGTTGTCCTCTATCAACCTAGGCTCCTATAATGCCTCTCTCTGTTATCTGAACTGCCAGTACAGCTTTGATGGAGAGAGTTTATATAAAGTCTTTGCTGCATCCAAAAGCCTCTTTCGACCTGGTAAGTGGCGAAGGACTCGCTCTTAGATAATTGCTTACTGTGTAGTCCATTGGTTATGTAGGCATTTCATCCCAAAAGGCAAATAAAGACTGTAATAAATGTAACTTTTATGCCTTTAAGGTTTGATGGGCATTTGATGTACTTTTGGGTCCATGTCAGCTTCAATTTATAGCATTAGTTTTCCTAGAACTATTGCAGCCTTTCTCCTCTGAATATTGAGGACCTGCTTCCTCAGTCATTTCCACTGATGCAGAGTAAATCTAAAACACTACTGTACTAATTTGGTAGCATTTTACATCTACTTTTCACTGGTTGTGTATTGATATATAGGACTGGGAGGGTTATCTTGCATCACTGTGTTCAGTCTCCTGCTATCCCAGGTAATCGTCCCATAACAACATGGTACCAAACAGTGGAGAATCAGGCCCGTGTGAGTGCTGGGCAGAGCGCCAGCACTTTTCTTGAAGGTTGCAGGAATGACAACCAGTCCTCATCTCCCAAGTTCCTGTACTTTATAGTAGGTCACAAATGAAAATGACCTACTTGCTTATTCTGGACCCTAATGAGGATTCGTCTGTGCTGCCACTCATCAGCACTTGACCCAGTTGTGCCAATGTGGGCACTGCTAAGCAGAAACCCAGCATTAACGGGAATGTTGTGGGTTGTCAGGTCTGACATGGCTCTGCTAAAAAGCAAGGATGTCCAGTGTTAGTGTTTATTCAAAGAATCCAGAGTATGCTTGTTGCCCTGGCTATGGTCATGGTTCACCTCTGAGTCAGTTGGCTGACTCTGCTGTAATCAAAAGACTATCTGTATTGCTAGAGGAAGGAAGCTGCTTTGTTGGCCTCAACCAATCTCCCATACATAATCTTCCTCTGAGCCACCAGAGGCTGTAGCAATGACTGTACTGAGCTGGATATGCAGTGGTCGTGCCAAGAACAATATTGTTTGCATTTTAAGTTATAGCATCTATGGGAATCAAGAACTGAAACGGGGTTTTTTAAAGCCCATTTGAAGCATTGCCAGAAGAGTGACTTATGGCTTCCTAATAATAACTAACAGTTCGGCTGTCTTGATCAATATGTGCTTATGCATTCTGCAAGCTGACGCAAATATTTTATGAGGTTTATGCTACAATTCCTGTTCCATAGCAGTGTTTGTAAAGAAGCTTGCAGCATCAAAGGGCTTTAATCTTCAGTTTCATCTCGGAGCACTTATGTCTTTGTATTGTAATTGCTCTTGGATAACTTAATATTTTCCTCCAATTTTTTTGATCAAAAACTGTTGGAGGGCAGTGATAATCAGGGGTCCTGGTTTTCCCCGGTAAAAAAATGTAAATTCTCTGATAAACCCCCCCAAATCTGTTATTAAAATGAAAGGCCACTATATATTTAGGTTTCAGCTGAACACAATGTTTTCTTGATATATTTACATTTTTAAAGCAATTTGGAAGCCTACCAGTGCCTTAATCACTATAATAAAATAAATTCTAAATACCTATGCATTTTGGTATTTGATTTGGGGGTTTTTATCATGGAAAATCAGTGCTCCCCTGCCCTCTTAGCTCACAGAACACAGATCCAGGCCCCTCACTCCCAAGCCACAGCCCTACAGCCCTGCTGGCACCCCTTGCTCCTGACCCACAGCCCCTTGGCCCTGCTTATGCACCTCCCCTCCCTCAACCCCCCAGCCCTGCTGGTGCCCCTTGGACTTCACCCACAGCCCCCTGCCTCCCCAGCCTGCTGGAGGGGGGGCTACCAGGACTACAGAGCCTGGGTCTGCAGCTCCCTACCCCCCACAGCAGCTCCTGAGCCCTGACTGCTGCAGCAGAGTGGAGCATGAACTGTGCACAGATCTAGGGGACACAGGTCCCCCCTGCACCCTCTGGAGTACATGTAGTGGCAGGGAGCCAGCCCCACCCCCCATCTGCTTATGGCCGCATCCCACTCCCTGCTGAGACCCTGCAGCCATGCATTCCTGGCCCCAAGCCCCATGCACTGCCCAGCTGGGCAGCAGTCCCAGCCTCAGCCCAAGCCCCGCTCAACTCCCTCCCTTCCTATGGGGGCCTCAATCCCCACCTAGTCTTACCTGTCAGAGCTGCTCTCCAGGCTGCCTGTTTGCCATGTATATGCCCCCTGCCTAACTACCCACCTTCCACTCCCCCAAGCCCAATGCAGGCTGGAACTCTGCCAGCCCACAGAGACCTCTTTGCAAAAGGGCAAAATGCATGGGTCGCTCAGTTAAAATGAAAAATCCACATTTTCTGCAAGTAATGGGGGAAATCCACGTTTGTCTCCATTTTTCCATGGGAAAAAGAAAACATGGCTCCCTGGTGATAATTATAATTTTTAGCATTCTTCTTCGGAAAATCTGTATTTTAGTTTTTAGTTTTTATTTGTACATACAGGAACAGGCAAGACCTTGTTTATGGCCTAGGCACTTTAAAAAAAAAATCATTGTTAAAACAAATTTAAATATAAAAGGACTGGAAGATGTCTTGTCTTCTGTGATAGTTTGTGATAGTTTTTCAGCTGGGATGCCATGTACCACTCTGGTCGTGTCATCTGGAACAAGACAGCTGAAAAAGAAACTGTATAGTTAAATGACATAAAGGATGATCGGTGGAGAGCAGAAGAAAACGGAATGGTGACATTTGTAGAAAGCCTAGAGCAAGGGATGGCAAATTACAGCCCACAGGCTGCATCCAGCCCTCCAACTGATTGCATCCAGCCTGTAGGCAGGCATGCACCAAATGATTGCATCTGGCTGGTGGCACTCCACATGGGGCCGAGCCCACGCCCTGCTCCCATCCTCCCCGGCCTGGGGCAGCATGCACAGCTTCCTGGTAGGTCTGCTCACATTGCGCCCGCATCCACCCACTTGCTGCTTGGCTACATCTGTCACCAGCGGCTGCTCTCCTCCTGTCCCTGCTGTGCTGGTCTGGGAAACAGGCAGTGAGGGGAAGCCATGGGGATGTGCACCAGGTAAGAGATGCCCAGCCAGGCCAGGGGGAAGTTGCAGCCGGGCAGCTCCTGCCCTAGCACGCAGGGCTCCAGCGATATTTAGAGTTGCAGTGTTGTCACCTTAGAGCAGCCCCGAGTGCATGCCAACTAAGCAGCCCCAAAATGAAGCTTCCTGCCATGTGCCCAGCACCATTCACCACCAGCTCCGTGTGTAGGGTGCAGGGGATGCAGTGTGGGCCTGTGGTGCTCCCTGCCACAGGTGGTGCAGACGTGTCCTTGAAATTTCATCTGGAGAAGATAAACTGTGGGACTAATCTGATTCTCCCTGCAGCCAGTGAGTCTTTCCATCGACTTAGCAATTGAAGCAGCCTGCAGAAGTATTCTTATCTCTCTGGACTATCTTGGACTCATTGGGTTATTTTGTTTTATTTTGATTTTTTTTTTAAGAAGAAACAGGAAATTAAATTGGGCCGATATTTTGAGTATTCTGAGAACAAACAATTCTGACTTCTCATCTGACAGCCTTCTTGGATAAAATGTCTATCAAAACATCTCCCTAGTTCCCTCTTGTACAGCAATGAAGAACATTTTACATGTAAAATGTAAAATTGAGACAGCTTTCTAAAAGCATTCTGCCAAACCTACTGATTTTGCTTATGCCTATCTTCTTTTGAAAAATCTATTTGTCTGGATGTTAAAGTGATCCAGCTTTTAGACAAAACTCTTCTAATTTGTAACATCTGGATCTGTTTGGGATTTTTTTTTTCCTGAAGAAAAATGGATGCCCTGAAGGCTGGCAAGCCAAGGGAAATAGCAATAAGTCTCTGCTCATTTGATATGTAATTTTATTACTGAGGCCTCCAGACATAATTGGGATATTTAGAACAAAGTGGCTTGTCTGTCGAGTAAAAAGCTTGAAGCAAATGAGCAATAAACTTGTGGTACTTGAAGTAATATACTGAAATATCAGTACTTTGCTCCTTTTTTCCTCAGTCTATTGCATCTAAAATTAGGGATGATGAATCAAAGAAATTCTTGCTACTGTCTCCGTGTAAATGTTTGCAGAACTGGGGGACCCTTTGTCTGGCAACACTCCAGCGCAGGGACCTTCTTAAGTTACAGGACCAATGCTGCTCATCAGTGTAAATGAGTAACTCCACTGAAGTCTTTTGTCTCAGCTGTTACTCTGCTTTGTTACACCATGGGAAAATTGGTGTAAATGGGAACAGTATTGAGTCTGTTGGCTCTAATCCAATGGAATAACTTAACCTTGAGCAGAGCAAATCAATAATTGTTAAAGCCCCACTGATAGTTAAGACAGATACCATCATAATGAGATCAGAGGGCCTTACTAGCAAGAAATAAATCGCCTGACTCCAACTCTGTGTACTAAAGATCTTTACAAAGCAAATGAGAAGTTTAGCTGCTTAATGATATTTTTTGAAAGCTCCCAGAGACTCTGGGAGAGGAAGGGCCTACATTACCAATGGATTAGAAACAAGCAACTATTGCACCAGCTTGTGACAAAAGGGATGGTCAGGAGCGTGGGATTTATAAACTACTGACTTTGAACCCAGGGAGAGAGACAGACACTGTAAAAAGAGTTTGTAAATCATGGTCAACAAAAGGCTTGCTCAGCAATAATCACTGGGAATGCATAATAGGAAATCCTTTTGGGGTTTCAGTGGAAATCAGAGTCCAGCCTCCTGGAAATCTAGAAGCATCACATAATCTTTTCTTTATTAGAAAAACCATGCACAGTTAAGGGTGATGATGTGCCATAAGCCATTTTTAAAAGGGAAAATAAAGGGCTGTGGTCCCTGGCTGCCTTCATGCTCCTTAGCATGCAAATAATGGTTTAAAAATACAATCCCAATAGAATGGAGACATGACAAGGGGGAGAGCCTGGGCAAGTCCTTCCATGCTGCTACAGGTTTACAGTAGAGCTCTGCATTAAAAAGGAGGAGAAGGTGAGAAACTGTCCAAAGGGTACCCATGCACCTACCCTTCTATGCTTTAGAAATACTAAACAAAAACAAAGTATAATAGATTGAGACCCCAAACAGCTCACAACCTAACTATTTACTAGCTGTAGAATTGTGTAGGTGCTAATGCCTCTGGAGAGGATGCTTTTAGGTGATTTTTATAGAAACCTATGAAATGTCTATGCAGAACCACGTTAACTGCAATCAATGAAATGAGATTCAACAAGGACACATGCGAAGTCCTGCACTTGGGATGGCATAATTGCATGCACAAACACAGACTGGGGAATGACTGGGTAGGTGGGCAGTACTACAGAGAAGGACCGGTGGTTCAGCAGACCATGTGCTGAATATGAGCCATCAGTGTGCTCTTAATGCAAAAAAGACCAACAGCATCCTGGGCTGTATTAACAGGAGTTACTTCCCAATCAAGGGAAGTGATTCTTCTGCTATATCCAGCACTGATGAAGCCTTACTTGGAGTACGGTGTCCAGTTTTGGCCCCACATTTCAAGAAGGACATGGACAATTTGGAAGGAACCCAGCACAGGGCAACAAAAATGATCGGGGGCCTAGGAGACAAGACTCTCAAACAGTCTCCAAATACCTAAAGGGTAATTATAGAGAGGGTGGAAATGGGCTTTTATCTGTGGTTGCAAGGGACAAGACTAGATGCAATGGCCTCAAGCTGCAGCAAGGGAAATTTAGGCTGGATATTAGGAGGAACTTTCTGATTATGCAGGTAGCCAAGTGTTGGAACAGGCTACCTGGAGAGGTTGTGTTATCTCTATCCTTGGAAATATTCAGAAGCAGCTTAAACAGACACTTGGCTGAGATGGTTTAGTCAGGGATGATCCTGCTTTGAGCAGGGGATTGGCCTAGATGATCTTGTAGCATCTCTTCCAGCCCTCCTTTTCTGTAGTGCTGTGAACCTGTATTAGGGATATATTATCTATAAATGTGACTGCAAATATAACATGCACCAAGTGCCTAAAGAGCCATTCCGCCTACCCTTGAAACAAAGAGATTGGAAGAATGTCCTTATGGGGGTCCTTGTGTTTCTTGACATGCAAAGTGTGGTCATTAGACTGGGAAAATCCTGCCCTGTGGTGTGTTTCCTAATCATTGGAGATGTGCAGCAACCAGCCCCTCGTTTGTTCATGTTAATGACTGCCAGGTCAACTGAGAATTGCCCAAATGTATGCTCTGGGGACTATGGCCTGGGAACTGGCACGCAGCCCAGTTCTAACTTAAATATTGCTTAACCATCCCCCTAGGCTACTGAAAGGAAAGACTCGCTGCCTTGTCCATGAGGTCATCCAAAAGTGACTCCACAGCCATCCTGACACTGTAGGATCTCAAGTACTGCTTGGGTCTCTACCTCATAGAAGACAATGGGGTTGTGGCCCCATGGATTCACACCAGCAGCCCCAGGGCCTTGCTGGGATTTAGTTACGTTGTATAATGCAGGGCTATTGAAAGACGCTCTAAATTTAGGGCCTGATCTGGAGGGGTTCTGTGCACTAGCAAAGGGCTTTGGCTTGAATGTAAGTTTAATATATGTATCAGGTATCAAAGGCCTGATCCAGTTCCTCTTGAAGTCAGCCAGAGTTTCCACTGATTTTACTGGTCAGTGAATCAGAGCCTATGTTTATATTGCAATATTAGGAAAATGTAAAATGTTCATCTTGGTAACCTGGGACTGGGGAGAAGACTTCAAGGTACATATAATGCAGCAATTTAGAAGAACCAAGTCAGGCTCACACTTCTTCTGATCATACCCCTCTTCAGAGACATCCCTTTGCCTGAATCAGGGGGTGCAGACAGTGGTACTAAGCAACTTTTCCTCTGGGATTGTTGTTATCTGCAGGTCATGGACCCTGGGATATAAAAATAGTTCAACCACACTTGCAGCTTTTAGAGCAAACCCCTTTCCCTAAAGAAGTTTCACTAGCTGTTGGTTTCTCCTCTTTGTTTAGAGATAAGACTTCTACCCTCTCTACAGTAATTCATTTTCCATATGTTTTAAAAAATGAATTGGAGTGCCTGCTAATTGGTTTCAGCTCTGTTAGGATGTGGTTAGTAAAATTAATTCCTAAATCTATCAATGCGAGATAAAAAGACCAAGAAATATGACTTTCAAGCTGTTTAAAAAAAGGCTTTAATCTTAAACAAAATAAAACCTCAGTGAATCAAAGCTTTTGATCTGAAGCAGTGTCTGCTTCCTAGTGTATTTCATGCTGTACTGTTCTGGTGAATATAACCATTTTACCCCAGGGTACTTCATACAGACCTTCTGTGCATTTTAATAAGCTCATTGAAGTACCCTGAGGTTTATAGCTAAGGTGCAGGACTGGTGGCACAAATGTGCTCTGCCATAGACTCCTTGCATGACATTGATTAGTATTGGCATTTTATATTACTATAGGTTATGTCACTTTGCTGAATCTGAATAAACTACAGCAGTATTTGCATTTTTATACTAGAATATGAGGATCTACATTAGGAGGTTTGTTGTTTTAACTAGGTAAAGCAGCAAAACATGCAGAAGTAGACAGGGCACATCTACACTTGCAATTAGCACATGTGAATAAACCTGTAAACTTACTGCTCTGGAGTTTTTTGCTCCTGAGCACGCCATTGGAATGTGCACCCAAGAGCAAATAACTCCAGAGCAATTAGCTCCAAATTTTATTCATGCGCAGTACATTGGGCATTTTTACACGTGCTCTGGGAGACATGGGAGAGGGTGCTTTAATTAGCAGGCGCTTTTAATTAAAAGTGCCTCAGGGTCACGTGTATCAGTATTCCCCATGCTGAAAAATGGCAGTGGGGTTCTTTGAACTAAAGCTCTTAGAATGAGCTTTAGTTCAAAGTGACCCACTGCCCCCATTTTTCGGCTCAGGGACACTAATACACATGATGCCAGAGTCTGCTGCAGCGTATTTCTTTCTGAGCTCCAGCACATAGTTTCTCAACCTGTGGTATGCATACCCCTTGGGGTACACGAGATACAGGCAAGGAGTATGCGGGTACCCCAACACTCTCTCACCCTCTTTTCCTCTCTCTCTCTCGCCCACTTTTCCTTTTAAAACTATGGCAAAAAAATTGGCACACCACACATTGCACAGCACTTTAAATTCCCAGTAATAATACATACTTGAGTTGGTGTAAAAGTTGGCAACCCTACCCACACCAAATCAGACATCTGTCATATCGTGGCCTTTTATACACAACCCTTCTTCCAACATATGGCACACATTAGTCTGTAAATATAAAATCCCCTGGAAAACTGAGTGTTGGGGTACTTGTTAAAATTTTCAGAAGTTAGCGGGTACTTGCGACTTAAAAGATTGAGAAGCACTGCTCCAGCAGATTCAATTAATCTGGATTTCCAGCACATTGGAGCTGGCTCCCTGCACATATGTAGGAGCCTGTGGAGCCCAGCTGGAGCAGCCCAGGGTTGCTCCAACTGGGTTCATTGTGCTGCGAAGGGGCTGGCAGGGGCACGAGGGTGCTTCAGTGCAGGGCTAGTTGGCAGGCAGTCCCAGCAGTGAAGCACCTTTGTGCCCCAGCCAGCTGATCAGTGTCTACACGTGCACTGCTGCACACAAAAAATACTTCCCCGCAGGGTAATACTTACAAGTACTACCCTGCTGAAGAGTGTATTAGTTTCCTGTGCTCTAATAGAGGCACACATGTAGACACCGAGATGGTTACTGCACAATTAGTCAACTGCGCAGTAAAAATCTTGTGCAGACGTGTCCACTGTATATAATACTAAGTTCTTGTATCAGCTTGATTCTCTCAAAAACTCACACTTCTAGCCAGCATATGTATGCTAAGAAGTATCTAAGTGTAAAAAGTGTTGTAGAGTCTGCTTATTAGCTTCCTAGAGTAAGACGGAGCACTCTCTGTTCAACTTTAGGTAGTGATAGCTGTTGGTACTCATCACATCACTTAATCAAGTTCTTTGTTGTCCTTTTTCCACTTCCGTACCTGAAGAAAAGGCAGGAATTGAAATAATAAATTATCAGGCAGGAGGTATCATGACTGTGCAACCATTTATATGGAAAGTGCTATGGATGTGCCAAATAGTTCTTAAATATAATAATGTGTTCTGTACAGTTTTATTAAGTGCAAAACCAGATTGGGTTTAAATCAAATTTGCAATGAAAACCTGGCTGTACTTCCTAATCGCTGTCCTGCTAAGACACAAAGCATTGTTTCAGTCAGGGCTGTATGTTTTGTGATTGCCTCAACTCCTTTAGCACCAACTGTTGTGGGTCTAAGTAAGGGAGGCAGAGTCCTGTGCCCTTACTCCAGTTTCTCTCCTGCCCACTCAGAAAAAGAGACAGCAGTGGAACTGATGGGATTCCCCACCGAAAACAGCATTTTATTTTTCCAAAAAATGTAAGGGTTTTTTTGTGAAACACTGAACACTGGAGTACATTGATTCAGAATAATATTGCCATGCTTCATGGGAGCTGTTTTTAGGGTGGTTTATCTACTCATGGCCCAGCCCAAAATGTACTGCTATCTCCCTGAAGGGTGGGTAGCATAAGCCAACCTCTCAGTGATGTGTTACAGGACATAGAAATATTTAGATGAAGTCTGATAATTTTCCATGGAATGCAGTGCCTTTTTGTAAGAAAAAATATTTAGTTCAAACTCAATTGTCATTGAAGCACAACTTAACTCTGTTCCTGCTTCTTTTGACCCTTCCTCATAAGGGATTAGTAGCTTCTGCTTTGCTGCTTGTTCTGAGGTTTCTCTCTTTTCCTGTGGGGTGCAACCACATCCTTGACCCTAATCAGCCTTTGAAAATGTACTGCCCTCCCTAAGTGAGCAAATGTGAGTTTTACACTTTTGTTACTCTTCCTCTGTTGTTCTCCTCTATTCAAGGGTAGTAGGAAATAAATGGTTTGAACTTACGATTATCTCTTCCTTTGCCATCCATCCTTTCCAGCTGAACTCTGACATTTGTAGTAGCTGTGAGTATTTCCCTGCTGTGCCACAATATTTTCATTGTCAAGCCTATCACTGACTTGGAATTGGAATCCAGTGATGATTTTATTCTCTATTATTTTAGAAATCTCAAGCCTGGAAATAAGAGCTGGGTGGGAATTTTCTGATTAAAAAAAAGTTTTCCTCCCTCCCAGTTTGGAAAAATCTGATTCATCAGAACTAAGATATGTTATGGGAATGTACTTGTTTTGACTGAACTTCTGTTGGGAAATTTTCCCCAAGAAAAATGAGACACCTGTGAGAAACCACTAGGTTAGGCAGTTAGGACACCCACTAGGGCTGTGGGAGGATTACTTTCCAAGTTCCTGCCCCGCTGGATCGGGCCTTGAAGCTGGCTCTTGAGCCCACTGATCTTGGCTATTTGAGGTGGAATGGGTAGGGTCCTTCTTGATAAGTCTTTTCTTGGGAGAAGGCAGTTTTCTTTGTTTTATCCTGATGTAGTGCAGGAAAAATTGAAATCTCATAAATGTTTGCAGGATGGGAAAACCATTCCTTTTTCCAAGACCCTGCAAAATAAATATATTATGTCAGGAGTGGGCAACCAACAGCACATGTGCCTTAATGTGTGGCACATGGCAGACTAAGTAAGGGACAGGCAGCATGGTGGCAGATAGGCCAGGGAGCTGAAAAGAGAGCAGCAGATTGGGCAGGGTGGGAGGAAACAGAAACAAAGGAGCAGATCAGGCAGGAAGTACAGGGCAGGGAACAGAAAGCAGAACAGCTGATCAGGCAGGGGAAGGGGCATGGAGTGACATACCTTATTTGTGGCATGTCTGCCAAAAAGGTCGTCTCCCGCTATATTATGGGAAACAGGTGAAAAATACATTCCTCCCTCCTCTGAGATCTTAGTCCCTCCATTGTTTTATAATGTGTTTCGTAGAAGTCCTATAGTTTGAACAATTGAAATAGAGGAGGATATGATCTGACTTTATATTCATTTGCCCTCAAGCAGAGCTTAGTATTTAAGGAAGGGCTGTTCCTCCACTAATCTGTAACAGAAACAGCATTGTCCAGTGAAGAAGGCACTTACTTGGGAGAAAGGAAACATAGCTTCAGCTTCTAGCCTCTGCTGCATGGCAGATGGCTGATCACCAGGGATCTGGATTTTCCATTTCCCATGGAAAAATGGAGACAAACGTGGATTTACCCTGTTACCCAAGAAAAATGTGGATTTTTCATTTTAATGGAAAAACTTGTGGAATTCGCAGTTTTTCAAAGATCTCTCTGCAGGCTAGAAGAGTTCCAGCCTGCAAGGGGCTGGGGGGAGCGGGAGGAGGGCGGTCAGACAAAAGCGCCATGTACACGTATATAAAGATCAGATAGTCGCCAGGCAGCCTGGAGAGCAGCTCCTGCAGGTAAGCTTGGGGGTGGGGATTGAGGCCCCCATAGGGAGGGAGGGAATGAGTTGGGCAGGGCTGGGGCTGGGGCTGGGGCTGCTGCCCAGCCAGGCAATGTGTGGGGCTTTGGACTCAGGGCTGCTATGCACAGCCGCAGGGCCCTAGCGGGGAGCAGGCGGCTCGTCCGGGGCGGAGGGCCTAGCTCCCTGTCTCCGTGCGCATTCCCGGGGGAGCAGAGGGGAACTGTGTTGCCCCAGCGAGGCATTCCCTGGCCATGAGGCAGCAGTGGGGGCAGCAGTGTAGGGTTGTGCCTGTTGCTGCCTCTGCGCAGGCAGGGGATGCCTTGCCAGGGCAGCACAGAGCCCACAGTGGCAAGGAGCTTCCCCATGCAGCCCTGCTTTGCCCTGCAGCACCAGGTCACACCCACTGGACAGTGGAGGCCCCAGGGGAGGGCAGCAGGGCAGGGAGCCCAAGCCTACAGCAGGCACCCTGCGGCCACACCACACACAGATCTGGGGGGCATGGGTCCCCCCGCCCCCCCAGGAGTGTGTGTGGCAGTGGGGAGCTGCCCTCCCCCCACCAAAGCCTGCAGTGAGCAGGCACCGGGGGGGGAGCTGAGCACCATGCTCCACTCCGCTGCAGCAGCTGCTGCCTCCTGCAGGCAGCAACGGGGGCTTGGCATTACTGCAGGGGGCAGGGGACAGACCCACGTCCCTGGCCCCATAGCCCTTGGCCCCATTTGGCGGGGCTCGGGGGGGCAAGAGGCTTTGGCAGCAGGGCTGCGGGACTATGGCTTAGGAGTGAGGGGCCTGGACCTGCGTTCTGCAAGCTAAGGGGGTAGTGGAGCTCTGATTTTCCATGATAAAAACCTAAAATTAAATACCAAAATGTATAGGAATTTAGAATTTATTTTATTATAGTGATTGAGTCGCTGGTAGACTTCCAAATTGTTTTAAAATTGTAAATATATCAAGAAAACATTGTGTTCAGCTGACACCTATATGTATATGATGGCCTTTCATTTTAATCTTGGATTTTGGGGGCGGTTATCAGAGAATTTCTGAATTTTTATCAGTAAATTTGTGATTTTTTATCAGGGAAAACCAGGATCCCTGCAGATCACATAACCTCTTTGTACCTCAGTTTTCCTGTTAGCTATACCCTCAGTAGCTATTTATTTCTGGGTAATCCTTTGTGATCTCTGGATGAAACCTGCTACATAATAGTTACAGAGCTATAACTGATATATAAGTGAGGCAGTGGTAGTTTTACAAGTCTTTGTTTCTTGCTTATTTAAAAGGAGATGATCCAGCAACACTCTAATTTCTTACTTTGTACTTCTAGCTGTTCATTAAGGTCTAAATCTATTGGTTTGTAATTGGTAAAACTGGTAAAAATTTTCCCAGGGGTTTAAACTCTTCAGGCATTTCTGAAAATGTTTTCCTATTTCCAGCTGTATAATCTGGCATCAAGATAGCATCAATTCTCAGCTGATCAAAGACTAAGATTTTCTCCCTGTGTTTTGGAACACATTCCCCATTACAATTCAAAAGGCAGAGTCCAAGGGTAACATATTGTTAAACATCTGGAACTCCAGCTCTGCTGTACAGATAAATACATTGAGATGTCCATAAGTAAAGGACAAGAATTGTCCTGTCAGAGTGGAGAGATGGTCTATGTATGCTATATTCAACTATGACCCGTGTCTCAATTACTTCAAAGACAAGTG
This sequence comes from Crocodylus porosus, assembly GCF_001723895.1. Taxonomy (NCBI): domain Eukaryota; kingdom Metazoa; phylum Chordata; order Crocodylia; family Crocodylidae; genus Crocodylus; species Crocodylus porosus. The sequence continues at coordinate 190,625,122 of NW_017728906.1, forward strand.
CCAAATCTATACCCCTGTGGGGAACTCACTTGAGGGAACTCCTTTATTATGGCTACTGTTCTCATTTGCGCATCTTCAGCTTTTGAGTTTCAAAGCATTGTTGGTTGTAGCCGTGTTGGTCTAAGGACACAGACAGGCAAGGTTCCTTGGGTAAATGTGATATAGTTTCCTAGTTTCATAGATGTTAGGGGCTGGAAGGGACCTCACCTCACAGATCATCAGGTCCAGCCCCCCTGCACAAGGACAGGAAAGATCAGGTGACCCCAGCAAGGTAGGTGTCAAGACGTTTTTTGAAGATCGCCAGGGTGGATGACTGTACCACTTCTGTAGGGAGCCTTTTCCAAACCCTCGGCACTCAACTTATAAAGAAGTTTTCCCTATGTCTAGCCTGAAGTGATATTCAGTCAATTTGTGCCCATTATACCTTGTCCTGCTCTGATGAATAGATGCTCCCCCAGGCCCTGATATCTTTTATATTAGATCAACTGTGGAGCTGGAAAAAAAGTTCTTTGCAAGGTCTAATAAAAGGTATCACATCTACCCAAAAAACCTTGCCTGCCTTTTAGTTTCAAGTGTGCTTAGCTTCATGCAGAATCTCCTTTCGCTGATACTTCCCTTTTAATTCTGAAGCTGCTTCAGTGTCATAAAAGATATTTTCGCAGGTCCTGCATACAGTATATTAGCAAAACCAGGTTTCTCTGGAATTTGCTCTGCAGAGGGGTCACTATTGCTGCTTTTGGACTGAGAGCAGACTGTATTTCCTGCTGTTTGAATGTGCCTTGGCCTTTCCTCCCTAGGGGATGGCCTTTACACTTGAAGAGAGGCTGCAGCTTGGGATTCATGGTCTGCTTCCTCCGTGCTTCTTGAGCCAAGATGTTCAAGTTCTCCGTGTCATGAAAACCTATGAGACCAAATCCAGTGATCTAGATAAGTATGTCCACAAGGATTTATTTGTTTGTTCTCTCTCTCTCTCTCTCTTTTTTTTTTTTGACTGTGGAGATGTGAGAATCCTTCTGTTTTAAACTATACATGTGCAGAGCCAATCCTTCAGGATCACTCTTCCTCTAGCCATGTCCAAGAATATTAGCCAACACTTTGCCGTCAGTGCCTCTCGTATCCTGTCCAGTCCATTCCACGTCTCCCAAGGCGCTGTTGTATTATTTGTAAGAGCCTTCAGTATAGACCAGGATCTTATTGTGCAAGGTGCCTGTGCAAATGCAGAACAGAAAGATGGTAATTGCCTCACTATAGCATTATGCACAACATGGTCGCATATGGAGTGGATGTGCTTCACCACATGTCCCCATCAGTGTATTGAGTGGAGTGCCTGATGGCAGAGCAAAAAGAACCTGCCAAATAACAGACATTTTTTTAAATCATATGGAGCAGTGAGAGAGTGTTTCCAACCCATCATCCCCTTCAGTATTGTTCATAAGAGCGCTGGCAGGGAGAAATGTTAAATATGTCTTTTCCCCGGTATTTGAGAGTGTTTTGCTTCTCCATTGCTGTCAACTGCGGCTGGTCTAAGGGCTAAAAGAATGTGCTCTGTTTTCCCAAATCACAATGATGTTTTCCCTTATAGTCTGAGGTGTCCCTTTTGTTGTACATAGCATGCAGCACACTGGTGTGCATCTATGAAACACAGTACTTTTATGCACAAGGTAATTGAAATGTGCACATTTCCGTAAAATATGAATAGCTCACAGATCAGCTGATATATTTAAATAAATTGTCTTTGGTCCTCACCCATGTCATCAACACTGTAGTTTTCTCCATTTTATTAGAGTTATTTCTGTTGTAATTGTATAAACCCCTGAAGATACTGCCTGATTCCCAAAGGTGGTAGGCACACGTAGCTACCATTAAAAACAATAGTATTGTGGATATTCAAGACCGCTAGAAAATCCTACATGAAACTTCCCATCCAAAATCTGTCTGGGTACTATGGCACTATGCACTGGGTCTGAGTGTCCTATGGCATCTGTGCATGGGAGAAGATATGAATCTAAATACCATTAGCTTCATGAATTGTGCAGTTTGGGTGGAATTAACAAAACTTGGGTATGTTGACCTATGCATCTCCTTTCTTTTTTTATTCTTCCTTTTAAGATACATCGTCCTTATGACATTACAAGACAGAAATGAGAAGCTTTTTTACCGAGTTCTGACATCAGACATCGAGAGATTCATGCCCATAGTTTACACTCCGACAGTTGGCCTGGCCTGTCAGCAGTATGGCCTGGCTTTCAGAAGACCACGGTGAGTAGACAGAATATTTTTTCACTGTCTTGAATTGGATTTGAATGTTGTTTTTATGCAGCATTAAGTTTTCTGTGGGTGGCCTAGAAAAAGTCAGATTTGATCCTGGATCAAAATATGGGCTATCAAGTAGCCGATTACATGGATTGCTGCTCTTTGTGACAGCAGATCCATGGACTTGTTTCTCTGTCTGCCGGTATCTCAAATACATGGCGAGTGTAGGTGAGTAGCTGAGTGGGCTCAGCTCCCTGTTCCCAACTCCTGACCAGCTGTACCGAAAAGGAGGTGAAGGACTCCTCCACTGATGCAGCGTGGGCAGCACAGCTCGCTTCCCTGTCTCCTGCCAGATGCACAGGGGCAGCAGGGAAGGACCTGCAGTGTGGCTTAGGGAAAATGTTTTTAAAATAAGCCTCTCCCTGGATCTCCCAGTGTCTTCTGGGGTCTTCCTAGTTGTGCATGCTCCGAAGTGGCAATTTCTGCAGTGTGCAGAGCATGTGCACAGAGCTCCTCACCAGTCAGAGTTCAAACTCGACATTCCTGACTTTTCCCCTCCCTCCTGCACCAATTCCTTGACCACAAGGTGTCCATCTATCAGTGGTCACCTGCGTTTGAAGTCTCTACCTTGTAACAAGACTCGGACCAAACCAGGTTTGGTTTTCCCTGTTATCTCAGGGAAAGCAGGACTGCCTTCCCCACTCTGTTCTCTTTGCCATTGTTGCTGTTGAAGAAGTCTTCTTTCTCTAACTCTTTTAAAACAACCACATTATTTTGCCACCACCATGGTAAGAACATCTGTTCTCATAGTCTGGCAGTTCTAATGGAAGGACTCTTGTTAAATTTGGGCAAGGACCTGTTTTAGATTTCCAGCCTCTGCTTTTGCAGGAAAGCAGCAAGTTGTCATGGCCTGAATGCAGCCGAGTTCCTGATTCACTGTTTCTCTGCAGAGGGACTGTGAGCTGCAGCTGACTTTCAGATTTTACTTTAATAGCAAGGTTTTGGTTTTTTGTTTGTTTTTTTTAACCAAAATAGCCTATCCTACAAAAAGACAAATCCAATTCTATCATTTTAAATAATGAGCTTCAACATTCATATTGTTCTTCTTTTTGTAAAGTTATATTTGAGAACAGTTGTGTTGCACTAAAGATTTATTCTTTTGGAGCCACTTCATGGAGCACAGGGATTGCACTAGCCAGAGATTTGGCACAGTATAGCACACCAGCACTTCTAAGGGAGAATTAAGATTTAATTTATGGCTAAAAATTAAAATTCTGTGCCTTGCAGCGTCTTTGCCCTGACTTGTAAGGCCTGTCTGAATCAGTGTGTGAGAAGAATGAACTGCAGTTTCCATTCTTTTTCTCCTCAGCCCTTTAATCTATTTCTAATTGATATCAATAGGGTTTTAAAACTTAATGACAACCATTTAAAAGGTCACAATGGTTACATACCTTTCTGCCAGTCATTTCAGCGGGAACATAGCACCTAAAACTGGAAGGGACTTCCTGGCCCATTAAGTCCAGTCCCCAGCCATTACAGGCATCTGCATCCTTTCATAAACAGTCCATCTTTGCACTAGTTGGTGGGGGAAGAGGTGGGGGGAGAAGGCAGTTGCATCTACTCGTATGAGAAATATGGGATATCAAGTGGTCATGTAGGACATGTCTATGCTGCTGTGGTGGGGTGCTCTATCTTGCTGATGAGGAAATTAACCTCCTCGTCTACCCAGTCTTACTCAGATGTATCAACCTTGGAAATCAGGTGATGAGGAAACCCTGACAGGCAACAACGACACCATACTCAAGACCAAGGTGTCTGGCATTGTCAAGAGCAGCACCTTGGCTGCTTGGCAGTGAGACTGAGTGCCCTGGTGTTGTGGTATGGACAATATTTGTAATCCATCAGGATTAAGCAATATTAAAAAGACATAATAGAGTGTTAGGTATTATTGAGAAGGTAATTGAAAGCAAAACAGACAGTGTCATTATACCTCTGTATAAATCCATAGTATGCCCCCACCTTGACATAAAGTACCTATACACAAGCAATGAGGCTATACACGTAATGAGGTAATTACTGTGCTCCAGCAGGCTCCAACATCACGTGTATCAGCATCACTGCATTGTAAAACGGCACTGGTAACACTTTAACTAAAGCTCATTCAACAAGCTTTAGCTAAAGCTCCCCCACCGCCATTTTTCAGTGTGGGGACACTGATACACATGACACCTTTGGAGCCATTCTAATTAAAAGCCCCTCTCCTCCCCACTCAAGGAGCATGTGTATAAATGCCCAGTTTCAGTTCCCTCTTCTCCAAAATCATGTAGTTTCCAAGAAAAGGAGCACGGAAGGGACACATGGTCAGGGGCATAGAAAAGCTTCTGTACAGTGAACATTGAAGAGATAAGGACTTTTCAGTTTAGAGAAAAGACAAATGTGGGATGATATGATAGAGGTCTAAAAAATAATGAATAGCATGGAGAAAGAAAATAAGGATTACTATTTACCATCTCACAATACCAGGACTAGGGGAAACTCAAGGAAACTATTAGGAACCAAATTTAAACAAACCAATTCTTTTCACCCAGTACTGAGCTTCTGGAACCCGTTGGCGTAAGATGATCATTTCAAAAGAGGTTTGAAAGATTCAAAAGAGAAATGGACAGAATCATGCATGGTACATCCATCAATGGATATTGAACATGATATGGCCAAAGCCTCCTCCGAAATTAGGATTTCCTGGGTCTCTGAATTCTGGAAGCTCTACAGGAAGAGAGAAAGGAGATGGGATCAATTTGGATTGCCCCTGCATAAATACTCTTCCTTTTAGCAAGTGCAACTGTGAGATTATAGGATAGTGAGCTAGATGGACCTGTGATCTGACCCAGCAGGGTACTGCTTATGTTGTTAATAAACCCCTTGACTTTGAGGCAGGATCAAACATACCTAGACCATCCCTAACAAATATGAACATTTTACATGTGCTCTGGGGCTGGAGGGGAGGGAGGGAATGCTTTAATTGGAGTGGCTCTTGGAGCCGCTCTAATTAGAGCACCCACAGCGTCTTGTGTATCAGTGTTCCTGTTCTTTACCATGATGATGGGGGCACTTTAACTAAAGCTTAATCAACGAGCTTTAGTTAAGGTGCAGGGGTGCTGATATGCGAGGCATAGAGCCTGTCTGATCGGAGCATGCCAATTAGCATGCTCCAGCAGACTTGATTAATCAAGTGACATTGTAATTACAGTGTGTTGGAGCAGCCTCCCCAAACATGTACAGGCACCCTATATGTCTAACCTGTTTTTTAAAATTTTCAGTGAAGGGGATCTTACAACTTCTGTTGGTAGCCTAGACAAATGCTTAATTATCTTTGATATTGCTAGAAAGTTTTTCCAGTTTCTAACCTAAGTCTTCCTTGCTGCAAATGAAGTGGATTATTTGTTAGTTTTATACCACCCTCAGTCAACAATAGCACAATTGATCACATTCCTCTCCCTATCAGCCTTTTTACTTATTTGAAGACTGTTGTCATGGCCTCCCTCAGTCTTCTCTCTTTTTTTAGACTAAGCAAACAAAGTTTTTCCAACCTCTCCTCACAGGTCATGTTTTCCCAATCACTTCTCATTCTTATTGCTTGCCTCTGGACACACTCCAGTTTGTCTATATTTTTCTTAAGAGGCAATGTCCTAAACTGGGTGGAAGGCCCTATTTGCAGTATCACCAACATTGAGCAGAAAGTTGTCTTTTGAGTTTTACATATGTCACTTCTGTTAATACAGCCCAGAATGAAATTAGGTTTTTTTGCAACACCAATATGTTGAGTCTGTTCCTGGTTCTTATGACTTCCAGATCCTTTTTGTCAGTACTGCTTCTTAGCTTTTCCCATTTCTGTGTGCACTGGATTTCTCCTGTTTCTGTACAGCTCTTTGCACTTGTCTTTACTGACCTTCATCTTGTTAGGTGTTTTTAATTAGCATGATCTATAGCTGCCTACATCAAACTTTTGTTTTCACCCTTTTGTTTAAAGATAAGTACAGTACTCTGTGCTTTTCCAGTTCCCATGCCCCCGCCATCATGCTTTCTCACAAATAGTTGCCGATGAGAAGATGCTGCTTTAGTTAGCTCCTCCAGTATTCTGAAGTGAATTTCCTGGGGTGCCACTGATTTGAATACATCTAACTTATTCCTTAATCCATTTTTCCCTAACCTGGCTTGTTCTCCCGTCACATTGTAAAATTAATGATGATAGGTCCCCAGTCACATTTTAAAACTTTTTTTCTAAAAGTTAAAGCAGGATGATATTGAACACTTCCTCCTTCTCTATGCCACCTGTAGGATTTACCTTCCTAATGTATTTCTAGAAAGCAGTCATAACAGCCTGGACTTTTTTTTTGCTAGATTTAACAAAGCAAGGTGTTTTATGGTCGCCATTTTCCCTGCTTCAGCATGCATCTTTCGTGAACACAGGGAATCAGAAATGTGTGCAGTATTCCACATGAGGATCTTGTCAGTGCCTTGCACAATGACCGTTAATATTTCTCCTTCAAATGATTGTTCATTCCACTGTAGGTGTGCATGCACTTCATGCATATTCCAGATGAGGTCTAATCAATGCCTTCTGAAATGATGTTAATGCCTCCCTTTCTCTGCTGGAAATACCCCACCTGAAGCATCCTGAAATTGCATTTACTGTTTCCATAGACTCATCACATCCATAACTCAGTCAACCTAAAGAATACCAGGTCTTTCTACTCTGTTTCTAATTTATAAGCCCCTAACTTGGAGTAGGGGTTCTTGCTCTTAGTACCTAAGTGCATAACCTGGTACTTCATTCCACTACGTTTCATTCCATTTTAATTACTCTAGTCCTCAAAAGCATCATATTCTTCCTGTGTGATATTCAGATCCTTCTCTGTATTGACAGTGCCTGCCAACCCAATGTCATTCGCACTCATTAGTATACATACCCCTGCTTGTTTGAAACATTCAAGTGCCATTGTCATTATGGACATTAAATAGTGGTGAAACCAGACTGCTTCCCAGCCTTTTCCACTACCGTCTGGATATCACAAAGTTGATGTATATTTTGAGACAGTGCCATGAATCACAATAGTGGTTGCTCTAAGCTACACAAAATGCCCTTTTCAGTGGAATACCATTTATTGAATCCTATCAGTATAGGAGATGTAATATCTTGTTTCAGAAATCTTTTATTGAGGGCCAAGATGGAGTTGCCTTGGTACACAACATGTCAGAGGGTGTGGAAGCAGTATTACAAAATACAATCCAAGTTTCACAAGTCGTAAAACTTTGAATAAAGGGCCTGCTGATGCCTGAAACCTCACCAGTTTGGTAGGTCTCTGTTAACACAATAGTACCCTGATGTTATAGCAGAAGGTTTGGTCAGGCATGGGATTATCTCTCTGACAGAAAGTGATTTTCAGAAGGTTCAGATTTATTCACATTATATTCAACTCGTGAGTGAAATGACTTAGTAGGATCTTAGGAAAGGTTTGGCCTTCCTGCATTTCCTAGATACTGTTCTCACAGTTATGGGACTGCCTGCATCTCTGTCCCTCTTCCCTGGTCTCTCAGTATGCACACTTAGGTGTTAGACCTCACTCCTTTACTCATCCAGTTAAGGGATATGGCTATTCCCTCTACTTGTACACATGGAACTAGGTGTCCTCGGCTAATCTGGCTGGGTTTGGGCACCTGCAGTTCAGGACCCTGTGACTAGACAGCCTTCTTAAATAAAGATATTCAACAGTTAAAAACAAAGGTTTTAGAGCAAAAAGATTTTAAAACAATAAACTGTGTGCATACTTGCTTGTTAAACAGAGGTTTGTTGTTTCCTCATGGCCACCTAGGCAGGCCTAAGTACCTCTGACAACTCCCAGCAGGGTCCTGTCTCAGTCTGATTCCCCCATACAACTACTGCTTGTTTCTTTAGAAAGCATCTCTCTGAATCTCCCAGGAATTCATTTGTTCTTCTATGTTTAGTGGACCTTTGCCTGGTAGTCAAAACCCAGCTTTTTAGGTTGCTTGGCTAGGAAATAAAAACAGAAAGTGGCTTAACTCATTTTTTAGGCAGCCCCCGAATCAGCCACATTCATGTAAACATCCAAAAACCAGGCCAGCTAACAGTATTTATAAATTACTACCATGCAGCTGTGCGCGCGCACACACACACATACACATACATACACACACGTGTGTGTATGTATGTATAGGTATCTGTATGTATATATGTGTGTGTGTATGTGTGTATATATAGATATAGATATATATCACAAGTATGGTAACAAATATGTCAGAAATCTACCTACAAAACCAAACCAAACCACATTTATGTCTGTGTTACAAAACTGTCCTGCAGCCTTTGTCTTTTCAGGGTTACAACCCTGAATGGCTGGGTCCCATTTACGTAAGCAAGACCAAAGCATTTTTTGAGTAGGGTCTCAACATAACTTTGTATCATATCTGGGTTCAATTCCAGATGTCTTTGGAGCAAATACCTAGTAATGAAGGAGCATCTGTCATTTGTATGTTCTTATTGGTTTCTTACAGGTTCAGACCCTGTGGTTTTTGAAACTTTTCCTGGTGATCTGCCGAATGCAGGATTATGAGACGTGAGGGATGGAATCAGAGGGAAGTTAAGGAAGGTGACCCTTGGAAGTGTTACTCTTGGGGAGGTGGAAATTTACTCTTGTAGATTAAAATTAGCAAAACAAATATCAGCAGGTAAACTAGGTAACTGCTTCCATTAGCCCTAGCTGCTCAGAGCACATCAGCCTTAGAAAATGATTGAGAGGGTTTGGCCACATTAGGCAAAAGATTTTCAAAGATTCCCTTGGAAATGAAAAGGAAGGAAACCAGCACATGCTTGGCAGTATTATTCTTGTACTAATTTAAGTCTTGCTGCTTCAACTCCTAGGCTAACCCTAATGTTGTCCATTGTTACTGTACAGGGGGTCATTCAACTGAAGCCATTTAGGCTGGTCAGCGAAGGCTAGACTAGACATCTCAAGGTATCAGTCTACTGTAGCCTGCATCAGCAACCCCCTTAATGGTTTCACTGTACTGAACTGCTTCACTGATTCCTGCTATAATGGTTATTAATTCAATTTTGACCTAGCACCATATTTTAAAGTTGGCATAATAGATAAGAATAGAGCCATCCAAAGAAGGACCAAGTAGGTCCTAATTTAACTTGTAGAAAATCTAGTTGACCAAGAGATTAGATGTAAGGAACACAGGATTGAGACAGAATTAAATAAAGAAACATTTAATTTTCTTAATAAACACACTGTGTCTAAGAAGCAGGAAACTGCGGCTTCCTCCAATGCAGTTGAACTGAATACAGTACTAGGTACTAGCAATACCAGACATCTAATCCTGGTTATACTACTGCTCCCTTTTATGGCTTTAGGCAAATTGCTTGGCCTCTCTTTTTCCAGCCCCCCACTATACAGCAGAGGGGGTGATGCACCAGAGTGCTGGTCTCAGTTTCCTGGCACTAATTACAGGACATCTGGATTAGCATTAGCAGATGCTGTGCTTCTGACACATAGCAATGTGCAATGACTACTGTTCCTGGGATGATGCATAATCCTCAGAGCACACCTAAAATGTATACAGTTTGTGAGCATGCTAAGCACTGCAGGTTTTGTTGCTGATGATAACAATCCCTATTACATATGATTCGTATTTAAGTTCTGTTGAAGTCATACCACTAAAACATGGCATTTCAGTTTGAAATAGACCTTCTGATCAATAGACTTCTGTATATAAAACAGAAGGTTTATCTTCCTCTGAGACATTGAGAACAGTGTTGGAACAGCCCTGTGGCTCTGCATCAGGGGAAACCCATCGGGGTAGCCAGAGTCTGGAGCTCGCTCTAAGTTCCTGAAACAATTCTTAGATACGGTTCTTCAAAACAAGAAGAAATATTTTGAAAGGAACTGGAACCTGAAACATGAAAGCTAATGAGGTTCATGTGTTGCTAAAATTAAAACAAACTAATAAGCCTTTTGGCTAATGGGGAGACGATACAACAGGGGCTGAAACAACCCATAGGACTGTCCTGCTGACAGTCTCTGTGGCCTCCCATGGATGTGTCTGTCACATGCCCTACACCACAGCACACAAAACAGGTACATCTTCGTTGTCTGGCTTGCTATTTGCAGAGCTGGAACCAAGCCAGATCAAATACCCATGGGGAAGTTTTGATCCAAGGACAAACACAGTGACAGGAACCTGTCACTCATTCTTCTCATTCCAATAATATTACCCCTATAGAGTAATGCAAGCCAAAAATGAATACCCATGGGGAAGAGGTGGGTTTTGAGCTGCCCCTGCTTCCCCTGAAATTAGTGCTTTACATCTAGCAATATCAGAGTTTACATTTGGTGATCAATTCCTCACACTGAGGCACACCTGGATGACTACCATTCGTGCTATCCCAGCCCTTTTTTAGAAGTAGCCATGCTCAGCATAACTCATAATGGACGCTGCTTAATGATCAAGGAAATAGCCTTCAGTTCCTCTCTCCTACTCTAATTTCAACCAATTCGCTCAACATCTTTTAGAGGTTTTCTGGCTAATCAAATCTTTTCCAGATTCTGAAGATAAAATGTTCCCCACACATCACAGGGGAGCATAAGCAAGTTTCTTGTATGTGTTGTATCTATCGTAATTATTTTTTCATTAGAGAAATATTCTGTGTTCCTCTCCCCTTCCCATCTCTTTCTGCCTACGTTCTCTTGAGCAGAATGTGAACTCACTGACATGAGAAATGTTCATGAGAAACTTTACATTTTCATGGAGTGATATCCCACCCTGCTTAAAGCTGATGGCAGAAGCCTTCACTGATTTAAAAGGAAGCCAAGATTTTCACTTCATAACAGTTGGTGGGAAATTCCCCGACCTATCAAGCAATTCCTGATTATGCAGACTTGAAGAGGTCATAAAGTAAAAGCCAGAGTGTCTCTACTATTTCATTTGTGGCCCAGCTGCTCTAGCATGCCAGGAGCTGGAAGGAGTGGGGAAAGGGCAGTTTTCCCAAAGCGGGACAATTTGTCTCTCACCAAAGCGCACGTGCAGGGGTGTGCAATGCAGCACAAAGTAGTGGCAAAAATTTGTGCCACTACTACTTGTGCTGCTGTAAGTGCACACCCCTGCACATCTGGATGTGGCCCAAGAGGTAATTAAGTCCACCCCCCTGCTCAAGGATCATCCCTAACTAAACCATCCCAGTCAAATGCCTCAAGGAAGGAAAGGCCATAACTTCTCTCATAGGTTCATGGGTTGTAGGGCTGCAAGGGGCCTCTGAAGATCATCTCGGCAATGTGTTCCAATGCTCAACCACCCTCAGAGTGAAAAAGTCCTTTCTATCCAACTTATATTTTCCCCTGCTGCAATTTAAGGTCATTGTTCCTTTTCCTGACTCCTGTGGGTGCAAAGAGCCATCTGTCTCCATCCTCCAGACAGCCATCCTTCTGGTGTTTAAAGACTGTTATCAAATAATCCCCCCTCAGTCTTCTCTTCTTTAGACTAAATAATCCTACTTCTTTCAGCCAATCCAGATAAATCATGTTATCCAGGTCTCTAATCATTTTTGTCACTGGACTCTTTCCACTGTTGTTTTTCTACCCTTTCCACGCTGTCCACTGTGGACAGTGGACATTTTTCCACTGTTCACTGGAAAAACTCTAAGTTTTCCACATCTTTCTTGAAGTGAGAAGTCCCAAACTAGACAGTATTCATTTCAGGATTAAGCAGCAGATCAAGTTAGGTAAGGGGTGTAGAAATCTGAGACTGGGCCAAAGCAGAGGTGTTCTGGACAAGGAGAAAAGAGATAGGGAAACAATCGGAGGGAGGATGGCACATGGCATTCATTATGTTAGTAAGGAGCCTGGGCAGAGAAGAATAGTGAAAGGTAAGAAAACTGTGGGGAGATACCAAAGGCTGGAGGGACAGGGGCCTCCTAGAGAGGAGAAGCAGGGCATGATGAGCGTGGTTATGCGATATACGGTGCCCCCGACCCATCTATGGTGCCACACACCGTCTGTTAAGGCATTTCCTGCACTGCTACCTTGCAGCACAGTGAGGAGGGGAGGTTTGACCCTAGGAGATCCCAGGGTCATAAAAACCCGTGTCAAAAAAAAACAGGGCAGTGCGTGTGGCTTTAGCACATGCTGCCCAAAACCGGAGCCTGGCCCACTGGAGCCATGCTGTGGCTTCCAGCCAGGCTCCAAGCTGCAGGAGCACCACGGCTGCAGCTTCCCCAGCCCCCAGGACCCCGGGTAATAGTGCTGGGGCCAACACAGTTCTGGCCCCAGTCCCCACTACCCCACCCAGGGTAACTTGCTGCACACCAGTGGGCACATGGCACAGGCATTCATTCCCCAGGAACGAGTAGCAACAGCACAAGGTGTGCCACTGCTTCTTGTCCCCAGGGAACCAAACATCTGAGCTCGTCTGGACATGGCCCAGAAGTGTTAATTTTAGACCTGGCAAGTAGGTGCAAGCTCACATAAGGAGTTTACCTCAGGGTGAACACTAAGGAGGGTGTATTATTTACATTGGTGTATTATTTACATTGGTGCATGGGTGCATAATAAGAAGCTACCAGATGAAAGTAAAATGGAATATATAAAGTGATCATCCTGAAAGTCCTTGATGGTGAAGTGTGTTGAGCTGTGGAACGGCCTCCCAAAGGAAGTGGTGGGTGTACGCTGTAAGGTTGACCAGTCAGGCCCTCAGAAACCAAGTGTGTAGAGCACAGTGGCATTAGTCAGGGTGATAGACTTGAAACTCTTAATTGCCCTTTTCCATTTATAGTTCCATTCCAGGTGTATTTTTATCCTTAATCCTGCAGCTGTTAAGGTATTTGTGGGTTATACCTCATTCACAATTTTCAGAGGCACATCTAAACTGCAAGAGGAAGGAGTATGTGTGCGGTCATATACTAAATAATCTTCAGCTCAAGCAAGTCACCTATGTCTTAGATATGTGACTTTTTGCACACTTAGCCTTGTTGCCTGAAGACTATTGTTATGTGGCTTGCAATAACCATTGCAACTGAAGATGGACATGGAACAGTTTCCTTAAATGTATCCATCTAGACATGCCTGGATAGGCCAGATTAGATTTATTTTATCTAAAGGCAGATTGTTGATTGCCCTGGTATTGTAAAACTTATTTTTCTTTTCTTTTTTTTTCATTCTCAGACTTTGTCCTAAGACTTTATTTATTCTTGAAGCTCCCCGCTGTGCACTTTAAAAGTATAGGTGTGGGTCTTGGAGGAATTTTCTCAGCGTGGGAAGGAAACACAATCAGACTAGGATAATTTAATTTCCCCAGGCAACCTTGATCTCACCTTAACCTTTGCAACATCAAATAAAATAAGGGGTGTGCTTAATAGTTAAAATCACTGAAGTCTTCTTGTTAAAATGAGCTGTAAGCAGCACCAGTCATTTTCCTCTGCAGTGCTTAATCCTGGAAAACTGGTACACTTTTTTCTTCTTTTAATCCTCCAGTTGCTGAAGTACTGCCAGGTTTCTGTCATGGTGTTTGGTCTAGGATTGAGTTTCTGGAAAGGCAGAAAAAGTTGAAGAATGAGACCAGACTGCCACACACCAAGCTCTTGAACCTGTAGTTTTTCTGCCCGTCGAGCCTGGGCAGCATAGAACAACTTTGGGCTTGAAATATACACAAATTGCTGGTGGATTCCTCAACCTCTTCTGCCCTGCCTGAAGATACCTTTTACCCATCCCCTCCTATACATGTACACAGTGTTAACAGATGTTTGACATCTAGCCTCATTCCCCAACCCCTGCCCCAAATGTCAGCACTAGTCAGTCCATGGGAGCTTCAGTAGTTCAGAATGGGTAAAGATCAGGGCCTCACATCTTCAGAATTGCACTGATTTTAACCACACATGCTGATGGTTCAGTGCTCCATGGCTAAATCCTCATGTGGCCCCTTGAAATGAGGGGTCTCGACTTCAGTTATTGCTGAAAACCAAGGCTGGAAAAGGTCCTTCCACTAACACTTGAAATCCAGGAGGGACCCTTTATTGAATTATTATAATGCAATACATCCACTGGGGTTGGCAAAGAATATATGACAGCATTTGGGTTAAAGCCCCACTGAATGATTACAAAGATGCCTAAAAGGTGCCTAAAAACAGCCTGCCCATAGTGGTCAGAGCCCTATATTTGAGACAAACCAACAGTGATACGTCTGTTCATCCTTTCTTCACCCTGCAAGTTAGAGCTCAAATAGCTCTTTTGAAGCACTCCCTTCCTCCCTCAGCAATTTCACACTTACACCTAGTTGCCTTTTCCAGCAGTTGGCACCCCTGTCTTCTGCCAGAAGTTAGCCCCACACCCTCCTTGCATGCCACTCTGATCCCCTGTCCTCTATCTGATCTACTGTTCTGCTTTCTGCTTCCTGCCCTATTTGCTGCCAGTTGTACATGCCCTTCCCAATCTGCCATATGGCATATACAAAAGCTGCCCATGCCACTTGTTTCACATGTCCTGCAGGTTTATCACCCCTGCATTAGTAAACGATTAGGATATTTAAAAAAACCTGTGTAACCATTACGTGCCAAACTATGAATTGAACCAAAAAACCTCTGACTTAGGCCCTAATCCTACCATATCTTCTTCATGGATGGACCCTTAGCACTCACCAACAGCCACAAAGTAGTAAATGGGGCTCCCTCCCAATGCAGGGGGTGGGCACAGGCCACTGCATTTGGAGCACTGGGGCCTCTCTCAGAAATATTTGCTCTCGACTGATGTGTAGCTGACCTTTTCCTAAATGGACTTTACTATTCACAAACCATATTTTTAAAACCCTTTTTTCCCTGTGTTTTTTAGCTGCTTCCTGCAGTCTAATTATTTTCACTCCCTGAGGATCCTTTATGTATGAGCATGTGGATTTTTCTTTTTGCTATAATTGTGCTTTGAAACCTGCATCTTTTAGCTCCCATATTAAATTCTGGTTTTCCTGTCTAAAATACATGATGACAGCTTTAGGAACGTGTACATGACTAATGAAGGCAGCCCTGTTTCCTCTTCGACTCACTGTTCATTTAATAATACAGCTCACTGCGTATTAAGATGTCAGGATTTTGTCCTGTAAATGTCTCCATACGTTACATGAATGATCACTGTAGCTTTGTATTATATTATTTATTTTCCATCCATACCCACAAGAACTGTTCTGTTTCCTACAATTTAATAAAAAAAGAAATCCTATACCCCTACCAGAAACTCTTTAAATCTGCTGGTAAACACATTTATAAAACTAGTTGATGAGTCACCATGGAAATTTTGTCCAATATGAAGATTAATTATGCTGCATTTAGACAAAGCACTGCATATTGAAACATACTTTCTCTCCAAAAACTATAGCCCCAAGGCACTTATCAGCTCAAGCTTACCCAAAAGAGCCAAACCACTTTAAAGTTTGTTTTGTGATTTTGAAGCATCTAATCCTGTTATGGCTGTGATTACGAATGGGTACTGCTAACAAGCAGTGGTGTGGCTGGTGGAGATTGCTTTGGAGACACAGACTGTCTAACCTGCCAGTTTTATATTTGATTTCAGAGACATAAAGATGTAGAACCAGCCCTGGGCTGTGTTATAGCTACTTGCACTGTATCACCAGGATCAAGTAACCCTAAATTCCCTGAGGAGGGATCTTCCAGTGTGATGAAGATAGCATAGTAGTGATGATACCAGCCTCTTCTCTGTGTCCAATGCAGAAAGCATGGCTGGGGCCCCTGCTCATCACCAGCAGTTCTGTGGGTGCCTTGCTGGTGTACGGTTAGCCCAGAGTTGGAAGAGTGTAAAGTGGCATAAAGTAACTGCTGCTTCCTGTTGCAGAGCTGTGCTGTGATCTCTCACGTGTAACAGGGGATGTGACCGGTTTTTTAAACAGTGGCTTTCCACAGACTTCTTACTTCCTCTGAGTAAAATCCTGGCTCCATTGAAGTCAAAACTTCCATTGACTTAATTGGGGCTGGGATTTCACCGTCTGTTTGATTTTTCAAGCTGTGAGTGGAGAGACTGGCCTGTTGCGCCTCACTATTTTGATCTGATGAATTGACTTCCCCTGTTGGACAGTAGCACCAAGTTGTGACTTAGGTCAGCCTGTTCTTAGCCAAAACTGGTTAGGTGTATTTGTCACCTTTAATGAGTAACCTGCTACCAAATCACTTATGTTCAGTTAGCTGTCCTTGAATAATCAGCTTTTCACTACAGCACCAATACTGAGCACCAATCCAGTACTGAAAAACAGAAAAGCAAAAGAAAGCAGAATTGTGATGTTTCATTGCTAGGATCATAGTCCTGCTATTTGCTGCCTTTAGGGAAAATGGCATATTTATGGGGAGTTCTATTACTGCCTGTGAGGGCTCCCTCACATTCAAGTTCTGCATACACATGTCTTCAAGCTCAGGGGCCCAAAGTTATAGTTGTAGTTGCATGGAGTTACATAACTTGCAGGATAGCAGACAAACAGCCACAGTATCTCTGTTTTGTCTGTTCTCCGTAATTCAGTAGGCAACCTGCCTGGTGAATCACCCTTGGCCAGGGATGCAAACCTATGGCTCACAGGCTGGATTCAGCTCACAAAAGTCTGATTCAGCCTACAAAGGTCTGATCCAGGCCAAAGGGTTTGGCGGCACAGAGCTGCATCATGCTGCCCATCCCTTCCATAGTGCTTTCCTTCACTGCAGAACATGCCTCTCTGCCACATCTTCCCTTATCCTCTCTGCAGAAGAGTTGGAGATCAGCCATGAGGGTAAGCTCAGGCAGCTAGCCAGTCTTGTGGGGTGGAGACTTGTGTGACAGGGGCCCAGGTTGCAAAGGTTGGCCCATGTTGTCATGCCCATGCACTGACCTGGGCAGGACTCACCTTGACTTTTTCATGTTCTACAAGCTAGATAGTAGTGTTTATGGCTCAATGCCATCAGCCCTCTATGAAACATCATGCACTTGTGTTGCTCTGTGTACAGATACTATGCATGATATACAAAGATCTCTCTGATTTGAACATTGGCTTTTTCACTGAGTTAAGACTATTACTTCCAGGGGGCTTATTACACTCTGTTACATGCTGTAGATATGTATGTCCCCCTATCATCATGATACCAGGCTGCTTTTCTACATTGTTTTGAGATAGGGGAGTGCTCTGAGCCCTGTTTTACAGATGGGAAGCTTGGACACCTAAACCATGTGGCACCTAACTATGTGGTTACCCTGAAGATGGATACATCAAACACAGAAGCTTAGGCACTGATCAGATTGGAATTGTGTTCGTGGGTATTGTGAGAAACAGCAGAAAGACTAAAGCAGAGAGGAGGCAGAAAGGAAACACAAAGAACAGCCATGGAAGCGCTTGACTGTCAAAGAAAGTTGAATATAGTAGTGTAACATAAGGGAGTGAGCAGGGCAGCAGCCCTGGGTGCTGCCATTGGAGGGGGGTTGCAAAAATGACAACCAGTGCTGCTATGTGCCCCACTAATGGCAAGGGCATAAGGCCCTGTTATACCTTGCAGTGAGGGTGTAGCTTCTGATTTAAAGTTGCCTGAAGAGGGCTTGAAGCTATGAAGAGAGAGACTGTTTCTTGTGGCTTGATTCCTCCTGTGTTCAGGGAAGGAAAACTTTGTAAATGGCACTGAATCAAAGATACTCAACTCCATCACCAATTTTTCCTAATGAAAGCTACCTGGCTAACTGCACAGGTTGCAAAGTAAGTAACAGCAATCAGTCTTTGGAACAACAGCATCCCTTTAAACAAAGCATGGAAGAACATTTGTATTTGAAAACATCTGATAAATGTTGCAACTTACTTCCAGGAGTCCTACAAGAAGAGAAGTTCTCCAAACGTCACTCTAGAAAACATGAGCATTGTCTGTTGTTCCCTCCCCTGGGCTTCCAGTACAGCCTGCCTTTTGGTTTGGTTTTGTTGGAGACTAAGCTGTTGAGGGTGAAGATTTCATTTTTGTTTGTTTTTTTCCAGTGCTAAGGACATTATCATAGTTTAAAAAATGCTAAGTGACAGCAAATTTTTTCAGTTGGCCCATGCAATAAGTAACTGAAAGCAGGTGGAAATATTTGGCATCATAGTTTGTTTAAAAAGCAGGTTCCTGAATGGACTCGAAAGGAGAACACCAAGAAGGGGGTGGCAGGAGAAGCCGGGTGCCTCTGAGATGTAAATGAAAAATGTTCTTCTCAGGTGTGTGGACAAGATGGAAACAGACTCTGCAGACATAGGGGACAAGGCTGAAATCGATGGCCTCAAACTGCAATCCAAAGAGGAACAGAAAAGTCATATCCAATGTAGGAATCTTTTGCTTATGCTGGATTCCTTCTTTTAAAGCACAAGGCAGGTCAGGGTGACACCTAATTCATGCAGAGAGTCTCTAAGGTGTCACCTTGCCCTGCCTTCTGCCTAACTTCCACCTAACATGGCTAACCACCCTCTCTTTCTTTAGGCAAGCCAGTTTTTTCTGCAGTTCAGATTCTGCTTGTATGAGGCTGGTTGCCATGAATGAGTTGTGGCTGTCCCCAGTATAGTGACAGTATCAGTGGCTCTCTGTACCATGGTAATTGCATTTCTGCTGTGAAAAGTGTCACTGGTAAAAAATGACACAACCTTGCACATTTTCTCCAGCTCCCTTTATGCATTCAGGGTCCCACCTGCTGTCATTAAGAATAAACTTTAATCCTGTAAAAACTGGGGTTTTGAGACAGCACTGGAAGCTACTCCGGCTTGTGCGGGTCATTGACAGAACTGTTTGCTGAGCTCTGCTTACAGGGCTGGTAAACAACACCTGTGCAAACCCATTTAAGAAATTTGATGCTAAATTTGTCTCATTCTACCCCCAGATTAGGCTCCTAGGTCCTTGTGCAGAAGAAAAAATTAAGATCAGCCTTACAAAGCTTCATTCTTAAGTGTCTACCCATCTAGAGGAATCCACAGTTCAAAGGAAGATGCCTAGGTTTCTTGTGCAATGCAGGGGGAAAGTTAGACTCATCAGAATGGGATCCACAGAATGCAGCAAGGTGAACAAAAAAACACCTCATCTAACCAGGAGGAAATGCTGGAGAGAGGGGCGAGGCATGGGCACCTCACTCTCAGCTGGAGGGCTGCACCTCCCCCCACTCAGTGTTCATTTCCACGAATGCTCTCACAGAATTAGGTACTTAAGCCAGGACAGTCTGTATGGCAGATCCTGTGTTCAAACTAATGAGCATTTTCAATAGGTTAAGTAGCTGATAGGTTCTGTCACACAGGTGGTGTGCTAGAAAGACATCGAGAGTTGGTATCAACTAATACTGTGGGCAGTCTTTCCATGCCAACAAGCAAAGCCATAGTCAGGCATTTTGGCACCCAGTGTAGGTCCTGTGCAGAGTGCCCCCACTGCGTGCTACCATGTAACAATACTTCCATTTGATTTGGCATGCCCTGTGTGAAGGCACCCAGCGCCAGGGCACTGCTGGCATGGCCTTTGCTACAGTACTACCAGTAAGCCTATTCATGTTCAGGTTCAGTAAATCATCCACTAGGTAATCTCCTATTTTCTTACAACTGGTTTGCTTTTGTTTTCATTCCACAGTGGGCTGTTTATCACCATTCATGACAAAGGCCATATTGCAACCATGCTCAACTCCTGGCCAGAAGAAGATATAAAGGTATGTTTCACTTCTTCTTTTCCTGATGGGTAAATAATAGCATATGCAACCATGGTTGTGTCTACACATCGCCCTACAGTGATGTAGCAACGCACTACATCGCCATATGGCACGCTGCAATGACGTAGCAACCACGCGGGTCTATACATGATCGCCAGCTACATCACTGTAGTGGCATGCTCCCCCGGTGAGCACGTGTAGACCCAGGCGTGCTTCCCCTAGTATAGCACACAGCTACGGTCACATAGTGATGAAATCTAACTGTGTGCTGTGCACACAACACAGTAACCATTTGTACTGTGCCATGCTTTAGTACTTCCAAAAGGGCAGTACTTCCAAAAGGAAGTACTAAAGCATGTTGCTGTAGTAACATCACTGTACAGCGCCATGTAGAGACATGTCCAATGGGAAGTAGGCACTGAATAGGGATTTTAGTGCCAAATTTTCTTGAGTTAATTTAGAGATTTACTCACTGTTTGGAATTCACATATTCACCAGAGTTTCTTCCTCTGTGTTGCTTGGAGCCACACTCTCTGTCATGGACTTAGCAAACAGTGCAAATGTATTTCTGTTTATCTCCACACCTGCAAAATAAAATATTTAGCCCATTATAAATCATTGGATTCTCCTACAAAGATCCCAGGGTTTTTTCCGCTTATGAAACAAATGTAACTGCTCTTTCCTGTCCCTGAGCTTAGCTTTAAGACATGCAAACATCTTTTTTTAGATTTTCCTTTTGCCAGCAAGAAATTCTCATGGGTCCTCTTCCCTATATGCCCACTTGTTCTTTGTGGAGCAGTAAGACATATTTAGGACTTTGCATATACCTACTGGAGATGATAGTATCTTTCTAACTGATGATCTGTGTTTCCGTTATTTTTCATTCCGCATCCCTATGTCTCTGTACAGTAGCCCTTTGGAAGCATGAGTTGAGATACATTCTCTGGCCCAAAGAATCCAGTTAGAGGACCAGATTCTGCAAACATTTGCTTGAGTTTGCCACTTTGCTCACAGGCGTATTTCCACTCAGGTTAGTGGGACTTTTCTAATAGGAAGTGGAGATGTGGTAGGCAATGTTTGCAGGGTTGGGCCCTTGGGCAATGCCTAGGACATGGGGTTGATGGTGATTTTCCCCCAGTCACATGTATGTACCAAAGTTTTTGTTATATCTGAAAGAGAGCTCAGAATACATAGTGTCGTTGTTGTTGACTAGTCTGTACGTCTCCTTCCCAATTCCTGAGGAGTCGCACAGTGCCTGGAGCACTTTCAGCTTTTGAATATCAGATTTTATATTCCAAAGCCCAAAAAAGTGCTTATACTCCACCCAGCAACCTCTCATTTTAAGTTCTCTCCAATAAAGCTTGAGGCCAGGATAAAGCCTTGGCACTGAATTAAGACAGAAATAAATGTAGGGCATGCAGATAACCACCTTCCACTAGTTTGGATCTGTTTGTGCCTCTTACTGCTTCTTTGTGGGCCTCTGTGGACTCAGCTTCAGTCTCATATCTTCCAGATGTTTCTTCCAGGTCAGTCCACAAAAAGTTGCTGAAAGCTGAAATCTTATGAGTATTTTCCATTCCTCAGAATAATCCAACAGAATTTAAGAGGTTTCCAAAAGAAAAGTCAATATGTTCCTCTAATGTCAAATTTTGAATTGGAGCAAACGAAGGAAAACTAAATATCTTGCCTTTCTGTAGGCTTTCTGTCCAAGAATTTCAAGATTTTCCATTTGTCCAAAAGCCTCAACATTCCTTTGTGGCTGCTAGATGTGTTTTTGCAGATGGGGAAACTGGCTTAGAGGCTGGAGACATTCAAAAAGCCTAAGCCTGAATTGAGTCAACCTTTGCAGGTTAGTCTAACCTGGCTAGGCTAAACCAGTTTGTAATTGCCCTGACATTCTCTCTGGACAGAGGAAATTCAGGCACATGCCTGCAGTGCCTCAGGCTAGAAGCCAGGGGGCACTAGAACAGTCCTCCCTTCCCTTCAAATGCTGACCTGAGTCGGGGGAGGGGCTGTCCAAGCCTGGGCAGGACCTCTGATTGAGGACATCTGCCTGCACCACCCCAGGCTTTTCCCTGCTGGCTGCTCAAGGAGCAGGAGTGTTGCCAGACCCCAGCCTGGGCTAGCACTCTGAGGCAAGGTGGGGAGGGCTGGGCTGTGCATCCATCTGTTGATGATACAGAGCTTTTCAATCTCCCTCCCTGCTTCTTTATACTGTCTGCAGCAAACTGACAGGCAAGCAAGCAGCAGGGGGCTGATAACAGTGTTTTTCACCCCATCCACAAAACAATAGCCTCTCTCCATTAGTTCAAGCTCTTTTTAAACAGCTGTTTCCAAGAGCTGACCTGGTGATTAGCTCCAAAAACTACTAAGTGGTCACTGTTTTGTCTGCCTGTCCCAGTGAAATTGGAGACACGCACACAGACACCTCTCAGCATTAGCTAGCATACCACATGCCTAGGGTCCATTGGGCTGGGGTCCGTGCTGTGGGAGATGGGAGGGAGAAAGAGGGTGTTCCTTGCTTAAGCAGCGAGTAGCAAGGGGGGTTGGGGCACAGAGAAGCCAGGCAGACCCTGTTGTACCTGCAGTCTGTGCCAGAGCTCTGGCCAGGGAGCACGGGGGTAGAACCAGCCCTGCTGTGGAGCAGAGAGCCCCGCCCAGCCCAGAGAGCATGCTGGGATGCTGAGTCTGATTTAACTTAAACCAGCAAAGGGTCTGGGACAGACATTGCATAAACCAGTTTGACCCAAATCAGTTAAGTCTGATACTACATTCAACCAGGTTTATCTCAAACCAGTTTTAGCCATTTTCAAACTGGTTTATGTGCACTGAACATCCATTCTGTTACAGGTTTAAACCAGTTTCTGGTCACTTAAACCAGTTGATGTGTAATGTCTGTCCCTAGCCAGAAGAGAGACTGTGTGCTGCCCAGCATCACTGAGAGAATGTGTGACAGAGCAATCGATAGAACCCCAAAGTTTTGCTTCGTTATCCTGTAGCTGTCACAGGACTGTCCTCAGCTAGAGAAGATGAGCTTTGTTTTCTTGGTGTCATACAAAGAAGGACTCCACACAAGCATACCTGTTGCTCTTGTCCATATAGTTTGTCTTATTTCAAAGTGCTTCACAGGCTTGGGTCAAATATCTCCTCTGCAGTTCACACAGCAGAACAAATTGCCCGCGTTCTGTTCTGCGCTAGCTAGGTTTCTGCTGCTTTTACTTCGTTAAGTCCTTGGCATCTGTGTCCAGTGGGTACAACACTCACTCTGGTTTCACAAATCTGGGATGCATAAAATTATCCTCTATATAACAAATTTACAAAGTGAAAAGGGAAGTTCTGCATGAGTGACGGGGTGCAGGGGCCCCTCAGCAGCATTGCTGACCCCAGGAGCACTGGGGGCTAACTGGAAATGCCACCAGGAAAACCAGAAGTGCTGCTGGTGCTTCTCAGGGAAGGCACCAGCTGGCACTCCCCACTCCCTGGCCGGCAAGGGCCAATTGCAGGGGGCCCCTATGCATCACCTATGAAGTTGTGCATGCTTTGTTGAGGACACAAAACAGGATCTGTGGCTCCAGAAGATGATTTGGTTAGTTCGGACTTTTTAAACAACAGTATAACTTAGACATGTTATGTTGCTTGCATGAAATTTGCATTGATTTCAGTGTAAATCAAATGAGAGTAGGAGTCATATACGAAGCGTGAGTGTGCATCCAAAACAGAGGGAACTTTATCCACTCAAAAGGAGCCTTACCCCACTCTGGATAATGCTCAGCACTGGTCTACAAAGAGAGCCACAGGGGAAAATCTCGCCAAATGTTGTTGAATAAATGTATTTGCTACAGAAAAGGCACTGCTGTTTTCCCTTAATTACCATCTTGCCACTATAATGGTATTGTATACACTTGATCCAGCTGCCATATAGTCTGTGGTGGGTCTACAGCTGTGTTGTTCATTTTAATGCATTTGCACGGAAATTTTGTTTTGGGAGGCCCTAGCTCCTAGTGACAAGGAGCTGGCAATTCTCAGCAACAAAAGAGCAAACACTGTAGGTACTTCTGGATGCCTTTCACATGATCTATATGACAGAGCACACCAGCATTCGCTGGGGAGGCAAAATGCAAATACAGGTACATTGTCTTGTGGATCTTTATCATCCTCCTTGCTCCCGCTCCTCCTGTGATTATCCATGGACTTGTTCTGTGTCATTCTTTTCTTCCTCAAGTTAACCAGTCATTTTTAATGGAGTGAAAAACAGAACAGCAAGGTCCTGGGGAGATGTACATTGCTTCTTTTGAATAGCAACATTTGACTATTCATCGGCAATGAAACTAAAGCCATGTGACACAAGTGTAAATCCTCCCACGGCATCTCTCTTTAATTATCTTCTAATATGCTAAAAAAAAATCCACAACCAGAAATCTTCCTGAACCTGAAAAATTGTCTTCCTAAGTAAATACAAAATGTTATGTGCCCTAACAACAATCCCACCCATCTTTCTTATTCCTCACCAAAATTAGTAAATCTGTTGAGATAAAGTCTAATCCTTCATTCTCTTGTTTCTTCTAAAAAGTACGCGCGAGTGTATGCTCTTCAGGCATTAACTCTGCAGATCAATAAATAAAAAGAACCTCTCCACAGACTTCTTCTTTGATAGCCAAGCCAAAATTTAAGTCACCCTCACGCAAATAATACACATGATCTAGGTTTGAAGGCTCCTTTCCCTGAAATTCATGGCCAGAGATGGAAGCGTTGGACTTGTCACTGGATTAACGTGTTTTTTCTACATCAGGGCAGCTCTGCCATATCTTTCTGTTCTCCCTGATTTTGTTTTGTCTTGGAGGAATACTACGTGCTTGGAATAAGACTGGCAAAAAAGGGAGCTAGCCTAAAGCTAGTTAATTTAGATCAAAGCTTGCTAGATCATCATAGTGTAACATAAGGTGTCTGATTTTGAAAATGTTGATCCTGCTTTTATTTCTTTATCCATTTTCTGTGAGAGATTTTGAGCATTATAAGGTTCCAAAAGCTCAAAAATAACCCATCCGATAAAGAGGCACTTGCAATCAGATGTTGAGCACTACCCTGGGAAGCAGATGGCAGTGGACACATGGGCAGGGCTGACAGTAGCCTTAACACACATGTGTCAAGTACCACAAGTCAATTAGCAATTGGTTCAGTCAAGGTAAATTAGTCCATTATAGACCCACTACATGGTTTGCTGCTAGCATCTGAAGGAGAGGGAAGACATATGTAAAAGAGGATAGAACAAAAATAAAATGAAGAGGAGAACCTTTTGCTGATGTCTTGAGAACAGGAGTCAAGAAAGCAGGTGTCCATCCCCAGCTCTGCCACAGACTTCTGGTGTGAGCTTAATCGAGTCACTTAACATATTTCAGGTTCCCCATCTCTGGAACAGGAACAAGAATACTGGCCCAACATTTCTTCACTGACACAGATTGCAAATACATACAAAATGTTATGGGAATCTTGGCTGACAGGCACTATAAGTGAACGGAAAGTATTATTTTTATAAACAGTCATCATGATTTAAGAATCAGTTAACATGGGTAGACCTCCAGTTGGGTCAATTCTGGGAGGTGAACTGTGATCAGTGTATAGGGACACAAAATCATATTGCATGGACTAACGCATGCTCTGATAGCAAGCTCTATTCAGTGAAGAGAGATATATTGAATGAGCAAAAGCACGTGGCTTTTAAATTAGGCCAACTTGAACCATTTTAACATAACCTAGCCATTCCTGTGTATGTGTAAAATGTTAGCTCACTGAAAAGATTTCTCTAGGGAGACATCTGGTAGGTGCATGTGTTAGATCAAGGGTGAAGTAAGAGGGTCTCCTTTTGCCAGAAATTACTAATAATCCTTTGCCCTTCCTTTTACCTATGCCTAAGTACCGCATGCCACTGCCACTCTAGACCCAGAATCCTGTGCTTCTGTGCTCCCACTGGGCCTTGCTGGGGTCCTGCTTATCCTCCCCCCCGCAATCACCAGCTTGCTCCTCTGCATCCAGTCTGACCTTCCTTGCCATTCATGTCCCTAGTTGCACTTGAAATCTTACCTTGTTGGACCATGTGAATCTTCACTGCTTCCAGCCAGAGTAGATGGTGTCTGTCCTGCCTCAGCCAGGGCAACATGTCCTCCGTGGGCTGGGTGGGTGATTGAGAGGTAGCAGAAGTTTGTGTCTTTCATCTGCATGCTCTCCTAATGCCATATAAACCTGAAGAGCACTACCTCCAGGGCGAAACACTTCTCTTGGGGTTCAAATCCTGCAGTCCGTGTTCAGACCAAACCCGCTCTGACGCCAGTGGGAGTCCTGCATGAGCAGGGACTGCAGGATTCGACCCTAGAGAATGACCTCTCCTTTGGCACGCAGCTCTCACATCTCCTTCAGAGCTCTTCACTCGTTTCTCTTCTCCCTGCTGTCTGCACTGTGCCCATGACACTCTCCTGATGGCTGTGGGCACCCTTCCCTACTTCAGTGCCTCGGGTCCTTGACTCCCTTTATATTCAGAGCAGCCTCCTATTCCACTGCACCGAGTGCCTTCCCGTTCTTCAGGTGTCTTCAGGAAGCCTCACCTGTAAGCCCTCCTGCTAGGAAATCTCTTCCCCCTCTGCTCATTTCACTGCTCCCACTTGAGGACTGGATTGTGGAATGGCATATTTTATACCTAGTATAATGGGTTGTTACGGGTGTTCAAAGGTCATGAAATCAGATTTTAAACCAAGATCGTGGTTTATCAGACAGTCATGATCTCTGTCGTACTGTATGGATCAATGTACAGAAGATACTTCGAGTCTGTGGAGGAGTACCATCAACACTGCCTGCGGAAGAGCCTTTGAATCCAGTGGGAGGACAGACACACCAACGTTAAGTGTCCTCTCGCAAGCAAACACCACAAGCATTGAGGCAATGCTGGTCCGAAATCAACTTTGCTGGGACAGCCACATCATCCAGATGTCTGACTCCAGACTCCTGAAGCAAGTCTTATTCTCTTAGCTCAGTCAAGGCATACACTCAAGAGGAAGCGCTTCAGGGACGTTCTCAAAGCCAACTTGAAAAAATGCAACATCGACATCAACTCCTGGGGGGACTATTGCCCAGGACTTCCCCAAATAGAGGAAGAGTCTGCTGCAAGAACCTCAGTTCTCTGAAACTTCACGATGACAACACAGGAGATGGAAAAGTGGGAGCGGCAGAAACAGCATGTCATGAACCAAACCAAAATAACCAGAGCCCCCCATACCTTGCAGAAACACCTGCCCAAGTAGCAGTAGAACGTGTCAGTCCTGGATTGGCCTTGTCAGCCGTCTTTGGACCCACAGATCAGGGCATTCTGCAAGACAGTCATCCTTGACGGAGAGGGATTGCTGCTGATGACCTACTGTGGTGTCACTTACGTTTATGGCACTATGAAAATAGAGATACTGGGTTGTAGAGCCTGCAGCGTGTCAGTTTTGTAGTGTCACATTAGTTTTATCAGTCAGAGCCACCATCTTCTGTGGTGTTCACGTTTCTTTGCTGGAGCTACCCAAAGCTCTCTGGATCTATACAGTAGGAATTGTTTATTTCAGAGGCCCTGCTTGTCTGTACTCTTTCTCTTTCCCAGTCGTTTTCTGTGTCCCTTCCCTCCTTTTTGCTTCTGGTTTTCTTGCTCTTGGATTTGGCTTTTCTTTTTTTCCTCTTGAATTATTCACTCTCACTCCTTCCATGTCTGTGCATCACAGTTACCCTCTGGCAGGATGTTCGCACCAGCACACACACATGCACACACATGTCCCAGCATAAGAAATTCCCTTTGAGATGATGTGCAAGGACATCAGTACCAGAGACTTAAAACATAAGGCCAGTTCAGCTCACCACCATGCCCGTACATCCATGGATATGTCTGCCTTACAGCATGGAGGTGTCTGTCTTCTTCCTGCTTGTCAGCCCGTTCCACCCCAGCTCTGATCTTTCTTTCCTTCCCCTTGCCTTTTTGAATGTCTCTGTGTTTTCCTCCCCTTCTCTCTCTTTTTTCAGTCTGTTCTTGCAGAGTCAATGCTGTGCCACTGCCATTTCACTCATCCCTCACCCAACACAAATGATACAAAAAACAATATTACATGGTCTAGTTGGTCTCACGTTGCTCTCTGCCGTGTGCTGCTGGCTTCCTCAGTTGCAGCCAAGGATCGTGGTCTGCTACATCTGTACAGAGCTCTTTCCCTGGAGTGCTGCAGAAAAGAGGACAGCGGGCCCACATCTGTTTCTTGTATCTCTAGTGGCACAGCTGAGGAACTGAGTGTGCCTGTGTGCCTTTGCCTGTGGGAATATGTGGTGGGGGAATTTAAACTTGGGTGGATCAAAATTCCACGATCCCTTTCTATCCCAAATGTTCAGTATGGTAATAATCTCCCACCCCAGGCTGTCACTATAAAATTGCATTGTCAGCCTTCCACTCTCTATAACAGGGCTAAATAAAGCATTGGGAAAGTTATGCAACTCGTTTGATTTCTTTAGGCTGTTGTGGTGACTGATGGAGAGAGAATTTTGGGCCTAGGAGATCTGGGCAGCTACGGCATGGGAATCCCGGTGGGGAAGCTCGCCTTGTACACGGCCTGCAGTGGCGTTCACCCGCAACAGTGTCTCCCTGTCCTGCTTGATGTTGGCACAGACAATGAGGTAAGCCTGTTGTCTTTGTGGGCACGTATGTGAAGCAAGGTTTATTTAAAGCCCTGAGATCTGGGCTCTAGATCTGGAGTTAGAGCCAAAGACATCACAGGTAAGAGCAAGGAAGTTGCCAGCTTGCACTCCTGACTGGGTAGCTGAGAAACTCCAGCTCATGTTAGGAGTTCACATGCGCACTGAATATCCTCATATGCCCCTGATGAAAAGCCTGAGGTGGAGCTTTGCCAGCTGCAGTTGAAGGGTCAGCTCCATCTTTCAACATGATAAGGTGAGTTGAAAGACCTCAGGCACGCAGACACAGATTTACTTTTCCTGTCATAATTATGAGGAAATGGACACACATCTACGTCTGTATGGAGGCAATTGTATTTCAGCAAATGAAGAATCCTCACTGGGTGGTTTGGGGTTAATTAAGTTCAGTGTTTTGTCTGATTGCACATGATAAGAGGGGAAAAGGAATCCATCTGTTAGCAGTTTTCGCCTTATGATGCTGGCTCAGGAGAGCTGAACTGCAACCCTTTAGCTGTGCCAGAATGGACATCTGTGAGGATGTATTTTTAAAGTGAATACTCTATGGTTATTTGTTGTGGCCAGGCCTTGTCAAATACACAAGAAGCTTTTAAAATGTATTTGTTTCTCATTTGAGCATAAACAATCAAAATACATAATCCTTGGGAGAAACCCCAACGCCTCCAGACATGCATGCCAAAAGACAGAAACCTGAATCAACAGACTGGCTTTGTAGAGATGCGTAATACTCAAGGACCTCATTTGCAGTGTGTTCCCATTGCCTCATTAAAACCAAAACCAAGTATCCTATGCTGGGTACTCAAAAATACAGAAAACCAAATGAGTGGCTGTTACTGAAAAATCAGATCTAAGTCATTTCTCTCAAAGCAGCAACTGGACAGTCAGTCAAATAGACCTGAGGTTAAAACTCAGGAAGTCCTGGCTTGCAGATTTGGCCTCAAACCACTATCATGTTAAAAAAAACCCTATTTTAAAATTATTTGTTTGTGAGTTTTATGCTGAAATTATAATTCCAAATCTCTTCCTTGCCTGTACTTTTCTGAGGACTTTCATATACTTTGGGAGAAATAACTTACGGTTTTCAGAATTTGGATCGCCCAAATGGCTCGTGATAGCCCACAATAGTTGCAGGTGATAGAGTCCTCACAGCCGTGGTAAAGTGCAATAAGCTAACCCAATTTGTGGTGTCAATGCCACACTACTTAGTGTTTGCCTTGAGGGTGTCTGGATGCACTGGACGCACACCTTGCCAGGGTTAGTTGACCCCAGCAGTCTTTCCTGCCCAGAACAAGGGGGCTGGACCCGACGATCTCATGAGGTCCTTTTTAGCCCTAAACGTCTGTGAATCTGTGAACACAAATGTGTGTTTTTTCCCTGTAAATGTATGTCCTAGAAGAAGAACTGAATCAGAAATAGAGGAAAACCCCTGTCAGATTTCCTGCTAAAGAAAAACAGCTGTAATTCTGTGGCTCCGAAGACAGATTTAGTTTTAGCATACTGGCCAACATTTACATTTTATAAGTCTACAGGACAATCAGGCTCCAATGGGAGCGCCCCCCATAACAGATGATTCAGTTCCTCAGTGCGACACTGAAAACATCCCTCTGGATGTCCCCCTGCCTTCTGCTCCCATTTTTCCTGTCATATTTTCCAGAATGCAGTTCCTTTCTCTGCTGAACTGGCACTTTTGGAGGTATCCCTTCCTGTCTGCCTGCGACAGGATGCAGGTCCCACCGTAGACCGCTTTTGGTCTGGTTGGAAAACAACAATCGGAGCGTTCTTCAACCCCAGGAAAGGCCCCGAGATTGGAATTAGAAAATGGCATCGAAATCAAGTTACTGTTTGGTGAGAGAATAGCCTGCCTACGTTCACATACAGAGCTGGCGTTGAGGCGTTAAATTGTTCAAGCAGGGAGCAAAGGGTTTTGAATCCTTCTTTGAGATTAGCCGCTGATCTCCATGTTGGCTGTCCTGCATCTGAACTGTAAAACACTTTGGCAGGGGAAGAATAGTGGCCTGAGTTTGTTCCTGTTTTGTGGACAGAGGATCCCACATAATGCTAAGAGCACCACATTTTGTGACTGTGTTTCCACAATACAACACTCCGCAGAGCGGGTTTATAGATAGTGAACTCAAGCTTTGTCTTGTTCTGTGTATTGACATGGTCAGAGGAGGGCTTCATGGCACAGAAACTGGACAAGCCCACTACATTTGGTTGTTTTAGGGACAGTGATTAAATGTGACAGGAATGTGACAGCCGTTTTGGGAAGGCCTTGAGGGTCATCTCCGTCCAGCTGCGGAGCTGGCACTGTAAACAGCATGCTTTGTGTTGTAGGCTCTCCTGAATGATCCACTTTACATTGGACTGAAGCACAAGCGGGTACGTGGGAAACAATATGACGACCTGATTGATGAGTTTATGCAAGCAGTTGCTAACAAGTAAGTGAGAATTTGTGTATGTCTCCTCTTAGGTCCTTCCATTTAAAGAAAGAAAACCAAGTTAAGCCTCTCTGGAAGTAAACATTAGCTTAATTGAGAGTTAAGCAAAGAAAATCCACTGAAATGCAATTCTCATGGGTGGTCTGGAAATAACCCTTTGTGTGTGAACACTCCATGTCAAATTTATTTATGATTTTAGAAAACTGAGATGGGGACTTGATTATTTATAATTGTTTCCTGTACATACACCACGCTTAGAGGTGATGACTATATAGTTCCTAGATTGTATCTGGCCTCCAGCATGTATAGAGAAATGTATAGCACATATTCAGAATCTGAGATTTTTATTTTTTTTAAAAGTAAATTTCTACCTTTCGTGGTTGTAGAGAAAACCTTCAAACTGAAAACAGAGCGTGACTACGTGCAGGAATCTGAGAACAGCTTGGAAGTTATCCTGAGAGATGTGAATATACTGCCTAGATTATAGCTCATGTAAGCTTTGAAACGGGTTTGGAATCAAAGCCCCTGGTAAAGGATGTGAAATTGTGGGAGATAGGAGGAGGAAAGGGATTCAGGGAGAAGAAAGGAAAAGATGTGCACACAGAATGGGAAGATGGGACACTGGTTAAAGATAATCCAGTGTTTAGGGTGCTGATTTTGGACTCAGGGTGCTGAGGTTCAATTCCCTGCTCTCCTTCCTGAATTTGGATCTAGATTTGTTTTGTACAGCAGGTCAGTTTTTGCTGTCTTTGGGTTCCCAACCTTAGGATCATCGCCATTTGGTAGATTTGTGATCAGTGATGACCACTGCCCCTTTCTCAAGGCTACCTGGGAGGAGGAGGCAGATCCAAGAACTTTTTTTTCCCATTGCAACTTGGGGTCACAACACAGAAAAAATCTATGAGCTGCTATTCACTGCCTCTATGGACATGCTTGGCGGTACATATGTTTGCCCCTCCTGGAAAGAGGACCGTACATTAAAATCTCCATGATTTGCTGAAGGAGAAAGGAAAGTTATTTTGAAAAAAAATTGGAAAAGGCCTAACTTCTCAAGGGGCATTTTCCACCTCTGCTCAGCAGAGACAACATTAATCAGAAACCAGAGTGCTGCAGCATGTTCTCCTGCATGCCTGATTTATGAGCTGCTCCATGCTGGCTTGTCCTTTGTATTTGAAGGAGCCACGTTGATTATTGAGAATAAATTGCATCCCACCCTCTTCTGTTTGTCTCCAGCAGACTGTTTCTGGGTGTCTGCCTCCCAAGCACTAGGGTTAAGTCTCCCGTTAGGTTGTTCTTCAGGGTGCTAGTAGCAATGCCTGCCACTTGTACAAAAAGAGTTTTACAAACAGTCTTTCCCATGGCCCAGTAAAGGGTAAAGAATTGAAGAGGGGATAAACAGTAAGAGTTCAGGACTGTTCATTTACAGTTGCTGAAGCAAATTATGAAATAGATTGAGTGTTTTATGGACTATGATAGTACAACAACACATTTATGTTACTAGCTCAGGGTCTAGCAGAGGTGGGTACTCAGATCAAGGAGTCAAGAGACAAGCGGTGAAATTCTGGCTGTGTTGAAGTCAATGAAAGTTTTACCCAGATTTCACACCACTGTGTGCCCATAGGCACTTCACCTGCACTATTGTTGCAGTTTCCCCATGTATGACATGGGGATAATAATTGCTACCCAGCTTTATAAGTCTTAGACTAGCAGATATAAAATGCAGTACATAATATTATAACATGATCATTGATAAGTGTGTCAGGTCTATTTAGTGAAGATGTACAAAGTGGGGAAAAACTGGAGCTTACGCTCTTTTTTTGTTGTTTCCCTGTTATGGATAAAGAAGCTTGGCTAAAATAGTTGGGTCTTTACCATTTATTTTTTTATAGTAGAAATTTCCATCCTGCCTAATGGGGAAGATTGGTGACTAGAGAACTAGTGACGCACAGCTGTGAAATCGCAAGGGAGTAAAAGTAATTGTAAGATGAACGGGGTGTTAGGCTGTCCTTCCTATTTTAATTACAACTTCCAGTGAGCATTGTTGAGAGAGGATGTTCCCTAAATTCTTGTCTTCTTACCTGGCAGTGAGATCAGAGGGTAGCTCAGGAACTGTTTCTTTGGATATAGAGGAGAGTATGGTACAAAAACCTTGATAATGGACCCACCCATCATAAATCTGGCTCTGGGATTTGCATTCATGATGTTGAATGCAACATTTGCTGAATAGGCAGGATACAAATTCAGCTGCCGCTGTCACATGTACTTCAAGAACAGAACAAAAAAGACAGGCAAATCCCCACTCCTTGGCTGCCACTTCTCCCACCAAAACATGCCCCCAGACTATGCCTCTTCTGTGCTAGCAGTTGGGGGAAAGATTAGCTATTGTTTTCCTATGGCAAGGCTGAATAGGCTAATCCCAGAAAAAGGGAAGAAGGGACTGTTTCCTCAGGGAACAGGCAGCTCCCAGCTCGTGGGGAGTGACATTGTAAAGCAGTGCCTTCCAGTGATTTAAGAAACATACTAGGAGCCAAGAGTCCTGTGCTGCATTCCTGGCTCTGCCTTTGCCTTTGTTATCTAGGATAAATTAGATGAATAAGCCCAGACTCAGAAAATCTCCTCCACACAGTACAGAGATGCTTACCTTGCAGTGGGCTGCAGGGGGGAAATCTACTCTTCTGAGATGGCTGGGTGAAAGTGTATTGAACTGAATTCTTATCACCGCTGTTAAGATCATTTTAATAGTTTCTGATATTTTTAGTGCACATCTTATGACGTAGTCAAAAGTGGCAGCCCTGTACTGACCTGTGTTCTTAGGATCATAGGAAAGTATGGCTAGAAAGGGTCACTTGAGGTCGTCTAGTCCAGCCCCTTGCTCAAGTCAACAATACCCTTAACTAAAGCACCCCAACCAAGTGACTTGCTCTTGAAAATTTCCAGGGATGGAGATTTCACAATTTATCTAGGTAGCCTGTCCCAGTGCTTGACCACTCTCAGAAAGTTCCTCTTAATCTCCAGCCTCCACCCTCAATTTCCTCTGCTGTAGTTTGAGGCCATGACTCCTAGTCCTGTCCCTTATAACCACAGAGAAAAATCCAGCTCTGTCCTCTTTATAATCTTCCAAAACTGGATGCAGTGAGCCCTGATCAGTGCTGAAGAGATTGTAAGAATTACTTTCCTTGATTTGCAAGAGATTCTCCTGTTAATATAACCCAGTTTTTGCAACAACATCACACTGCTGGCTTAAATTTAGCTTCTGATCTACTGTAACACTTATTGTCAGATTCAAATCTGACAGATGTATTTGGTTTTGAATTTCCACCTAAACAGTCGGATGCAAACCTAATATGAACTCTGCCAGGTCATAAAATGCAGCAGAAAATGGCTGCCTATTAAGAAATGGCATGAGAGTGTGTGGCAGGGCACTGTGTGTGCCTGCCACATTAAGGCCCTGGAGCTGGCAGCTGCAGGGTGCCTAATGAGGGCAGCCATTTTGGGTTCAGGGCTGCCCATATAAACAAGGCAGTTTGGCTGCTGGAGGTCAGGTAACAACACTGCCTGGTCAGAGGGCTGCTGAATTTCATCTGGAGATAAGGGAGGAGCTGTAGGGGATGGTCAGGAGGCTCCTAGTCCTGGGCATGACCTAAAACTGCACCCTGCTGGGAGTGGGTGGCCTGGTGAGGCTCTCAGTGGCACGGGAGCCCCTAGGAAATGCCAGGCCAGTTACCACCCTGGTGAAAGGCGGGTTGGTGTGCCTTAACCCCTAGCCCCCACCACGGGTGGGTTACCCCTTTATGTGTAGGGCCCAAGGGAGGTGGAGCCCTGGAGGGAGTGAGGTGCTAGAGACTCCAGCTGATTGAGAGAGTACCCTCAACTGGCCCATGCTGGGGCCAGGACCAGACTGACCAAAAGGACCAGGGCCCCACCGTGAGGGATGGCCGAGGGCCAGGGGTTCCAACTGGCCTGGAGGTAGGCCAGGGCTGGTAGCCAAAGGTCCCAGGGGGACCACACCTGAGAGGGGAAAATGGCTTCAGGGAGCTACGTAACCTGTATGAAGGAGGATGAGGCCGCCTGAAGAGAGGACTCTAGGTTGGAGTTCAATCAGAAGGATTCTGGGGCCCAGTGCGGGGCCGGTGATAATGCAAACACCTAGATGCCGTCAGTGAGGCTTGTGCTGTGGTGTAAGGGAGGAATGGAGCCTCAGATAGTGCCCCTGGCATCAGAGCAGAAAATGGGCAGCCTCCTGCTTAATTGCATCTATCAATTAATTAATTAAGATCAAGGCATGGCGGGCGAGAAAGCAGGCGGTTAGGCCAAGAACAGGTGGGCGGGCCACATGGAGATCAGCCCTGAGCAGGCCTTCTGTTACAGGGTGCCTTCTTATTGTATTGAACCTTTACTTGTGAAAGGGTGTGATTTCCCTGAACTCTGGAAGGTCTGCTCTAAATTTAGTCATAGGATGATCCTGGGGAGAGCGGTGGTCCCAGGATAAATCCAAAATTTGTATTTTTGTATATTGTGGGTGTATATGTTGGAACTCTTTTTTTTCTTTACCTGTGGTTTTTTTTGTTTCCTAACACTAAAAATTTTGCAAGAACAGTTTCAAGATTTCACAGAATGGAAGCTGGTTGATTGGGTAAATGGCTCATCTGGCTTACAAAGATGCTTTTTAATTCATATAACAATCATTGGTCAGTTCTTTTGCAGAAGCATCTGTCCTATCAAATAATGGCTGGCTAAGGAGACACACTTCATAAAATGGAATGCATCCAAGTGCAGGAAAGGAAATGGAGAAAAGATTTATTGTTCTAATATAGTAATAATATCAAGCAGATGCTGTTCCAGCTGCCTACATTCAGAGGCAAAGCCTTGAGGGTTCACAGTAGTGACAGAGTAATGGAACAGTGGGTTCACCAGTAGCACCAGAGTTAACACAGATATATTTTGAAATAAAATGAGACACAGGCATTTTGTAAATGCATCATTAATAAAAGTCCTTTCCCAAACATCTGGATGAAATATTTGCAGATTTCCAGTGTTTGAACCTCCATTCATCGCCATCTCACCTAAAATGCCTGAAATATTTTCCTAATGAAAACTGCACAATTCTTGCTTTTGAATCTCTTATAACCTCCAGTGGGAGCAAACCACCTGAAAAATATGCCCTCCTGAGGCCAAAGTATTGACTTGTGGATTAAGTAGCCTCACAAAATGCTAATTGCCCAGTTCCCGTAAAGTGTTTTGTTGTAGGGACCTAAACGATTTGTATTTTTGCTGTCCTCAGTCAGTAGCTTCTGCTTCTGGGCTGGAGAATATTCAAGGCTGGAGCATCCAGGGATTCCCATCAGAAAGAGTATCCCATTATATATGAGAGGCCCATGCATTGGAGAAATTTGCATGTGCGATTCAGAGATCCTAATGTGCCAAGATTTATTCCTTTCCACTGCAGAGATTTAAAGCCAGGCTCATTTTGTTGAGTCTCACTCTGCAGTAATAATGAGCTGGATCTGCAAGGCCCCTTTCAAAACAAAATAAGCAAGACCCAGGATTTACCAATGGTATTTTAAAAAAGCTGTCAATGGAGGGTTTTTCCCTCCTCTGCTGAATTCCATCCCTCTTATTTCTTTTCTTCCTCCCATCTCTTTCTTTACCAGTCTCATTGTACAGTATTAGTGTTGCTCTGTGGTTCCAAATGGTTAGGAGTGTTGATGGATGGGCCATCCCAAAGTACTAGCCTCCCTTTTGAAAGTGAGCTCATTCGCTTGCTGACAGATGCTGAGCAAGCAAAGTAAGGCTTGGAGAGAGGCACTTCCACACTCCAGTAAACTGTCACTGAAGCCTCATTAAGCTGTCATACATTTTCTCCCGTTTCCTTTCCCATCACTGCTTATTACCCAGATAATTGCGAAAACAGAAGTTTTCTCTTTTATCTGCCTGTCCCACTTGACAATGTACAGGACACAATCATAGATCAACTGCCGGAGCTATTTGAATAGGAAGACAAGAGGGAAAGTCTCTCTCTATAGGTGGCTGAGTCTCTTGTTTGTGTTGAACCAAATTTCTTTTCACCTGATCTCTTCCCAGTATTTTATGCACATACAGACCAGCTACAGGAAAGGTCCCATGAGTTTCTTATGTTTCAGCAACTCTTTAATGTAGTACGCTGCAAATTCAGTGACAGATTTTATGAGGCTAAATACTAAAATAATTTTATGGGACAAAAACCTCTATATGTATTAAGATGTTGAATATAAGTCAGTTAACTGAACCCAAAGAGATAAATTCAAGCCTATAAGTGACAGTAGCACTCACAAAACTCCTCTCTAGCCCTATAAGCACCTAAGGTCCCTGAGTGCCTACATTTTTGCTGCAAGGCAACCTCTTACAGTCAGACCGTGCTGAGCAACTCAGTGCCTACCTCACATTTAAACCCTGTTGGGATTCTTAAAGTAGGCCAAAGTACTCTGTCCTCTGCATTTTTCCTGGCAGCTCCCTGGCTCAGCGCACTGAATTTGGTGCATCTCAGTCCTCAGAATGAGAGACAAGGATTTTTTGTAATATTTTTTATTGGGCCAATCGTATAGCTAGGAGAGCTGTTGGACAACTTTTCTGATACGTAGTGCTCTTCCTCAGGTCCAGTTGCAACAATACTCCGACCCTACCTTGTTCAGCACCTAACTCTCCCTGTGCAGAGGGACCAAATTCGAAGTTGTGAATTCCTGTAGGTAGCAGAGCATCAAAAAGCAGTGGGTCTCAGTGCTGAAGGCTGCAACACCACTGGCTCATTTATGAATCTTGCCTAAATGATCAAAACGAAGTTCAGTCAAACCTATAAGTAGATCCTGGTTTCTGCAACCAGCCCTTTCTTTAGGTTGGCAGTAAAATCCTACACCCAGGGGCTAGGGACAGCCAGTCAAAACACCCGAGGCTGAATTGATTCAATCTTTGCAGGTTTCTGTAAACTGCTTCAATTGAGCTGATAAGAAAGTGAACTCGCATTCGCTTTGCAAAAGTGAAAGGGAGTCAGACCCCTGCAGTGGCCCATACCAGGCGCAAGGGGGCACTAGACCTCACCTCCCAGCCTGGCGGCCAGTGGGGAGATGGGTGATTTCCCCAGCCAGCCCCCTCTTTAGCCTCCAGTCGGCTGAGAAAGGGGCGTGGGGGAATCCCCTCCACCAGACCTCCAGCCAGGGTCTCCCGAACACTGGGGAAGGGGGAGGAGGGAAGCTCCCAGTGGGGTGTTTCTCCTCTCTCCCTGTGCCCAGAGCTAGCCCTGCTAGCCATGCCCCCTCCTCAGTCTAGGCAGGCTGATAAGTGCACTTGGGGGAAAGACTGCCCCTCCCACCTGACCCCAGCCAGGGTATCCCCTGGTAAGGTGGGGGGGAAGCCCACAGCAAGGCACCTCTTCTCCCCATGCCCAGAGCTGATCCCCCTAGCCAGTCCCCCTCCTCAGTCTGGGCTGAACTGAACTGAGCAGGGGGTGTGTGGGGAAACCCTCCCATCCACCCGGCACTGGACCCCCAGCTGGGGTCTCCTCAGTGTTGGGGAAGGGGGCAGTTCTCCTCCCCTCCCCCCACACCTGGAGCTAGGAGCTAGGCTGATCACCTTGCCATGCCCCTTCCTTGGCCAGCTGAGGAGGGAGTGAGGGGGAAATGCCCCACCCCCTGGCTTTGGACCCCCAGCCAGGCTGTGCCCAGCACAGGGGGTGGGAAACCCATAACTGGGGCTGTTTCGCCCCTACTCCCTCCTCAGCTGGCCCTCTGGCAGGGGAGGGGGTGTGACCGGCTGATCACCCTGGCTTCTAGCTCAGGTGGGACTGTGGGTTTTCCCTGCAGGTGGGAGCTGGGCTGATCACCCGGTGACATTTCTTCCCTGGCCAGTAGGCTGGCTGAGAAGGCAGTGGAGAGGAAAAATGCCATCCTCCTCCCCCTCCCTCTCCCACCCCCATTCGAGGCCCCTGCTGCCATCCAAGGACCGGCTAAGTGAGGCACCACTGCTCCACTGGAGCCAGCTCAGGGGATCAAAGCATCAGCTGCTTGGTGATGCTTTGATCAGAGCTGCATCCTGAGGCCTCGTCCCTGCCTGGGAGCCAGGCCCTGACACCCCCACCAGCTGAGGCAGGAGTGGGAGGAGAGAGAAATGCTGGGAGCTGGGTTGATTCCCGTGCTGAGAAGGGGGTGAGGTGGGAAAATCCACCCTGCTCCTGGCTGCTGGGGAAGGAAGAGTGCCTGCTAGTAGCTGGAGACAGGGGCAGCCCTACTTCGCTGGAGCAGAGAGCACAGCCAAGGGCTACAGAGCATGCTGGGATGTTGAGGGACTCTGACTTAAACCAGGAAGGGGTCTGGGACAGAAGTTCCATAAACCAGTTTGTCCCAAATCAGTTAAGTCTGATACTACATTCAACCAGGTTTATCTTAAGCCAGTTTTGGCCATTTTGAAACTGCTTTATGTGTACCAAACTGATGTTCTGTTACAGGTTTAAACCCGTTTCTGATCACTTATGTCCCAGAACTAGAATGAAAAAGCTTTCCATGTGTGCAGAGCTCATAAATGTAGAACATGCTTCTGCAGCCTGTCCCTAAGAACAGGAAAAGACATAACAGCCCTGAAACATGTGTGTCATCTTTCCAGCAACTTCTTTGAGTCATGCTTGTAATGAGGAGAAATAACAGAATTTGTCTCATAACAACAGTGATCTGCTTCTGAGCAGGACATATATAATGTCAAATAGCAGCATTTTGGCTTTATTAGTTCAACTGTGTTACTAAGTAAGGACTGAAGTCTTTACATCGCTCCTGGGGCATCCCTGTGCTTCATAACCAAGGATCCTGGTTTCCTGTGTTCAAAAATCCCAAATTCTCTCATTAAAAGAAAAAGAATCCCAACTTCTCTAATTAAAAAACCCAAATTCCACATTTTTCCATTATTAAAATGAAATACCACTATATATATATAGGTATCAGTTGGACACAACGTTTTATTGATATATTTACTGTTGTAAAGCAGTTTGGAAGCTTACCACTAGGGCTGTGCGAAGCTTTGGGTGGTGATTCAATTAGGAGGAGATTCAGCCCGATTCAGTGGCAGAATGTCTGAATCGAATCAGGGAACCAATTAAAAGAGAACCTGACGGTGTTTAATACTGAAAAATGCAAGGTTCTCCGCCTTGGGAAGAAAAACCTGCAGCATGCTTATAGGCTCGGCAGTGCTAGGGTGGCTAGCACTATGGAAGAAAGAGACTCGGGGGTCATCATTGACCACAAGATGAACATAAGCCTACAATGCGATGCTGCGGCTAGTAAAGCAACCACAATGCTGGCTTGCATCCATGGATGTTTCTCAAGCAAATCCTGGGACGTCATTCTCCCCTTGTACTTGGCCTTGGTGAGGCCGCAGTTGGAGTACTGCGTCCAGTTTTGGGCTCCACAATTCAAAAAGGATGTGGAGAAGCTTGAGAGAGTCCAGAGAAGAGCCGCGTGCATGATCAGAGGTGCAACAGACCTGATGACAACAGGCTGAGAGCCATGGGGCTCTTTAGCCTGGAAAAGCGCAGGCTCAGGGGTGATCTGATGGCCACCTATAAGTTTATCAGGGGTGACCACCAGGATCTGGGGGAACATTTGTTCACCAGAGTGCCCCAAGGGATGACGAGGTCGAACGGTCACAAACTCCTGCAAGACCGTTTCAGGCTGGACATAAGGAAGAATTTCTTTACTGTCCGAGCCCCCAAGGTCTGGAACAGCCTGCCATTGGAGGTGGTTCAAGCACCTACATTGAACACCTTCAAGAGCAAATTGGATGCTTATCTTGCTGGGATCCTATGACCCCAGCTGACTTCCTGCCCTTTGGGTGGGTGGCTGGACTCAATGATCTTCCGAGGTCCCTTCCAGTCCTAATGTCTATGAAACCTATGAAAAGGTCCGAATCGATTCAG
The DNA here is from genome assembly GCF_001723895.1 of Crocodylus porosus. Lineage (NCBI taxonomy): Eukaryota > Metazoa > Chordata > Crocodylia > Crocodylidae > Crocodylus > Crocodylus porosus. The sequence continues at coordinate 190,666,179 of NW_017728906.1, forward strand.
AGCTCTCCGAATCTTTGGAAAAGATTCAAAGAGCTTTGAAGATTCTGGCAGTCCCTGAGCTGCAAGGAACTGCAGCTGACTCTGAACTGGTAAGTACTAGAGGTGGGGGCGGGGACCATGGGGGAACCCCTGCCAGCCCCCCCAACGCCCTTGCTCCCCCAGCCCCCCATCCACTCCCCCCAGCTCCCAGTACTTTAAAAAAGAGCCCCGGTGCTCACCAGGTGCTGCCGGGCGGGGGGCGATCCCCACTGCCCCATGCTGCATGGGGGGGCTCTGCATGAGCCCCCTGACCCCCCCTTTGCTCCCCCAGCACTCCTACGGGTGCCCCACCCAGGCTAGATCTGGCCCTTTAAGAAAAAAAAAAAGCAGAGAAAAGCCCCAGGACTCACGGCTCATGGTGCAGCCTCGGGGCTTCAGGAGCTCGTGGGGAGCCCCACACATGGAGGGGGGCCGTAGAGGGCAGCAGGGATCGCCTCTTGCCCGGCAGCACCCAGCGAGCTGGAGCTTTTTTTTTCACAAGTGCTGGTTGCTGTGGCAGACAGGGCAGCCATTGCCATGCTGGGAGACGGGTGTGGGATAGACCTGGCCTGGCTGATTCAGAAATGTACGCTGCTGCCGAATCTCTGAATCAGATTCGGCTGAATCACATTGGGACTGTGATTCGAATCACCAAATCAAATCACTGCCCCCCCCACAATCGGCCAAATCTGAATTGGCCAAAACCAAAAGAATCTTTCAGTGTAGCCTTTCTGGCTTATACGCTTACAGCCAGACCTGATTTATTGCAGCCAGCGTAAGGATTTTGCAGAGTACAATGCACAGCCCCTCCGGGTTCAGTATATAGACCAGAAACACCTACTGTTGGGTACTTGTCATTAAAGTTGCCTCCATGACTAATAATGAAATGAGAATGTGTTTAAAATTATAAACCTTTACTAGAACAATAATTGAATAACTGGTGATAAATGAAAATTTTACAAGGAAAATATTGAGGATCAGAGTAGGACAATTATATTGTTCCTCTGTGGGGAGTACACAGTAAACTGGTGATGCAGTCCTTAAGAAATCCTAGTATGCTGGGTCCGTGGAAGAGAAAAAGGACAAGCAGTTGCTCCTGGACCTTTCCACTCTGGTTTCAGTTCTTGGCTCTTTGTGAAAACGAAGGGTGAACAGAGAAGCTACCTGCTGTGGTCACTCCCTGGCAGAAAGCTGCTGTCCTCGTCACAGAGGCTTCAGGTAAAACTGACCTATGATATGATATAGGTGGGGGAGGCTGTGGACCACCAAACCAGGTGGCACCCACAAGGACAGCCCAGCCTGAAGAAAGAGAGCTTTGGGAA
>NW_017728906.1:190667529-190674643 GCF_001723895.1 Crocodylus porosus
TATTCAAGAGAAGGTTGGATGTGTATCTAGCTGGGGTAATGTAGGCCCAGCACTCTTTCCTGCTTATGCAGGGGGTCGGACTCGATGATCCATTGAGGTCCCTTCCGACCCTAGCATCTATGAATCTATGAATCTATGAACTCTGTGGCTCACAGCTGCCAGGTGCTTATAGATGCTGGTTGCTAGGAAGTATTTCCTTCGCTGGACACATGTTGTACACCCAAAGTGGCTGCCACCTATTAGCATTTCCCCACTCAGCATGTTCAAGGGAGTTTTCCTAAGATGGATGCAGTATCTGCCTATCACTTCACTAGGTGTGCGCAGGTTGCATTCATAGGAGTCCCCCCCTGCAATTAGGAAAGATTGGGTGGGGAAGCACTGGGGAGAGTTTACACAGGCTCTAGATAAGTATAAATGACACAGCTGTCATTTCCATCTGTGCTCCATAGGTGATGTGTCTGGAGGAAGGGCAAATGGACTGGCTGTCCTCGCTGTTGTCTGTCTTTGCTGTTGGCCAGCTCTTGTTCGTATCCAAACCTCCAGCTAACAGTTAAATCCGCAAGCCATTCTGGCTATACCCTCTTCCCAGGAAACACTATACAGTGCACAGGCCCTTTCAGACCTCCATGGGAAGGGAGAACAAGGCCTTGTGCATAGTGAAGTAAACCTTCCCTGGTTCCTTGTAGACTTTCTACCTATGAGCCTGATAGCGGGCATTGGGATGGACCTAGCCTGACTCTCACCGTTCACCAGAAATGTCCTGGAACAGACTGAGACCAAGTGCAGATAGCAGTTCCTGCTATTCTTCTGATGGATACAAACAGGAAACCAAGTTTGTGCTGCAGTTTCCAGGCTCTTCTGTAGCAGGGCTGGGCCCTAAAATTTCTGTCCAGTGAGCTGCATCCAGGAGTATGTGTGGACATGGTAAACGTGGTCATGTGTAGTCCAGACTGTTGTATTCCTGTTTCAACAAGGCAAATAGACAAGTAAGAACAAATGTGTCTGCTCTGCCTACGTGTCGCCTCTCACTGCTATCAGTGCTGTATAAACAGTGATAGAATTAGTGTTTATGAATCACTCTACAAACGCAGAAGTCTGTGCTATACGTGTGTGGGTTTTCTGGGACAATAAAAGCTCAATAACAGCAATCTCTAATTTAGCAAACCAAGGCTCTTTTCTGTGTATTCAGTTATTATAGGGAAGCCTTGAAAGCCTCTTAGGATAGTCATATTCCATAGAATGAAATGAGTGTTTTTCTTCAAGCCTTATGTCTGAAAATGAAATGGAAAAAGCAAATATTCCATTCTTCCCTGACAGGCAACAGCATGATCCGCCTTTCCAGATGGCAAAACTATCTCCCCTATGCCCTCTTTGGAAACCCAGAGTTTCCCTGCCTTGTCGAGAAGCACATGCAACCAGACAATTTATGTGACAAATTTGGCACCCTGGGCAAAACCATGCCAGAGGGTGAGGGCAGGGAGAGGTGGTCAGTCTTACCTGCCCCAGGACCTCCCATCTGCTGCTGCTGTTTTGCTATCTGCCCACCCACAGCTACTACAGCAGGAGCCACTGTAGTTGGTCCACATCTGGGTTCTGCTGCTGTGCAGCAAAGACTCCTGTGTGTGCTGTCCCCTCTCAGTTGGTACCCAGAGATAGTGCCCCATTTGCCTTAGTTATGCTACTGAATGCAACCATGGGAATGATGGAAGAGTGAAGCTGTTCAGCCAAGATCAGGATATGACTGAACAGCCTGCACCCTGGCTCAGCCATATCCTATGTGTGTGGCCTACCTAAACTACAACTCAAAGGGCTGTTCTCCCAGGGAGATGTGGGGAGGCAATAGATCCAACAACAGGAAGGTTTAACCTAAACCCTGAATCTTTGTAAAGCAATGTGCTTACTCTCCACTCTACCTGCCCCCCCCCCAAGCTGTTTCTTCACTGGGTTCTGGTTCTCCTGACACTTGCTCTTCTGGGACTTCTGGCCACCACATTGTTTCCAGTTTGGATCAGAACTTACGTTCCCTGACTGAATTCCTGCGTCTGATGAGGGTAGACTTCTTGTTTGCTTCAGCTGTACTCCCATGGGCTTATTTCTCAAGGGGCTTAGGAAGTGAATTGCTTTTTTATCCTTTAGAACATCCCACCCGGGCCCAGAGTTACTGTACCTGCTGCATCTTCTCTCATTACTTCAGGAGAACCTGGCAGGACCACATAAGATAGTCAGGGGCATGCAGACATCTCCTTTTCATATACAATGAAAATGCAGACCCTCAGGCTACAGCCTTTGGTGTCTACAGTGAACTCTGTTGACCTGCAAAATCTCATACGCACCTGAGGGGGAAACGATCCCTTTTCTTATGTAATCAAAGGCCCCACTTGCAAAAGTACATGCAGCTCAAGAATTGTTGACATCATTACCCATCGCTTGCAAGACATGGATTAGTCAGATACCTACAACGGTGCTTCCATTATGAAACTAACATGTATAATCTTAGTTATGGTAGGCAGTATAAAGACTTGTAGTGGTGTATGCAGTATAAAGATTATAGAATCATAGAAAATTTGAGTTGGAAGGGACCTCAGGAGGTCATCTAGTCCAACCCCCTGCCTAAAGCAGGACCAGCCCCAACTACATCATCCCAGGCAGTCCTTAAAAACCTCCAGGGATGGAGATTCCACCGCCCCTCTAAGTAGCACGTTCCAGTGCTTCACTGCCCTCCTAGTGAAATTTTTTTTCCTAATATCCAACCTAAACTTCCTTTGCTGCAACTTGCAACCATTGCTGCTTGTTTTGTCATCTGTCACCACTGAGAACAGTCCAGCTCCATCCTCTTTGGAACCACCCTACCAGTAGTTTCAGGCTGCTATCAAATCTCCTCTCAGTCTTCTGCAAGCTAAATAAACCTTCAACCTCTCCTCATAAGTCACGTGCTCCAGCCCCCTAACAATTTTTGTTGCCCTCCACTGGACTCTTTCCAACTTGTCCTCATCCTTTTTGTAGTGGGGGGGCCCAAAACTGGACACAGTTCTCCAGATGTGGCGTCACCAATACTGAATAGAGGGAAGAATCACTTCCCTCATTGTGCTGGCAATGCCTCTACTAATGCAGCCCAGCATGCTGTTAGCATTCTTGGCAAAAAGTGCACACTGGTGACTCATATCCAGTTTATTGTCCACTGTAACCTCCAGGTCCTTTTCCGCTTAGCCAGTTGGCCCCCAGTCTGTAGCAGTGCACAGTAGTCTTCCATCCTAAGTGCAGGACTTTGTACTTGTCCTTGTTGAACCTCATGAGATCTGTTTTGGTCCAGTCCTCCAATTTGTCTTGGTCACTCTGAATCCTAGCCCTACCCTCCAGCATATCTACTGCTCCCCCCAGCTTGGTGTCATCCACGAACTTGCTGAGGGTGCACTCCATGCCATCTTCCAGATCGTTAATGAAGATATTGAACAAAGCCAGCCCTAGGACTGACCCCTGGGGCACTCCACTTGATACCAGTTGCCAACTAGACCTTGAGCCTTTGTTCAGTACCTATTGAGCTCAAAGATGCAGCTGGCTTTCTACCCACCTCGCAGTCCATTACTCTAACCCATACTTCCTTGGATAGTTCCAGTGACTGAGGTGAGGCCGACTGGTCTGTAGTTCCCTGGATCCTCCTTCTTCCTTTTATTAAGGATCCTCCTTCTTCCCTTTTTTAAAGATGGGTACTATATTTTCTCTTTTCCAATCATCTGGGACCTCCCCAAATCACCACAAGTTTTCAAAGATAATGGCCAGCAGCTCTGCAATCACATCGCCAACTCCCTCAGCACCCTCAGATGAATTGCATCCGGCCACATGAACTTGTACACATCCAGCTCTTCTAAGTAGTTCCTAACCTGTTCTTTCACCACTGAGGGCTGCTGACCTCCTCCCCAAACTGTGCTGCCCGGTACAGTAGTCTGGTTGCTGACCTTGCCTGTGAAGACTGAGGTGAAAAAGGCATTGAGCACTTTAGCCTTTTCCTTATCACCTGTCACTAGGTTGCCTCCCCCGTTCAGTAAGGGACCCACACTTTCCCTGACCTTCCTCTTGTTGCTACCATGCCTGTAGAAACCCTTCTTGTTACCCTTCACATCCCTTGCTAGCTGCAACTCCAACTGCTCTTTCGCCTTCTGACTTCGTCTCTGCATGCCCGAGCAATATTCTTATTCTTATACTCCTCCCTAGTCATCTGTCCAAGTTTCCACTTCTGGTAAGCTTCCTTTTTGTGTTTAAGCTCATTGAAGAGTTCTCTGCTAAGCCAAGCTGGTCAGCTGCCAGACTTGCTATTCTTCCTGCACATCAGGATGGTTTGTTCCTGTGCCCTCAGTAAGGCTTCTTTAAAATTGTCAAAGGAAAATGATAAAAGATCTCTGCCTTTCTCTGCAGTTTTATTACAGTGTTAAATTCAAAGAAGAATTGGAATCTTCTGTGTATGGGGTTTTTTCCATACGTGGCATTTCAATCTACAGATGAGGAAGTAGTTTATACTTTCTGCCCACAAAGGCCATGTCACCCTTGGTCTGCAAATGCATTACACAGAGCTCAAGGACTCGGCCTTAGAATGATTTGATATATGTTGGACAGATGCTGTCCAGTTCTATATGTATTGCTGTCCATGGAGGCAGACGGTATAGGATGCATTATGAACTTACTACCCACATCGTTCTTATTAGCTTTGTCCAAAGCACCACTGTTGCTTTATGTTGATCATAATAGTCAAAAATACTACAATAAAAGATGAAGCCTGGATCCTTATTGAGAACTGTCTAATTTCCTGAATTTAAATGTTCACATTTTAACTGTAACAGCAGACTTGCACTGTTGGTAACATTTAATCAGGCATGGAGTATCTGAAACTAGGGTCAGATTCTTATTTCCTTCTTCATGCCAAATAGTGAGTTCATTCATAATGCAGTAATTATATCTAGTTAATGTAGAAATTACTTGATGAGGCTCTGCAACCTGTGTTACGCAGGAGGTCAGGCTAAGTTATCACGTGAGTTTTCTTCTGGCCATAAAATCTAGAACTTCTTTTAGTGTTCTGAAACCATGAAGATAGGAGCTGGATAAGTCGCTAGACGGGTGGCTGATAAGCAGGGATCTGGGTTTTCCCTTTTTCATGGAAAAACTGCGGATTTTACCTTTTACCTGAGGCAAATGTGGATTTCTCATTTTACCAGAGAAACCTATGGATTTTGCAGTTTTATGACGAGCTCTCAGCAGGCTGGCAGAGTTCCTGCCTGCAAGGGGCTGGGGGGAGCAGGAGGAGGGCGGTCAGGTAGGAGCGCCCTATGAATGTATATGCACATGGCTGCCAGGCAGCCTTGAGAGCAGCTCCTACAGGTAAGTTCAAGGGGAGGTGAGGATTGAGGCCCATGAACGGTGCATGACCATGGGTCAGCCACCACCCACAGGTGCCCCCAGCAGCGGCAGCCAGGGGCAATCATGGCCTACCCACAGACCGCAGGCAGTGATCACCTGCAGGTGCCTTTTTGCAGGGAATGCACCGCCATGCGCAGGGGGTACATGTGCACTACGTGTAGCCCCTGTTGAGGCCCCCATAGGGAGGGAGACATGGGGGAGGGAGGTGAACAGGGCTGGGGCTGCTGACCAGCCATGCCATGCCTGGGGCTTGGGGCCTGAAGCTGCAATGTGCAGCTGCAGAGCCCTAGCAGGGAGTGGGATGGGGCCACAGGTGGCTTGTCTGGGCAGGGGACAGAGCCGGCTCCCCGCTGCTGCACACGCTCTTGGGAGACAGGGAGGATCCATGCCCCCATGTCTGTGTGCTGGGCAGGGGTGGGGTGGGCTGCCCGCCACAGGCTTGGGAAGGGGTGGGGGGGCTGCATCCTGTCACTGCACACTCTTCCCAAGGGGGAAAGGGGGCCCGTGCCTGCCAGATCTGTGCGGTGGGGAGTGAGGGGCACTAGAAGGACCAGGGGGCTGTGGAGGGGAGTGAGGTGCACCAGCAGGGCCAGGAGGGCTGTGGAGGGGGCTTTCATTTTAATCACAGATTTTGGGGGTTTTATCAGAGAATTTGCAATTTTTTATCAGGGAAAATTAGGTTCCCTGCTAATAAGGGACTTGACATGCATGGCCTGCATTAATCCAAACACTGGAGTCTTACTGCTGGCAAAATTAGCATAAAGCCTCTCACTTAAGTCTCTCGCTGTTGAGCACAAAGTTAGAAACTGCTAAGAATATCATCCCTAGTAGTCCCCCTTTCTGCCATGACTGGGTTTGCTGCTTGAAATTGCTTTAAGCTTCATGCTGTCTCAACATCTCTGAGGTCCTGTGAATTAGTTTTAGTTACTATCTGCAGAGGACTTAACAGTGCACTAGACACATTGAACAAAACCAGCAACAAGCTCCTGCCCAAAGGGTTTGGTAATTGTGTTACCCTGTGCTGTTTGTTTATAATCTGGGATGCATTGCCCAAGCCAAGTAAAGAGGTATAAAATGATGTTGAAAAATGGTTATGCACTTTCTTCTGCATGTGATTTGTACCTGACACTGGAATTCAGAGAGACACCTTTCCATGTCACACCAGACAACAAAGCTAACATGTTTAATGATTTCTTTGCCTCTGTCTTCCTAAGTAGGGACCAGAACAGCCACCGCCCTGCTGGGCCCCCCTCGGGCCCCGGGGGAGGCACACCTGGGCCAAAGGTTAGCAAGGAACTAGTTAGGGAGCTTCTGGAGGGGCTGGACGTATTCAAGTCAGCTGGCCCAGACGATCTCCACCCTAGAGTCCTAAAGGAATTGGCCAAGGTCATTGCAGGATGCCTGGCACGGCTTTATGAGCACTTGTGGTACTCTGGTATGGTGCCAGAGGACTGGAAGAGGGCCAACGTGGTTCCCATCTTCAAAAAGAGGAGGAAGGAGGACCCAGGAAACTATAGGCCAGTTAGTCTTACCTCGATCTTAGGCAAGCTGTTCGAGAAAATTATGCTAGCACACATCCATGAGGGGCCAGCAGGGGACTGCATGCTTCAAGGCAACCAACACAGGTTCATCAGTGGCAGGTCCTGTCAGACCAACCTGGTGGCCTTCTACGATCAGATCACCAGATCATTAGATGTGGGGGTAGCAG
>NW_017728906.1:190675550-190683922 GCF_001723895.1 Crocodylus porosus
ACTTCACGGTCAGGGCGGCTAGGGTCTGGAACCAACTTCCAAGAGAAGTGGTGCAGGCTCCTACCCTGGGGGGTTTTAAGTGGAGGTTGGATGAGCATCTTGCTGGGGTCATTTGACCCCAGTATTATTTCCTGCCGTGGCGGGGGGGTCGGACTAGATGATCTACGCAGGTCCCATCCAACCCTAGAAACTATGAAACTATGTTCAGTGAGCCTTCCCTCATGTCTGCTCGTTGCCCAGGTGGTTGCACATGTGAAATCTGCACACAGCGCCTTCAGCATGAACTACCTGAATTAGTACTTGCAGCTAGTCTGGTTAGTTTGCTATTGGTAGCTTTTCCTGACTCTTGTGCACTAAAGAAGCTGTTCTTCAGCTGCAGTCCAAAAAGAATGTGTTTTAAACAAATGGTGTTTAAAAATGGAAAAACATGTGTTTGTAAAACCATATATTGTGATAGTACCTTCATTTGTGATCCAGTGTGTCCCCAGGTTCTTTTAAATCCAACTTCTGCTCACCAAAAGGAGGCCAGAGAGAAGCAAAAGCCATCTCTCAGACCTTAACTTTTAACAGCCAACAAAGATTCAAATTACTCACACTAACTGGAAAGCCCCACAAAGCTCCACAAAGAGAGTTCCAAGAGCCTCACTAGAATCGCAAAAGTCTCAATAAACACACACTTGTATGTGCTCTTGACAAATGGGAAGGCAGTCAAATCCAAAATTTGAAAGGTCAAGAAATGAAGTTGCATTTTAGTGGAAAAATCTTTCCTTCTCAGTGAGCGTATCTACACGTGCAATTAATTCAAAGCAGCAAACTGCAGTACTTACTGCCATTTGAATGTACCCCTGGGACCACAGCACATTGAGCCAGGTTGGAGCAACCCCAGCTAACAGGACCCAGGCCTGCCAGCCTGGGGCTGCTCTGATCTGGCTCAGCATGCTGCAGAGGGGCTGACTGGGGCATGAGGGTGCTCCAGCATGCAGCTAGCCAGCAGGCAGACCCCACACTAAAGCACCCTCATGCCCCAGCCAGCATCTACCTGTGTGTTGCTGAGGAGTAAAAAACTCCACAGCAGGATAGTACTTGTCTTTAAAAGGACTACCCTGCTGCAGAATTAATTAGTTTCCTGTGGCCTAATAGGACTGCACATGTATATGTGAGACGTTTACTGTGGAGCTAATTAGTTTACTCTGCAGTGAACATCTTGAGCACCTGTACATGTGATGCCATTAACATGTACACATGATGAAAATGTTACTTCGTATGGCTTAATGGGGTCACAGTGTACACATGCAAGACTTTTGTGGGTTTTAAATTACTTTACATAATTGGAAACTAAACTGCATCTGGGTGTAGTTTAGTTTGCAGTGGTGCAAATTGCAATAATGCAGCTATTATCTCACACCCCAGCTGCAGGAAAGGTGGGCAGGCTCTGCAGAAAAAAAGGATCAGACCCCTCACTGCTTCTAGCTTTAGCAGGAGCCTGCTGAAGACAGAAGCGGTGATGGGCCTGATCCCTTTTTTTTCTTTTTTGGCAAAGTCTGCCCACATTTCCCACAGCCAGGGGACAAACTGCTGGCAGGCTGAGAGGCCTCTGAGCTGTGGGTGACCCTGGTCCTTCCCTCCACAGTGGTGACACCCCCCAGGGCCACCCAGGCAGGCTGCTAGCAGGCCAGGTCCTGCCCCAGCTCGAGGTCAGGGAAGAGTTGGATTGGGCCGAATGCTGCCTAAAAGCTGGGGCAGCACCCAGTCCACTAGCAGCCAGCCCAGGTGGCCCAGGGGAACGCCACCACTGTGAAGGGAAGGATCGGGGCCCCCCCGCAGTTCAGGGGCCACTCAGCCCAATGGCAGCTTGCCCCCAGCGAAGGGCAGGCTCCAGCTCCGACAAAAAAAATGGATCGGTACTCTTACCATAACGTGATGGAAAAATTTAAACGGTGGGTTTCAATTAAAACCCATCGTTTCAATTTAGGGGGAATAGAATAAAACCTTGGGGATTTGTGTAGACATGGCCTGTGTGTGGAACAAGGCATGTTGACATTGTCTTTCTGGCTGCCTCGCGAGGCAATCCAACATTCCCCAAAGTGTAAATTCACTGCTGATTTGCAGGCCATGCAGCTGGAGCTGGTAATCGTGGCATGTATTCATGACGCCTTAACATCATGGGCTGTGATCACAACAAGCAAGTGGGTAGAGGAAATAAGAAACTTTAGCAGAAGAGTTCAACAAACACAAAATCTTGCTGTGTGTGGCAAAATCATAAGACTTTGGCCTCTTGATATAATTTTCCATAGGAAGTTCAGAATTTTCACAACTTTTTTTTGGTCAAGATCCATGTTATCATCAAAAACAAATTTTGACCCAAATTTTCAATCTGCCCCAAAGCACAGTTGAGCAGCCAAGCCAGTAGGCACTTGAAGAGCACTTGGGATGAGGGGGATAGTATCTGCCCAGGACACTGCCAAAGTAAACCAAGATGTTGCAGGAAGACAGTTTTGTAGCCGAAGTCCTCTAAGCCAACAAGTCAGCACAATGTTAGAGGCACTGTACTGCTGGGGATGTTGTCTTCTGAATGAGATGCACAGCCAAGGTCCACCTATCAGGCTTATTATCATTAGAAGCTCTGTCTCTCTTTGTTGGATGGATTCTAATTTGTGTCATTACACTCTGCCTCCCTGCAGTCATCTTTGCATTTTAACAGGAGACAGTATTCTTCATTTTCTGTCCTAAACTGTTTTTGTAGTATCCTTGCATGTGAAACAGCTGCCACATTCAGGCCCCAAATTGGCTACATTTTACTGCTGGATACAACTCAAATATTCTTTGTAAAGTGCTCTGAATTCCTTTAAAATTAAACAGGCTATGTAAATGTAATATATCGCGCTGCCACTGCTTCTGTTGGTCAGAGCTGCTCTGACTTTTAGCAAAAAAGAAGGCAGAATTCACTCATCATGTCACATGGATACTCCTGAAACAGTTCTTACAAAATCAAGGTTTGTTTTACCCATGTTCTTTGCTAGGAGCACCCTCATTAGCGCCTGACCATGCTAAAATAGACCTGATTAAATAAAGCCATACAACAACGCCTGATACTTATGATGTGATTTTTAAAGGGATCTCAATTCATTGAAATCTAATTCCTACATAATTTCAGTGGGATTCATGTGCCTACACTCCTTTTAGCTGTTCTGAACATGTCAGTCTAACAACTGCCTTTGGGACTCAAATTCTGATGTTCATTTTTGCATTGCCAATTCTTGCAATGCTTTTTAAAGTCTTATAGTATTTGATATTTTACTTTGGCCACCAGCTTCTAAGATCCTTGAATTCCATGAAAACCTTATTTCTGTTTTTCTCATAGAAGTTACTGGCCCACCAGTTGCACAGAAAGGTTTGAAAATGGCACTGGAGCACGTTGTAAGGGCTCAAAACTAGATGGCAAAGAAAAAAGAGATACAAATGAATTTTCATGAATCAAACTAATTTTCATTAATTAGCAGTGATGCTAATTTTAAAAAAGCCTGACTTGTGATTCTTCAATTTTGAGGTTGCCTATAATTGATTCTATTCTACTTTTTTTAAATACCTCAGTGAAGTGATTTTGTAATCCATTGCTATTAATCAATGGCTCCATGTCTAGTTGGCAGCTGGTTTCGAGTGGAGTGCCCCAGGGGTTGGTCCTGGGGCTGTTTTGTTCAATGTCTTTTCAACGACCTGGAAGATGAGATGGATTGCACCCTCAGCAAGTCTGCATATGACACCAAGCTGGGAGGAGTAGGATTCAGAGTGACTTAGACAAATTGGAGAATTGGTCCAAAAGGAATCACATGAGGTTCAACGAGGACAAGTGCAAAGTCCGGCACTTAGGATGGGGGCTGACTGGCTAGGCAGCAGCTCTGGAGAAAAGGACCTGGGGGTTGTTTACATTGGACAATAAGCTGAATATGAGCTAGCAGTGTGCCCTTGTTGCCAAGACGACTAACAGCATACTGGGCTGCCTTGGTGGTTGTGTTGCCAGTAGGTCAAGGGAAGTCATTATTCCCCTCTATTCAGCACATGTGAGGCCACATCTGGAGCACTGTGTCCAGTTTTGGGCCCCCCACTACAGAAAGGATGTGGACAAATTGGAGAGAGTTCAGCAGAGTGCAACAAAAATGATGAGTGGGCTGCGGCACATGACTTACTGAGGGAACTGGTCTTATTTAGTCTAGTGAAGGGGAGATTGAGAGGGGACTTACTAGCAGCCTTCAGCTACCTGAAAGGGAGTTCAAAAGAGGATGGAGCTGGACTGTTCTCAGTGGTGGCAGATGACAGAACAAGGAGCAATAGTCTCAAGTTGCAGCAAGGGAAGTTTAGGGTAGATATTAGGAAGAATTTTCTCACTAGGAGGGTAGTAAAGACACTGGAACAGGTTACCCAGGGAGGTGGTGGAAGCTCCATCCTTGAAGGTTTTCAAAACCAGGCTACACAAAGCTTTTTCTGGGATGATCTAGTTGGGGATGGTCCTGTTTGGAGCAGGGGGTGGGACTACATGACCTCCTGAGGTCCTTCCAGCCCTCATTTTCTATGATTCTATGGTTCTGTCCTGTCACCCTTGCAAAAAATGTCAGCATTGTGAAACATCTTTACATTTTTCTCAGCAGTTGTTTGTTAGAGCCAAGCATAGCTAGAAAACAATGCATCTTGCCTGATTATTGGAGACAGGTGTGTGCATAGGTAAAAACCTATGTTTGTTTCTGTGCTTGAAACAAAAATATGTTGAGAGAGTAATGCTCATTAAATATTTTAATGAGCCTTAAAATATGAACTTGTAGTCATGGAAACATGTATGAACTTGTAGTCATGGACACCCACCCTCGTGGTAGCTGGAATCATGGTCATTCAAATAAATGCTGGCAGATATCACCAATTTTACTAAAAACGATTATTTTTTATTCTGCCACATGTGCAACTGGTTTTGATGGAAAGAATTTCTAATTTCTTAGGAAAATACCAAGTGTTCCTGGTTAAAGATTTGTGGAATAGCTGAAGTTCCTTTGCACCCAGAGGAGTCTGGCAGCGTAGTTCATTTCTTTTGCTTTTATTTAACTCGGTTGAGTATACTCATGATGATATTTTGTAATGGTGTCGCATCATTTTGGTGATTGTCACTTCTTTTTGCTTGTTCAAAACCAGCTACTTGGCAAGTAAGAGGACTGCTCACTTCACTACACCACAGTTTTCCAGCTGTGTTCATGTTATTCATTCCTTGCACAAACTCTGTGAAAATCCAAACCACCCCTTTAATTTCTAAGAGTTAGGAGTAGAGTGAGATCTGGGAAGCTTCACTTTTTTTTTTTTTTAATGAGCCCCAGTCAGCACTCAGTGTTTCAGGAAGTATTTTGATATAAGAGGGGTCCTTGCTACCTGCCGCTGTCTGTGATATGAGAAGTTAAACATTGAAACATACATAGGCAAATTTATACCTGGCTCATTCCCACAATATTCTGTGCTGCTCACTGGTAGTTGGCAGCCAACTTGGTTTTTAAAAAGAAATTTTAAAAGATCAGCGAGATATTTCAGTTGAAGCCATATACTCTCTCAAATACTGTAAAAACTGTTCAGGGCAAAGGAAAAGAGGTAGCCTGTCATAAAAAAGGTATAGCGTTTTCTTGCATATATTTTGTAATATAGTTACATAATGTGGTCAGTGCTGTAGCAAGTGGGGGGTGAGCGGGGCAACTGTCCCAGGCACTAAAGCAAAGGGGTGCCAACAGGCGCTGCCCAGCCAGGGTGGGGCACGGGATGGAGCCGCGAGTGGCTCGTTGTGGGGGCATGGGGACAGGGGAAGTGTGGCTCCCACTGCTGCGTGCACTCCTGGGAAAGCATGTACCCCCCCAGATCTGTGCGCAGGGCGAGGTTGGGCTGCCGCTGTGGGCTTTGCCTCAGGTGCCAAACTTTGTTGCTAGGGCACTTAACGTGGTGATCTGCTCTGTAGGTCATCTTGTAGGTGGTATGAAAATTAGTTTGTCTAGTTAGATATTTTAAACTGGGATCATCAGATTTGGGCATCCAGGCCCCATGAGTTTGAAAGCCAGGCTTGAGCTTTAATGAGTTGGGTGCGAATCACATGATGGAAGTAGGAGAACTGAACTGCTCTGTAACTGCAATATTGCTACTGCTCATCATCATGCCATCACCCCATTGAGCTCACCAAATGAGACTAGAAGTGGCTGACTTGCAACACTGTGGCCTGGCAGTCGGTTCTGTGTCAATCTGCTGAGTTCTGAGTGCTCTTGCGTCTCTAGAGTACGTGTCCTGCTTTTGTAGCTGGTAATGGCATCATTAAAATAATTGTTAAGGTAACTGTTTAAACTCACCCACAATTTTCTCCCTGGGGAGAGGAGGGGAAAAAAAGGAAAGGGCAAAAAGGAGAATGCTGATTACTTAGCTTCATTATTAGAAGACATTCGGATACTAGAAAGGATTTGGGGCTCACAGGCCACATCTGCACTGGACACTTACTGCTCAGTAGCTTGTTACTACTGCACATAGCATTGTGGGGCATGAACTGTGATGCAACGTTACTGCTCAGTAGTAATGAGCTAGTGCACAGTCAGCATCACCTCTGCACACTACTGCTGGTTACTGCGCAGTCATTTAGGAGTTGGGTATGTAAGTCCTAAATAACTGAGCAGTAACAATTGCACAGTCAGCATCTCATGTAAACACAGCCACAGAAAACAAACAGTTGAGCCTGTGCTGATCCTAGTGCTAACATGATCCTTGGGTGTATACAGAGAGGAGCTCTGCAGAGGAGCAAGGAGGTGATTTTCACTGCAATATATTATATTGGTGAGATTTATACTGATTCTTCTGTTGTATTCTAGTAGCCACATTTTCAAGAGGATGTTGAAACCTAGAGAGGGTGCAAGAAGAGCCACAAAAGTGAACAGAGGACTGAAACAGATAACTGCCAGGGAGAGACAGACATCTATCTGTCTAGCACAGTGGTTCTCAAGTGGGGTGCTGTGAAAACCTTTCATGCTCTGGCATGTGCAGCCCTGCAGCGGCCAGGTGAAACTACCCCACAACTCTGTTTTCAAGAAGAGCATGCAGGGCTGGAATAGCAACAGCTGTGGGAAGAGCAGACACTCCTCTCTACTTCAGGTTATCAGATCACCCTAATGCAAGCAGGAGTGCGCACTCCTGCTATGCTGCTTCTGGCAGGAGAGCTTTAATATAAGAGGGGGTCCTCCACTATCTATGATATGAATAGTTAAACATGTAAACATACACAGGCAAACTTATATGCAGCGTGGCAGGAGTTGCATGGGTTAGTTGCACCGGGCTGCAGCAGAGGCAGCATCTCGGTTGAGAACCACTGAGGTAAGCTGAGGTAGTACAACTGTGGCTCTCAACCAGGATGTTGCCAAATTCAAAAGTAGTTATGGAGGTTGCCTTGAATCTAGAAAGGTTGAAAAACACTGGTCTAGCCTATTGAACAGAAGGTTGTGAGAGGTGACTAGAATAGTGTGCAAGTAAAGGGAGCAAGAGCCCATGGCTGGAAGCTGAAACTAGACAAAGTCATTTGAGAGCTAAGGCACAACTTTTTAAAAGAAAAAGTTATTCTTAAGCACTGAAAGAAATTGCCAAGGGAAACCATCGATTTTCCTTCTCTTGATGTCTTCCAAATGAAACTGGATGTCTTTCTGGAATAGGTAACAAGGCAACTTTTAATGACTGCGATATAGAGGAGATCAGACTATATGACTCTGTGGCCCTTTCTGGCCTTTAAAGTATGAAATCAGAGTAATGGACACACCTGTTTGAAACCTGTTGATCATGAGAACAGTTAGTATAGACTCAGCAAAATCCAAGTGGTCACAAAGTTTCCTCTCATGCATGGATGACCTCTACCTGACTAAAGAAGTCTATGGGCCAGTGAGAGGTAAAGCGCTGCTCAGCCTGGTACTGGCTACTGGGGATGACCTAATCGGTGACCTAGTGATCGATGGGAAGCTGGGTGACAGCGACCACGAGCTGATCATCTTCACCATCCGCCAGAAAGCTGGCAAGTCAGTCAGCAACACGGACATCCTTGACTTCAGGAAAGCTGACTTTGGCAAGCTCAGGAGGCTTGTCAGTGAGGCCCTGAGGGACCACGACCCCGGGGAGAGGGGAGTTCAAGAAGAGTGGTTGCTCCTCAAGGGAGAGATCCTCAATGCACAAGCTAAATCTATTCCATCTCAGAGGAAAGGCAGCAAGAGGGCACAGCAACCCCCCTGGCTCTCCAGGGATCTAGCAGACCTCCTGAGGCTAAAGAGAAAGGTCTACAAAGGATGGAGGATGGGATTCACCTCCAAGGAGGATTATTCTGCACTGATCCGGTC
>NW_017728906.1:190684022-190714618 GCF_001723895.1 Crocodylus porosus
GGGGGCTGGGGTGGGGCATGTGGGCCTTGCAGGGGGGGTAGCCCCTGTGGGGGCCATTTGGCCTCCGTTGGGGGCTTATACCCCTTGTGTGGGGGTTGAATCCCCTGTTTGGGGGCCAAACGCCTTGTTTGGGGGTTGAACCCTCTGTTGGGGGGCCGTAGCCCTTGTCAGAGGGTCAAACCCCTTGGGTGGGGGCCATCACCCTGTGGGAGGGCAGCAAAACATATTCATGAATTCATGAAACTTGTATTTATAGTTCATTTTATTATTATGATAAGAGACTTGCTTTAATACTGTAGATATATCAATAAAACATTGTCCAACTGATTACTGTCTCTTTCTTGCTGCCTGTCTTTATAGTGGTCTTTTGTTTTACTTGTAGAGGAGCATGGATTTGGGGGTATTTTAGAGAGTGATTTTTTGTTTTTATCAGGGACTTTTCAGTTTTCCAATAGGGAATGCCAGAATTCCTGCTAGGGAAGCCAGTGGCAGGACATTGCCTACTCAGAGCTGGCACCTTGGACCCATCGGACTGTGGACATATGGGGCCTGGAGGGCATGCTTTGACAGTTCAAAGCAGGCCACCACACCCAGAACATCTTCCAGGCGATAGCTGCCCAGATGGCCAGGCAGGGGCACACGTGGCAGTAGTGCTGCACAAAGGCCAACCCTGCAACCGCAGTCCACTGGCAGCTGGCTCTGCAGTCCCCATCCAAGTCTGGCAGGTGCACATCAGGTGACAGCCAGGCAGCAGCCCCCACTGCCAGACTGCTGCAGTGGGTAGATGATGGAGAGAACTGTCACGGCTGCTTCAGCAGTCCAACTGGCACAAGGGGTAGTGTCCACAGGTACCAATTGGCTGAGCCCCAGAAGCTCCTGAGAGCTAGTAGCCCTGAGCTACTTGCCAGGTCAGCTTTTATACTGCTGGGGCCAGGACAGGGCAGCTTTTTGTACTGCTGGGGACAGCACAGGTGCTGGCCCCGGACTCTAGCTCCCCCTGGCTGAAGATCCGGGAGCAGCCAGGCAAGGTTATTTTGCCCCAAGTGGCACAATTTGCTCCACAACAAAGGGCATGTCCAAGCAAGTGCACTGAGGCAAAAAGCCCCGGCTCAAATTTGCACCGCTTCTATTTGAGCTGCTGCAAGCGCATGTGCTTGCATGTGTGGACATGCCCTAAGAGTCAGAGTCATTGCTTTTAAATAACATTTAGGCTCCTAATTTGTCTAATTCATTTTACAAATGGGACTTCATCTCCTAAGACAGTTAAAAAATTTACTGTACCTCTTCTAGCAACCAAGCAGAGGAAAATTGGAGAAAGTGTTAGAACAAGCCCTCTCACATTTTTGATGCCATAGGATTTCTATAATCTGTCTGACCTTCCTGTTTAAGTGTCTCAGGATGAAGTAATAAAGAGGCACAATAAATGTACTCATCATTGTCTCCTTGCTGACAGACACATTTGAAATTGAAAATAATAACAAAAAAAATTGGGGCAGACTGGGAGAGCTTGAGCCCTAACACTCAAAGGGCTGTGAATGGAGCTTTTGATGATGGTAATCTTGTTTGTTCAACCAAGCATGATTTGCCTGGTGTCAGTTTCCAGTGCACAGCCTTGGTGTCCTACTTGTTCACATCAGATTTCAGGGGCAAAGAGGGAGATGTGAATGGCACCACTCTTCGCATCGCTTAAGGTCTCAATGAGAATAATTAATTTTAAATACAATACAGTCTTTCCTTGTACAGAACTAAAGCATGGAGGATACTAATCACATCGCTCATTCCTCAAGCTCTTCCCACTGTCTGTTCAGATGGGTGGAAAGAGAACTCTATTCACATTCCCTTTAGTTTACTATCCACATTGCCTGAAGTTAGATAAATGCTGAAAGTTTCAAAAGATACCTGAAAATCATACTGCGGTCTGGAAAATGTTCATTCACAATTAATACCTATGGCACCTGTAACTGAAAGACTAGGGAAATAGGAAGTTGTTGTTTTTTTCTAATTTATTTACTTTATGTTTTTTGTATAACTGCTTTACTTCATTTGTGTTCTGGCCTCCATAGCAGTGTGGAAGCAAACAAATGTTTGTTTAAAAAAAGGTCTAGAAGAAGTTGGAAAAATCACATTTTGGCAGACAGAAACAGAGACGGATGCATGTAATCATGCAAATAGCTCTTCATTTGCTGTTCAGCTGCCTGGGATTCAAGTGGGCCCTTGATGGTTTCTCAGAGGAAGACCATTGTCTTTCTAAAGGAATATAGTGAACCCAGAGCAAAAGCATGTTTCCTTTCTGTCTTAAGGCTTGCCTGCAAAGACTCCTCTGATACTATGTCATATTATTATTTAAAGTTATGCCAAAGCATACATATGTGTGTATTTGTATGTGTATTTATATATGTGTGTGTATATGTACTCTCTTTATATATAATTATACACACGCATGCATATATATGTATAATAGCTGAAGTAGCCATTCTTTGCCTGGGTTGTTATTTTTGTAATTGCAGTGTTTGTTTATTCTCAAAGAACTTAGAACAACATATTTAGGTAAAAAATATTGTTTGTTTTTAAAGAACATAGTACAACATATTTAACATGTAATATTTAATGTGGAGCAAAAAAAAGGCAAGCATCAATATAATAATGCCAACTGAGTTTTAAAAAAAGCAAGTGGCAATATAATGATGACAGTTGAACTGCATTCACTGCATCCAAAATGGAGAGGTACCCGTTTGTTATCTGAGAAGTGAAGTAATCTCAGTCAATGGAAGCCCCAAAAAGGGTCAAGTGAAAAATAACCCGCCTATAATTTTCTTTGGGTGGTATTGATTTTGGAAGGTTTAGAGTACATAGGACTAGCCATTCTCGAGTTATAAGCAAACATACATACATACAAAGCCTATTACAGCTCCTGAGAGGAGTGCAGTATTTAATCTCATTATGTGAAGGATCAGCATTACTGAGTATATTGATTCTCGTTGTGAAGACTCTCGTTGTGAAGACTGCCTCACGTATTAGATATAAAGATATGTAATTTTAAAAGAATGTTTCCTACATTTTGTAATAAAGTCTTTGATGTCCAATTTAAGGACTGACAGTGCATGATTAGATGCTGGAAAGCTCAGGTATGAACTAGAATATATAATAATGTTTTGCATATTTGGCACAAGGAACGCTAAGCCTTTCCATAGTGCTTTTTATCTCAGGAAGCTGCACATATTTACAAACAAATGCTGAAAAGAGATTCAGAATGCCCTTGTTAGGTAAGCATTGTTATTCCCAGGAGGAAACTGAGGAACCCAGGTATGAAATGATTTGCCCTAAATAACATGGCAAATCACTGGCAGACCTGATAATAGAAGAAAGATTATCTGCTTCCTCTGCTTTAGCCATAATTCCTGACAAACAGGAATCAGCTCAAACTGGAAGGATGACCTAGTGCTTAAAACATACTCAGGAAGTCTGGGTCCAGATCCTGTCTCTGCCACTGACTCACTGTGTGACCTTGGGCAAGTACACTGTTTTCCTGTGTCTTGCGTTCATCCTCTTGATCATATGAACAACGTTTACCTCCCAGCTCTCTGGCATGTTGTTCTGAGCCTGTTTGATGATGTTTCTAAAACACTTTGTGATACTCAGATGGGAGGAGCTGTAAAAGTACAAAGTAAGGATACTTTCCCCTAAAATGGCAACAAGGTCTCTGATTAACCTAATGATTCCATTAGTGTGATAGATTTAGACATTCTTAATATACCATTTCCTTGATTGTTTGCCTCTGCTGGTATTTTGTATATATTTGTGTTTCTGTACGTGCAAGAATAGCAAGTACATATGTCATCCTATATTGTGAAGAAATTGCTATCCATTTGTAATTGTCCTTTTATCTACAGGTATGGAATGAACTGTTTGATCCAGTTTGAAGATTTTGCCAATGCCAATGCTTTCCGTCTCCTCAACAAATACCGCAGCAGATATTGTACATTCAATGATGACATTCAGGGTAAGTAAAAATGCAGTTGGGAAAGTGAGACTTCAACCCAGTCCAGCACACAGGGAAATACAATTCAGTTCACAAGACTGTTAGAACATAAGTGTCTACGGGGCCCCACAAAAGCAATTAAATAATAAACAAAAGCACAATAGTGTGTAGTGAAAAGTGTGCCTCCATCCTTTCAGGAATTTAGCTTTTCTGCATATTTCTGCTGCAGTTCTTGTTGTGAGAGAAAATATCCTATGTTTTCTCCCAGTGCATTAAATTATTAAGGCAATTTTGGGAGTTTAATTTTTATAAGCAGGCTCAAGCAGTAAAAAATGTAACAGTTGCATAGGTTGTTTAATCTTCATATGTTTTATAAGCATTCAGTAATCCTTGCAATGACTCTGTATTATTATCCTCTCCACATATACATGGGGAACTGATATGGTGATAGCCAACCCCTGGCTTTAGCTTCACTCTCAGTAATAATGGAAAGTTAAGTTCTCTTTTTCCCCAAAAGAGACTAACATGACTTTCCCAAAGCCATGGAGTGACATAGTTGATATTAGAGTGTTAGACAGTTGTTCTCAGCATAATGTATATGAATAAACCCTTCCCTTTGCTTTAAATCACTGCAGGAAAGAGTGTGTTTCCATCCATCCATCCATTTAACAGCAGGGTCTTTTATGTCAGTTATATGTCATTACACTAGCCAGTCCTTACCTCTTCTTGTCTTCTCATGTTTTCTTCCATTTTTCTTATCCCTGACTGACATGTAAAGGAAATTTGGAGTCAGTCTTAATCAGTTATTACACAAAATAATCCTATTTTGCATCTGAAAAAGACCAAATGAAACGATCATGCTAGTGGTATTTTTCACGCAGTGCCTGTTCCTATGAGAGGAGCCCCCCAGCATAGTTCCATATCCATTGTGTCGTCTAATAGTCCTTTTGCATCTATGAAGTCTTCTAACTTTGGGAGTTGGAAGCACAGAAGTAGCTAGTCCTGCTAGAATAAATGTGTTTTGAGGAAGGATGTTTAGCAGAAGAATATGAAGACATGCTAGACTAGGTAAGGTAGACATGTGCAAGAAGTCTAAGCACCAAAGGTAGAGAGAAGACACAACAGGGGTGGTTGACCCTTAGAGGCTGGGTGTAAGGAAGAGGGAGGCAAGAAGAGCAGATCAGTAGGCAGAAAGCATATTTTTCAGGGCCTTATGAGCAAGGGCAATAGGTTCAAAGTTTATGGGGAAAAGGGAGTGTGAATCTAATAAAGGAGGAATGGCTTGAAGATGGCTGATCCCCTTCTTCAATAAAGCAAGAGATAGGGGTTCTGGTGCTGTGCGGGTTTTCACCATGGAAAGACCGTGAAAGATCAGATTCAGGTCTGGACAAGAGTTTTGCTGAGGAGGACAGAAAGACTGAGCATATTTAATTTGTAAAGGGAGGAGTGGTAGGAATTGGGTACTATGTCAGAAGGAGAAAAGAGGGAACTCTGAGGCACTGTGCATAGATTCAGGCTGGAGCAGATTAATGCTCTGAGTTGGGAGAGATGACAGCTGCACACCTGGGGACAGCTCCTACATCTGGCTCTTCAGAGTACAAATACTTTTGGTGTAGTTTCACTGAGTAGGGGATGATAGGATTTGGCAGAGCTCTGCATGAGCATGCCCAGAGCACAGGTCTTGGCTGATGCTCCTCACTTGAAACTATACAGTTGTGCATGGGCATCTTTGAAAACCTGACCCTGGAAAGATTTCCCAATAAACCAAAGTTACCATATGCTAAAACAATTGATACTTAACCTTTTTCCCAGCTCCTGTGAAATAAAGCATAGAGCTTGTGTGGATTTTATTGTAGTCTATTAATTACTTGAGCAGCCATATGATGAGTCATGAAACACTAACCATTATTTCGGGGGGTTATGTAGTTGCCTTTTTACAGTAAGTTAAAGAAAGTAGACGATGCCAAGTCTGGGACTTATATTCCAAAGTGTGTGCAAATGAACCCAGGAAAACTTGAAGTCTTTCCCAATTTCCTTAGCATTCAGTTACACTATTTTGGACTTGCTCGCTGTCTTGTGGAGCTCATGTACTTTTCCACCCCCTCTGAATTTGGCCACCAAGCCTAATTAATGGAGTCGAACTTGCATTCCATGGAGAGTTAGGGCAGGCATGAGAGGAAGTTGCGGATTCCCTATTGAAATGTATACCCTCCTTTTACCAATGTTTATTGATTTCCCCATCACTTGTGACCCCTTTGGTATCTCAGGCTTTATCTAAAGAAGAAAGTTGCACCAGTTTAACTTAAAATGGTTTTAAAATAATCTACTTGACCTGGTACAGAACCCCGAGTAAACACTCTCACTTCACTTTCACGCAAGCCAGTAAAGAATAGGCCTAATTCAGTTGGAACTCCACATACTTCTTTAGCTGACAGTTTGTACTGATTTAACAAACTAAGATTTAGGCACGACTTTAGTCTTCCATTTAGGCCAGGCCAAAGTGGCACTAATTTAAGCTTAGTGGCCAAGTGGTGTGAATCTAAGCAAAGTCACATCTTAAGTGAAGCTAAGTTAGTTTAAGGCTACAAACACGTCACATTTGTCCCAGGATAAGCCATTCTATCCTGAGACAAAGTGCAGTCTTGGGATTGCATCATTGAATCAATGGCAGAAAGGTGGCAATGCATTCAGTCACTCACTAAACCCAGATCATGCCAATCTCAGGATATTTTTGTTCCAGTATCAACATGGACACAACTTGTCCAGAGACAAATGCAATGTCTGTTCTGCATGGAAGCCACACACTGAGGGTTGGGAAGAACGTGGACGTCGCTAGACCTCAGACTCCCTTAAGTCTCTATTTGGCCTCATGTTTCTGTGTGAAAAGAAACTATCTTTTGACATTCTCATCCCCACAGTATTTTGTAACCAAAAACTTGCTTCCTTCCATGAACATCCTAGCCCAAGAGTAGGAGTGATTCAGGAGATAGAAAACCTTCCCAAGCCTGGCCAGCTAGCTGAGGCTGAGTGGGAAGTTTGCCACATATCTTGAACTGGGAAGAGGTGACTGCTCTTATTATGTGAAACCATTTGCCAGGGCCTGAAGCAGGAGCTGGCTCACAATGCCCTGCTGTGTGGGAGTTCCCTTTAAGGGACCACAGCTTGATGACATCACCCCTTTCCCAGCTCTGTCTGAGTTCATTCAAGGGACAGCAGCTTTCATTTCAGCTCCAGGGAACATTTTTTCACTGTCCCTTCCCCTTGTTCAATAGCAAAGCAGAAGAACGGGCCAGCAGCAAAATGGGGGGAGAGGTCTGGAGCATTGATCTGATGGTGTCAGATCAGAAGCAGACTCAGCATCCACTCTCTGCCACTGCGGCACGGTCCGACCCAATAAATGGCAATTCTTAAGTTCTCATGGTGCACCTCCTAGCCCTGCTTCACTTCCCCTTGCCCAATGATGATGAGAAAGTAAACGATTCAGAACGCCCACGCTGGGCTAAATCCTTGTGCACCACTGGGACAGGGCTGGTGCACAGGCCTCTGCTTCCCTCGCATACAGGAAAATGCCCATTGTATTAATCAGCAGACCACGGAAGCTCTGCCTCATGAAAAACTGCCTGTCTTTAAAAAAATCTATGGTGACTGTGGCTGGGCCCCAGTCTCTTTTAGTGTGAAATCAAAAGGCTTGTCTTTTTCAGCTCAATCTTCTCAAGTGTGCATTGAATCCCTATCAAAATCAACTGGAGTTTTCCCATGGACTTTAGTGCATGTGGGTTCAAACCCATACTGCAATCAGGCTGTTTAACTTGCACAGCTGAGATCTTTACACGAGCACCATGGAGCTTTCAGTCCAGTGCAAAACTGTATGCATCTGGTTGCTACATAGAGCGAGGCCTTGCAGAAGCCATGCCTCAGTGAGAACAACTGCTTCTATCGAACAGAGCCAAGTTTCACCACGCATTTATGAGCCTCAAATAAATGAGAGCTCTGATTGTTGGTCATACAGAGAGTAGCACTTAGAAGTTGTCAAAAAATATATGGTTGTCAACAAAAGCTGTAGGTTGTGCCATTATTTGTACAGTACTTGATCATGTATTTGGAGAGTCTCTTGTGCTTATGGATAAGGGGACAGAGTTTGGGATTTAATGGGAGCATTTTATAGAGAATCATAGAAACATGGAGAAGTAGGGCTGGAAGGGACCTCTAGAGGTCATCCAGTCCAGCCCCCTGCCCGAGACAAGATCATCCCTATCCAAACTATCCCAGACAACTATAGTCTAAACTCGACTTAAGACTACTCATAACCCTGACACAACATAAACCTAATACCCTAACTTGCCACAGGCAAAGCAGGGGAACCACAGCAGCCAATGTCCTGTTTCTGTGAAATGTTGTCAATGTCTGCTCAAGAGATCCTGGGTACACAGCCATGTCCCCACTGCAGAGGAAGGCAAGGACCCCACAGTCCATACCAATCTGACCATAGGGTAAAATTCCTTCCTGACCTCAAATATGGTGATCAGTCTGATCCTGAGCAGAGGGGCAAAACCCTCTTCCCAGGAACCTCTGGCGTTGCTCCCAGCGGGAATATTGGCATACCCCAGTCAAAGTTCCCCATTTACCTGGCTATTTCCTGACTTGTGAGAAGCTTGAATGTTCTCTTGAAATCAAAGGACTTCTCTTGATATTTTGAGAACGTTAATTTTAGGTGCCCAACTGGAGATACCTTGCATTAGCCTAATTTTCATGAAGTGTAGAGCATTACCCTCTGCAAATGAGAGCCTTCAGAGTGTCCCAGAGAAAGGAGCTCCATGTCATTGGCCACATTGGAAAGCTTTGACCTTAGCATCTGTACAATGGAAGTGAGAAACAAACTGTACACTGGTATCACTTCACTCCTCAGACTCACATTGGGTTAGATTCTGTTCCACCTATCAGGCTTATAAGTAAACTTGGACTTCTTATGTGATCCTATTTCAGCCTGCTCAAGTCCATGAAAACCAATTAATGCAACAGGTGAGTCCTTCTCCTCCTTGCTGCTTTTCTGTGACTCGGTCTTGAGGATCAGATGATGATATTCTATGAAAGTAGATACTGGGTACATCCACACAAGATGCTACATCGCCATAGTGATGAGCTATGGCAACGTAGTATTGGCAGGTACTAACCATGATGCTACTGCTACTGCACAGCCATACAGTATAGTAGATTTTTAGGGACTTGAACAGGCTGGAATAGAATAGGATTTAGGTGCCTAAATTCATTTAGGTGGCTACTAAGTGGAATAGAATCTGGCCTGGTGTGTCTATTCAGAAACCTTAGACTTCAAGAGAACAGTCCCAGGTCCCAAGAATAGATATGGGTTTATTACAAAGCTCCAAGTCTGAACTCCCTCAGATGTTTGGTTGGGTTCGAATCCAGGTCCTCATGCTGCCGCCCTTGCTGCAGGCACTTTTCTGTGTGCTTTGGTTAATAAGCCTCATTTCTGGCAATTCATTTAGTCATTTCAGATGATTAAAACTTTATAGTATCTTTCTTTGTTGTTTCAGCTGGCTTGGAATATGCATTGGTAATTATGACAGGAAGCTAGAAGGAAAGAAAAGCATGATAGGAAGAGAGTACTGGAAGACATGATGCTGTAAAACAAAGGGAGTTATGTGCTGTCAGACAGCTTTTGAACAGGCATTTTCTCTATAGGGACCCATTCCACCTGCATGGGAAGGTAAAGTGGGATACTTCCCATTCCTGCAGGGATTTTTCATTACCCAGCCCTTTGGGACCTGTGCTTTCCTGTGATGTTACTATAGGTACTAATTAAGGGCTAGCTTCTTCTTCTGCAACCTTTCTGTATCCGTATCTCCCACCGACTTCTGTGTAGGGCAAACATATATCCTCTGCATCCATCCTCTGTAAATATAAATGGGTGTCACTCCCTTGACTTCTGGGGATGATTGTTTCATAGCTGCTGAGGTGAGGATCTGGTGGTAAACCTTTTAAAGCTTTAATGGAAATATATATACCTCTTCTCCATACATTTATGATTGGTTTTAACTTTCACTGGATAATGTCACAGACTATTTCTTTGAACCGTTATCCTAATCCATGCTGTAAAAAAGCATTGTCATTTAACTTTCTGTAAAGCTCTTTGGGGGCCTCAAAATGCATAACAGAAAATCCAGGGGGATAGGAGGGCTGGTCACTGAAACTAGATGAGTGAGGAGCTAGCTCTAGGTCTTACTTGTCTGCAAAATATTTAAAATACCCCAGATGTTTGGAGGGGGTGCAATCTTAGAGAGCAAAAATAGCATAACTCCTATGAGTTTTTAATTATTTTCAGTCTTTTCTGGCAATTATTGTGCAAGATGGGAGAGTTTTAGAAGACAAAAATGTATTGGCACTGGTATTATTGGAAAAAGTAGTTTGCTCCTTTGAAGGGAGCGGAGAGTATGGGTCAGGACTGAGAAAGGAGAAACTGCCTTTTCCAAACAGCCAACAAAGATTCAGATTACTCACACTAACTGGAAAGGCTGAGAAAGGAGAAACTGCCTTTTCCACATCTCTGTAACTGGTTTAAGTCCAGCGTAGGTAGATGGTGACCAAAGGCTCTTTGGTTGCCTACAAAAAATACACATTTGTTTTTGGTCTGTTTCCTAGTACAGAATTGTAGGGTTGGAAGGGACTCAGAGTTACCTAGCTAGCAATTACTTGGAGAAGCTAGATGATTTCGAGTCAGTAAGGCTGGATGGGATGCACCCTAGGATACTGAAGGAATTGGCTGAGGTAATTTCAGAGCTGTTACCTATCCTTGTTGAGAATTTGTAGCGGGTGGATGAGGCCCCAGATGTTTGGAAAAGGGCAAATATAGTGCCCATCTTTAAGAACGGAAAATGGAGGAACCAGGGAACTACAGACCAGTCTGGCTGACCTCAGGGCCTGAAAAGGAAACTATTGTGAAACACCTAGAGGAGAACAAGGTGATGAGGAAGAGCCAGCATGGATTCACCAAAAGCAACTCATGCCTGATGCATCTGATTTCCTTCTATAATAAAGTGACAGGCTCTGTGAATGAGGCAAGAGTAGTGGATGTGATACACCTTGACTTTAGCAAGGCTTTTGACATTTTCTCCCATTACATTCTCATTAGAAAGCTGAGGAAATAAAGACTTGATGAAAGTACTGTAAGGTGGATACAGAACTTGTTGAATCATCATGCTCAACAAGTAGTCCTCAATGGCTCAATATCTAGTTGGGAGGCGGTATCAAATGTGTTTTCCCCAGGGTCTGCCATGGGTCTAGTGTTGTTTAATGTATTCATTAATAATTTAGCTCATGGGATCTGGTGCAGATTTGCCAAACTGGGTGGAGTTTCAGATGCTCAGGGGGATAGGGCTAGGATCCAGAATAACTTGAATAGATTGAAAAAATAGTCTGCAATCAGTCAAATGAAATTCAACAAGGACAAATGCAAAGTTCCACACTTGAGACAAAATGGTTGCATGCATAAATAAAGCCTGGGGAATAGTTGGCTAGGCTGCAGTACTGCAGAGAAGGACCTGGGAGTTACAGTAGGCCATAAGGTGAATATGAGCCAACAGTGTACTGTTGTTGCAAAAAAGAGAGACAGCAATATACTGGATGGTCTCTTACAAATCTAGGGAAGTGATTCCTCCACTCTACTCAGTCTAGGCAGAGGGACATTGATTTGGGCGCAGAAACTTTAAAAGAAGTGCCACTCTGGCAGGCTATTGCATCGCTGCTAGGAGAGGGTGTCTCCTGCAGAGACGCCAAGCCTTTATGTGCATTAAAAAGGGAGAGGCTAGGATATTTTGTGACATCTTTTATTAGACCAACTGTATAGTTGGGAGAGGTTATTCCAGCATGAAATGCCCTTCCTCAGA
The DNA here is from genome assembly GCF_001723895.1 of Crocodylus porosus. Classification (NCBI taxonomy): domain Eukaryota; kingdom Metazoa; phylum Chordata; order Crocodylia; family Crocodylidae; genus Crocodylus; species Crocodylus porosus. Next base: position 190,695,903 of record NW_017728906.1, read on the forward strand.
AATGCAAAAGAGGCTAAGTAGCAGAGAGAAGTATTTCAAATTTCAAAAAGGAGTCATACTTCCTGTCCCAGGACTCAGTTTTCCATATGGTTATGTCCCCTGAATGGCTTGTTGTAAACAATGCAGAACAGCTGCCTCCTGCTTTTCTGGGCCCCCTTCTGATGGCAACAACTGAAGTGCTTAATCTTCCCAGCATCACTGTTGAAGCCGGTAGTTCTTTCCCCACCACCTTAAATGCTCTGTGTTTCCGCTGCTCTTAAAACTGTTGACATACAGAGCAAAGAATCTGAATTAGTTTCTCTGAGTGTCCCTTTCTATTTCTGTGTCACTGGGCTTGACTGCTTCCAAACAGCTTCAAAAGTTTATTTTTAAACATCTTAGTGCAGTTACTTTGAGAAGAATGTCAGCAGTCTGATTACACTTGAGCTTTGAGTTTAGAGCCATTTTTACACATGCTCTGGGAGGTGTGGGTGAGGGCACTTTAATTAGAGAACCATGCTAATTAGAAGTGCCTGAGCATCATGTGTATTAGCATCCCCTACACTGAAAAATGGCAGCAGGGCACTTCGAATGAGAGCTCGTAATATATTCTCATTCAGTGAGCTTTAGTTCAAAGCCCCCACCACCATTTTTCAGTGCAGGGAGGCTGATAAATGTGATGCTAGTTTGCTGGAGTACGTTAATTTCTGTGCTCCAGCAGTCTTGATTAATCAAGTCTGCTCCAACATGCTGGATTTCCAGTGGATCAGATATATAGGAGCCTCGGGATCCAGTGGATCACATATATAGGAGCCTCGGGAGACTAAGATGGAAATATCACTGCACAGCTTTGCCTTGCTTTAATTCTGCTGTTTTAGTTGCAATTATTATCAGCATCTGGGAAGGTTAATCTTCTTCCTCCAAGAACCAGCTGAATGGCAAATGCTGCAGAGGATTACTCTGAGCAAGGGTTTGAAAAGGCTGTGCAGCAAGGGATTGATTGCTCCTTGTATGCAAAATTGTGGGTTTTTTGCTTGCACTCTCTTATCACCATTATAAAAAAAGACAAGACAATTATAATGGTCATTCCTGATCTTTGGCAACTGTTTGAGAGACTTTAGTGGGGCAAGGGAAGAAAAGGAAAGACTGATTGGACTAACGATTAATATTTTGGAGTAGCTGGTTCCCAGCTGGATGCACGGGCCCTTGTTGGAGTCAAAGGGTATTACTGGGAATCATCACCTATACCGGGGGTCAGGAAATGTAATGAAACAGCTCGTGTTTGTTGATGTGCTTCTGTCAGGTGGAATGGGAACTCTTCCATTGTTTGCCATAGGCCCTATACAGCTAATGGCTGTTGGAGGTTCTCCTTTAAGTGGCAGTGGCATGTACCTTTGATGAAGGAGGGTGCAAATTTTACCATGACACTGTGCAGAACAGCATCTGGCAAACAGCTCTAGCAGTCACAACCTTGTTACCATAGATATACACACGTACATGGACAGGTGGCAGCCATCCTTCTCCATGGTGCTCACTGCGGAGATAACCGAGGTGTGTACTTCAATTACTTGAGCAACTAAGTGGGGATTTGCCCCCCACTGCTGACATGGACTGTAGTTCAAGGTAGGGTCAAGTGCAAGGAATCCAACCCCAGACTCTGCCCTTGCATTTATGCCTCCATCACAAACTTGGCAAGCACAGAGGAGATGTGGGAATGCCCAAAGGTGTGCATGTAACAGGGGGCCTACCGGGGCCCATCTCCATGTGGCCCGGCCACCTGTTCTTGGACAAACCGCCCGCCTTCTCACCCACCATGCCTTGGTCTTAATTGATCAGTTAACAGATGTAATTAGGCAGGAGGCTGCCCATTTTCTGCCCCACTGCTAAGGGACACTATCTGCAGCTCCATTCCTCCCCTACATCACAGCCCAAGCCTTGCTGATGACATCAATGATCTCATACGTGCCAGTCCCCCACGATGGGGCCCAGAATCCTGCTGTAGGACCCCAACTGAGTTCCTCCGTTCAGGTGGACCCTGTCACCATCGTACTGGGCCACGTATCTCCTTGCCACCAGTTCCCCTCACTGGGACCTTTGGCTCACACTAGCCCCAGCCCACCTCCAGGCCAGTCAGGACCCCAGGCCCCTGGCTCTTGGGTGTCCCTCTTGGCAGGCCTCCTTGCCCTTCTGACCCTCCTGGTCCTGACTCCTGCTTGTGCCGGTTAGGGGAAGCTCTGGCAGGCCTTGATGTATGACCCATACGCTTTTCCTGGGGTCCCCCTCCCTGGGTCCTCCTCCAGATATAGGGAGCTGGGGTTACCTCACACCATGACTGGTGCCTCAAGGTCTCACAGGGGACTCGCACTTCCCCCCTGGGCAACAAGTCGTGCTACTACTGCTGGTGTTATATTCAACCCAAACTCCGCCTCCCCACATTGGAGGACTTACTGGGGCCAGGACTCAGCTCTCTCTCTGGCTGAGCCCCTTCTCCCTCACACTGGGGGCTCCACACGCTGCCCCCCACTCACACTGGGGGCTCCACACTGCGTCTCAGGGCTTCCCTCCACAGGTGGGCTCAGGTGGCCATAGCCATGCCATGCCTGACCCCAAAATTCTCCTCTGGGTCTCAAATCCCCACAGGGCTCAGGCAGCCTGGGCCACACCTGGCCTCCAACTCTCCTCCTTGGGGCTTGCACCCCCACAACTACCTCCAGCATACACAACCCAGCCTAAGGTGAGGGCTAGGGGTTAAGGCACCCCAACCCACCTTTCACTGGGGTGATCAGTGGCCTGGCATTTCCTGGGGGCTCCCATGCCACTGGGAGCCCCACCAGGCCACCCACTCCCAGCAGGGTGCAGTTTCCAGTCAGACCCAGGTCCAGGAGCCTCCTACCATCCCCTACAGCTCCTCCCCTGCCTCTAGATGAAACTCAACAGCCCACTAACCAGGCAGTGCTACTACCTAACCTCCAGCAGCCAAATTGCTTTGTTTATATAGGCAGCCCTGGACCTAAAATGGCTGCCCTAATTAGGCACCTGGAGGCTGCCAGCTCCAGAGCCTTAAAGTGGCAGGCACACACAGTGTCCTGCCACAGTGCAATGAAGTGTCCTCATCCCTCTGCCTATCTACTGAGGGGCCCAAAGACACTCCATATCTCTCTCCCACACAGCCCCTTCACTTGTGTCGTATGATGGATACTGTTTTCCCCAGCACTGTTAAGCTGTCCTACAAACTGGTAGGCCAAGAGACCTCTGGGAACAAGGCAGCCCCGGGACTGTAGGTGTGAAGAAACCTGGCTGCCCAACAAGAAACTGCATATACAGTTGAAAGTCTCATTGGTTTCCCCAGTTCTGTGGGTGTTGGTTAACCTTGAGGTCTGTCATATATTGTAAAGCTGTGGCATCAGCACTCAACCTACATTTCTCTTGAGCTCCACTCCCAGGCCTGCCACTGACTCATTGTGGAAGGCCTGTCATCGACCTCTCTCTGTCTGCTTTCCCTGTTTGCAAAGCCGAGGTAACACTTGCCTGCTACATATAGGTGTTCCCAGGCTTGATCATTTCATGTTCATGCAGTGCCTCATAGATGGAGAGCACAGCACATACTAAGGAGCATGATCCTCACAGCTTTTACACTGATCCAGCTCCACTGACATCTGTGGGGATATTCCTGAGTTGCACAACCATGAATGAAATGTCAGATCCTGAGTAATTTAGTTCTCTGTAACAGCAATATTCAAAAACGACCTGGAGTTTTCTTGCTAGTGGACAAGCACTACTGCCTGAACTTGCTTCCTTTTTAAATGTCCACGCCTTCCACTTTTTTCTTGATACTGTCCCTCTGCACACCCAGGGTGAGCACCTGAGGTCTCTTTCACTTCAGGACTGCAAAGAACAATGTGATTTATGAACACTCTCTCTCTTTGCTCTTGACCTTAAAACAGACTAGCCATGCTGGCTCTCCTTTTCTAATTACTTAAGGAAGTAGTTATCTGAAATAAGGACATTCAATCTACTTGGAAAACAGAGAGACCCGCTTGCTGAGGGGCTTATTTCTGGCCACAGCCTGTGGTAAGCTTTTTGGGTTTCTTTCTTTTGCAGTCCTTTTGGAAATAGAGAGCATTGATTAGCCAACTTCTTACACAAACCAGCTGTGAACTTGCCTGCTCCACTGAGATGCTTTATTGCTCCAAGTTCAGAAACTGTAATTTCAAAGATAAATATTGATCTGAGGCCAAGGTACAATAATATTGTTACTTGAGCAACAGGGGCAAGATGCACTTGGGGAGAGGAGGAGGGATTAGAAACACATTGGAGAAGAAGCCTTATTACAAATGGCAAAGCTGAGTGGCGCCCTGCCATTGCTCAGGCCTATCTCTAATTGAAGTGCAGGGGAATGAGTAATGGCACACCCTGTCCCACAGGCTTATGCATTGCTGACAAGCACATCATCTTGTGGACTGAGTCAGGGCACCCTTTATCCAGACTTCACCCCCACTTCTTCCATTCCTTGTAAAAAACTTGTTTAAAAAAGACCCCAAATCCCTCTGCAGGATGTTCCAAGAGCATTCATTCTTCTGCTGTGTAATGTACGTTCAGAGGCACATGCAGGAACCAGGAATAGTCCCAACTGGCCCCTGTAAGGTTTAAAGCAATTTCACATGGAGCCAAACCAAGAGAAACGTGAAGTTTCTCTGCTTCTACATCTCCCCTTTACTAGTCTGTCACGTGCACTTTCTGGCCACTTCCCAGCTTCTATCACTGTGTAACCCATGGCCCTTCCAGAGAGCTGCTATATCCTTCCACCTCCATAGTTCTGGATTTTCTTCCACAGCCTGTGACTTTGCCCCACCACCTACACATTCTGGACAAACAGGATGGTGTAATGAAATAGGGCAAGTGCTGGTACCATTTTCCTGGAATGAAACAGACCTGCTCAGGCCAACCCAGCACTATGAACAAGGGCTGGAGGATTCTCCTTTAGCTCAAGTGACAAGCAGAAAGACTTTTGGTTCCATCCTACCTACTGACCTAATATGTCCATGCTATAGTTATAACAACAGGCTGTTTCTTCCAGGAACGTAGGCCCTTGCTACTTTTACCAACTCAGATTCTTGGTAGACCAGAAAGTTCTCTTGGCCCAGTAATTCTAGTTTGTTTGTACCATAGCAGGGTAGCCTTAATGTGTACCAGCAAAAAACTCTTTTTCCTTGTTTAAATTCTTCAGGGTTCCAGAGCAAAATTAGCCAGATCAGCTAAAACACTTCTGTCCAGTATAGCTATGTCCCTATTTGGATTTTTGCTGGTATAGCAATATGGTTTAAAAAGTGTACCCCAAACTGATATGACTTTGCCAGTAAAGAGGAGCCTGTACACATCACAGATTTTAATCCTCATTAAATTAAATAGGTTTATAAAATTTAAACTTGTTTATTTTGGAGTGTCTCGTCAGTGTTTGCACGCACTAGGCTTTCGAAAGAACAGCCTTTGGAGCATTGCATCAGTGTTTGCACGCACTAGGTTTTTGAACTAATTAAGCCCGGTCTCCGGCCAGCACCACAGAGGAGCAGGATAGTCCAGCACTGACCCCCCAGCCCGGGGGCCCCCACCCCGTACCCCATGCCCCTGCCCTGTGCTCGTGCCCATGCAGCAGGAAGCTGGCAAACCACATAAGAAAAAAAAATGGAAACAATTCAAAATCAAAAGCAATTCAAAGGGGTGAACTACAAAGAAGTCGCAGTCATCTGGTGGACAAAGAGACTCATTACACGTCTTTGAGTGTCTTTGTGTTTGCATGCAACAAATCCATGGATGCAACACTTTAATTCCCGGTGAGCCAAACTAAACTACATCTGAAGAGTTTGACTTTAATGCACATGAAAGACTTTTAAAATGTCCAGAAATCTTGCTCAAGCAAACAGACACACAGTTGCAGCACATGAAAGGGCAAAAAATGTGGTGTATACAAAGGCCCAAGGTTTCTAGTGTAGATGTGGCTAAGGGAAGGACACACATTAACTGCTAGGATGTTGCCCAGCCCTGGTCCTCTACCAGTCTTGTATATTTCTGCCACTGGTGAAATATAATCCACCTCCCTCATCTTTTATATGGTCCACCTCACTGTTCCAAGATCTGAATAGCTCCCTGTCCTGAACTTCAGTGGGAACTGAGAAGTAAAGAAAGAAAGTATTTTGCCTAAGGTTTCACAAGTAGCCAGATTGGTCAGGAACCCAACCCCAAATCCTCCTTCATTACTTTTACTACAAAATCATCTTTCCTCATGAATATAAATAAGTGTCACTTATTTAGAAAGCAAATCTCCTATTGCATGGACCTGATTCCTGTGGCTTTCTATACACCTTCTCTGAGGGGGAAGTAGGGGGTGCATTTCAATTAGACTGATTCCCAGGCAGCCACTCTAATTAAAACATCACAGCGTCATGTGTATTAAGTCCCCAGTCGTGTATTAAGCCCCCGCACATTTAAAAATGGTTACAGGGGGCTCCTATACATGTGCAGGGAGGCTACTCTGACACACTGTAATTACAGCACATTGGAGCAGACTCAATTGTTCGAGTCTACTAGAGCATGGCAATTACCATGTTCCAGCAGACTCCAGCATCTCATGTATCAGTGTCCCCACGCCACCATTTTTCAGCACAGGAATGCTCCACATGATGCTCCAGGCGCTTTTATCAGCGCAGCTCTCGGACCTGCACTAATTAAAGCACCCCCACCTCCCGGGGTACACTTCATCTAAACTTCATTCGATGAGATTTAAAGTGTCCTGTGGCCATTTTAAAACATGCAGGAGCTTAATACATGTGATGCTGGAACAACACTGCATTGTTCTAATTAGAATGCATAGCAGACTCAATTAATTGAGCCTACACCAACCTGTTCTAATTAGAATGCCAATGAACATGCGTATAGGGAGCCATTAAGACTGGGAAGTTTCTTTATCACTGTACAGAGGAATCCCATAGCAAAGTATTTACTTATTATTACATACATTTCTGTGGCAATCATCACAGTGTCTGTGGTACCTTAAATATATTTTAGAATACCAGAAATGCTGCTTTATTCATCACTCCCAACTAATCGTGGTAATAAATTAAGTGAAGAATGTGGTTCCTTCATTCCTTGTTGTGCCTTTCTGACAGCCTATTTAGCAGAATTCACAGATGCATTGTGATCTGACAGAGCTGCGCCATGAGTGCTTCTTCTGTGGGTGATAGTGCACTAGTTAACACTTAGTTTTGCAGGCTAGGATAGTTTTTCTTTTAAGCTGAAAGAAAGATGTGTGGGCTCAAACTGCATCACTAACAAGTAGTTTGCTCTGAGGATCCCAACTTTTAACATCCAAATCATCAGCCACAGCAGTTGCAAGATGTTCTTTGCTGACATTGCCTGATATTGAAATATTTACAGTGCCATCTAGTGGATCTGCCAGCTCTAGTTCATGCTCTGGTGATTAAGCTCTTTCATTAAGCTCGTTTGACTGTTGCTGAAAGCACCACTTGCCTACTGTGATGCCATGGAGAGCTGCTGGAGTGACTCACTCACGCTCTACCTGATTAAAACTTGGCCTGCTCTAAGTCTGGAAATGAAGAGCAGGAAAATGTGAAATGATGGAAACCTGGCAAAACAGGATAATTAGCCTGAAGTGTGTGTGGGGAGGGGAATCTTTAGCCCAGCCTCACCACCTGCTATCCTTCCCCACTTCCTGACTCATCCATGAACAACAGGCAGGGATTGCTGAGGCCAGACTGAGGACCTTGCAGACATAGCTAGACCAGCCCAAGGACCCCAGCTGTGGAAGTGACGCAGGAAAGCACCATCCAGCTCTGTTGCAGATGTTGCTCTGGAGCACAGAGCATTGCACCTGACTCTGCCCGTATGTTCCCCTCACATACAGCTGCGCCCAGCTAAATCACATGCCCCTCACCAGCCTGGAGCTCCTTTAGCTCCTTGCCTCCATGGTCTTTGTGTGGTGAGACCCAGTACACGAAGTGTGGGGAGGGGGAATTCAGCCCAGAAATTCAAACCCACTGAAGGGGCAGATGGAGGAAATTTTGGACCATTTGTCAGGGCAGCTGTGGGGGCTGCCGACGATCTCACTGAGGCTGTCACACCAGGCAGTCTATCTTGCTTGTGCTTTGAATGACATCCCGCTGAAACGGCACCAGAGGAAACTGAGGGTGGAGATCAGGAGGAACTTTCTGACTGTGAGGATGGTGAAGCATTGGAACAGGCTGCCTGGAGAAGAAGTGAAATTTCCATCCCTAGACACTTTCAGGAGCAGGTTAGACAGACATTTGACACGAATGGTTTAATCAGGGGTGATCTTGCCCTGAGTGGGGGCTAGACTACATGACTTCCTGCAGTCCCTTCCAGCCCAGCTTTCCTCTGAACCTATGACCATGGATGCCACTGAACCTCTTTTCCTGATTCTTCTCACCTCTGGGCTGACAGACATGCTGGCCTTTAAGCCAGGGATAAGGGGAAGGGGAATTACAAAAAATACAAGAGAAGAAGCAGTGGTCTGAAAAGGAACTAGAGAAAAGTTTTGAGAGGTCACTGTTCGAACACTAGCCTGGGATTTAGGAGTCCCAGGTTCAATTCTCTGCTCTGTAACAGGCTTCCAGTGTGAACTCAGGCAAGTCTCTGAAGTCTGAAATCAATGGGAGTTGGTGTCTAATCCCTTTGAGGATCTGAGCCTTAGGGCTACTTACCCATCTCTCAGACATCTGAGTGGCCTAAGACATCCAAGTGTCATCCTGTTCACCCTGCTTGAGTCCTTGGAAAGCAGCGACCACAAGTGGTGGTGGGACCTCCTTGTGCTGGCTGCTTTCTGCGACCACCTTAGGGCTAAGACAGCAGCATGTACCAAAAGAAGGTGCATGCAACATTTCTTCAGGAATAGGATCACAGTTGGGTACCTATGTCCACTCCAGTAGCACCTAGGTAGGTGGAATAGGATCTGACTCTTAGTGTCTCTGCACATTCACTCCTCCTCTGTGAAGTTGGGACAGAAGCACTTTCCTTGGAGAAGTGCTACAAGGCTAAACAGATAACAGATTGTGGGTCGCTGCTTGTGTAGTGATGAGGCCATGTAGTGCCTGAGAGAGGAAGTTTCCACAACATTTTTCACAACCAGCTGCTGGGTGGAGCAAAGGACACCTTGTCCCTCTGCATCATGCTCACTGTTCTTGTGTTCTGTGTTTAGGTACCGCCTCTGTTGCAGTAGCTGGCATCTTTGCAGCCTTAAGAATCACGAAGAACAAACTATCCAACCACAAATTTGTTTTCCAGGGAGCTGGAGAGGTAGGGTTCAGGGGTTATTTTGTTCCTAAATTTATCCTTTTGCCTTCCAGTTGAAAGAGAAAAAACTGAAGAGGAAATAGAGACACAACATCCTCCCAGAGCAGGGGTTGGCAAGGTTTTGCAGCAGGGGGCCACTGTAATGGAGTTTAGCTCCAAGCTCAGACAAATTTAACCCAGCACGCACCACCAGAACCAGAGCTGCAACCACCCTCCCACTCCCTGCCTCCCTGCCTCCCTGCAAAGCCACCACCACCCAAAGCCCCCTACCACAGAAACATGGCCAAAGCAATGGAGAAGAGGCCCCCCAGCTGCATGGACTGGATAAAATGACTCCACAGTTGGATTCCAGCCCATGGGTTGTAACTTGCCAGCCCCTGTCCTACAGTATTTTACTGAGCTGTATGTAATGAGGCTGCACAAAAGTTGATGGAGGTTTGATGCAGCCTGTCAAATATTACAGAAAACAATGCTGGAAGAAGCCTGGCTTTTCTGTTGAGGTCCAGCCTGAGTCCACAGGGATGGGGCTTACAGAACACCAAATTCTTCTTCATAAACTGAGCACTTTGGACCTGGACTCACAGGGTCAATAAAGACAGAACTTGACAGCACCACTTTTCAGAGCACTGCATTTCCTTTCAAGACAGAAATCCTGTGCGTCTCCGAGTGTGTCCGGTGCTAGGCACACGAGGCAAGGGAGAGGAAAAGGAAAGGCAGGAGGTTAAGGCACTGGACTTGAACTGAGGAGGTCTGGGTTTGGTTCTTGGCTCTGCTACTGCTTTCCTGTGCGACTCCGGCCAAGGTGCTTAACCCTTCGGTGGCCATCCACAAGATGGAGATGGTAGAACTTCCTGTCTCCAAACGTTTGTCACATGCATTCAGACTGTGATCTTATCACAGCAGGAGTTGTCCTTCCCCAGGTGTATGTGCACTGCCTTGGCTTAGCCCATGGGTGCAACTGTAATAGCAATTGCAGCATAGTGTGTCAGGGACAGCTTGTTTGGTCATACAGCAGTGAAAGAAAAAAGTGACTCTGCACCCCTCAGCATTTCAAATGCTCTGTTTCCAGTATTGCCCGAGTTGCTTTCTGCTGGCTTCATCCCGTTGCCCCTTCAGTCCAGCTTCTGCTTACCTCCACTCCATTGGCATGGCAAGCATGAAGGTCTTGGGCAGGTCGTCCTGGGCAGATCCTAGGCAGCATAGTCCATCTTCAACCCCTCTGACCAGTCTGCTATTTTGGACACAGTTGGTCACCCCTCCTTGACAGGTTGCCTTCCCATCCCAGCAGTGCAGCACAGCTTGCCCACCTGAACACTTACTACTTGTATTGTGGTGGCGCCTTAGGAGTCTCAGTCACAGGCCAAGGCTCCATTGTGCTAAGCACTACCTAAGACACACGGATAGTCTTCTGCTCCAAAGACTTATGGTCTGCCTGTTTTTTTGAGAATGGGGCCTGGGGGAAGTAGTTACTTTTTAATATCTTTCCCTGAATGTTGCAGGTTGCTTGGAGAAACTAACCAGAGAGTTTCCATTTATGTCTGCTTTCCAGGCTGCGATGGGCATAGCTTATCTCATCATTATGGCCATGGAAAAGGAAGGCATTTCCCGAGAGGAAGCCATCAAAAAAATCTGGATGGTGGACTCCAAAGGCCTGATTGTCAAGGTAAGTCTACCCTGACTGCACTGCTCTGCTGGGAGAGCTCCAGTTATACCGCATGTCAGCTCTAGTATGAAGGGGTAACTCACAGCAGGGAAAGCATATGGGGGCACAGGCAGCCCTGGTGTTCTTCTGCACCTTCTTACAGAAACCAAAGGCAAATTTGATCTGGTGTGGATGCTGTTTCTAGGTTTGTCAGAATGATCTGGGGACAGCTCCAGGGACTTAGTTAGACAGGTAAGACAGAAGGACAACTCTGCTAGTGGAGCTTCCTACAGTAAGGGTTAAAGCTTGTTTGTATGCAAGACAAAGCTTTCTCACAGGACTTTCTTGAGACACTGGAGTAGATAGCCTCAGGAATTAGGAGCCCACTAGAGACTGCATCCATTCCCACTCCAAGTGTAAGGTGTCCTTCAACCTGCCTCCCCCAGCATAAACCTCAGGTAACATGCTCAGAAAAACTCCACACACCTCCCACAACATAACACTCTACTGCACATATCTTTGCCATTCTCCATGGGGAAGAGGATGGAAAACCAAACCGCACCTGGGTCAGTTGAAGTCATGTTGCTTACTTAATGGAAGACACTTGGATGCTATAAAGATGAGCACTTCATAATAACAGGACACATGAAACACTGAAATTGTGGAAACACGGTTTACTAAACCATTGACCCAGCTTCTGTCATTTCCCATAAATGCATCTGCTCCTTTTCTTTCCCAGGGGAGGAGTCACCTGAACCATGAGAAAGAAATGTTTGCTCAAGATCATCCCAATGTGAAAACGCTAGAGGAGGTTGTGCAAAGAGTGAAGCCGACAGCTATTATAGGTAGAGTCACTTAAACATGGACCCTTTCTCATCTGTGTATTTCTTACTTTCCCTTGCTTTCTACTAAGGGCTCCTTTACTGCCCCAATCAAAAAACAAAAGGTCTCCATTTTGCTCCTTTACTTCCAGCCCCCTTTCTGGAGGCTGTGGATCACAAGCATTATCCTTCCTTCTCCAAATACAGACGCTGCTGCTCCTCAGTTGGGTAGGGATGGTACCCTTGGCTTTAGCAGATATGTGTCACCCTAAAGGAGGTGACCACAGCCCTAGTTAATCAATGGAGTAAAAGGCTGGTATCCATTCCCAGAGCCAGGTCTCCTGAAGAGTAAGCTCTGAGTACAATCACTAAGTCACCTCAGACAAATGCTCCATTGGCCAGCTGGTGGGTCTCATACTGATCCCCTGCCCAGTGAAAAGGAGGCCCTTATCCTGATACTGTTTGAATGCAACAATGATGGGACCTGTCTGTAGGCTTCTCCAAAGGGCCCACCTGTTTGCTCATGCTGTTCATTATACTGAGCAGTAACAACAGGTGAGACTTAAAGAGACTAGGACTCAGTCGGGGCATGAGTTAGGAATTGACTGTTTCCTCTTTTCAGGTGTGGCAGCCATTGCCGGGGCTTTCACCGAACAGATTTTGAAAGACATGGCAGCTTTCAATGAGAGGCCCATCATATTTGCCTTAAGCAACCCCACAAGTAAAGCAGAGTGCACAGCTGAGCAGTGCTATCGCCTCACAGAGGTACGTACACTACTGTGTCTCACTGTAGTTTAGCACAATTGCCAGAAGATTGTGGCACACAGAAGAAGCCTGTCTGGGGCTACAGCGCAGAGTTATGTTATATTATGGCCATAGAATTAATTAGTATCATAATTTATATTATAATCACTGAACTCTATTTATGTTAGCTTTTGAAATGGGGCATCACTATCTTCTAGAAAGTTGTGGAGGAGTACCTGGAGTTAAAAAGCTCAGAAACCCATAAGCTGTGGAGCTTTTGCAGTTGATCCTTCAAGAGCATCAGCAGGAAGGGTTCCTGATCCAGGGGAATACTGTCCTGCTTCGCCTCACAGGTCCATCTACAAAACCTTGCTTTGTGTATCTGCAAAACCATGGAGGGCTGAGCACAGGCCTCTTCCCAAGCTTTGCTACTGTAGCTGGGATGGTCTTTTCCAAGATAAATTCACTAGTGACCGAGGCATTGAAATACTATGGGAAAAGGGACTTGATCTGTACTAAGATAAATAGGTCAGGGTGAGACCAAAGACCATGCTTTTTGTCTGGTACCAGGGCAAATGGAAACTAAATCTCTGAGGGTACTTTTCTGTAAGAACAAAGAGATAACTGATCCTCTTGTTCTGGTGATGAAACCTTCTGTCAGGTTAGAAGTTGGATCCTAATGATGAACTCTGAATTTGCTGTCCCAGTCACCAGACTTCTCTGAGATCCTCTCAGGTCATGAACAGTAGAATAAATTCTAAGTGTTGTTCCCCCAAGGTGTGTGTGTGTCTGTCTTCCAACAGGGCCGAGGTATATTTGCAAGTGGGAGTCCTTTCCCTAAAGTAACCCTGCCCAATGGACAGACCTTCTTCCCCGGCCAAGGAAACAACGCCTATGTGTTCCCGGGAGTGGCACTGGGAGTCATCGCCTGTGGGGTCCGGCATATCTCTGATGATCTCTTCCTCACCACTGCAGAGGTTACACACTTGAATTCAACCAGCACTTTTAAAACAAATTAAAACAGAGCTTCACTGTGATTTGTTGGTCTGCATGAGGCTAGTTAAAGGGTTCAGCCTAGGACAGGGTGCTAAACATGGATTTCACCTTTCACCTAAAAGTTAGGCTTTTAGAAAAATAGCTTTACCATAGCTGTACTATGGCCAAACAACATGACCTGAATGCAGACCTCTCTTTTTTTCCCATTTTTTCCAACATGGTACATAGCCCACCATATTGTTTTTCCATTGTACTGGCTTAAACTTGTTATTTAGTTATGCGATTTGTATGCTGCCCATCCCAACAAAGGCTCAGGGCAGAAACAGAACAACTTAAAAGGGCAACTAGAATAAATAAAACACAGTAACACAATACAACAAAGTAAAGCACAGCTTCACTGAACATCTCAGTCTAACTTCGGTTGCTGAATACTGAGATATGGAACATTTGACTTTTAAGTAGCTTAGTAATTCATTATAAGGATTTCTTCCAAATTTTTCAGTTGTTGAATTCTCGGGTATGTGCTTCCTATCAAAGCCTTAGGAGAGAAAATGGGGCGATTGCTTGAAAACAGCCCCTCTGATTTATCTTCCCCCCCTTTGTAGTCTATTGCTGAAGAAGTCACGGAAGAGCACCTGGCTGAAGGGAGATTATATCCGCCCTTGAGTACCATCAGAGATGTGTCCTTCAAAATTGCTGTTAAGGTAAGAATTTATCAGAGATGTATCCTTCAAAATTGCTGTGAAGATCCCTTCCAACAGTTCTTTTCTGTGATTCTACTCCCCACATTTCATGTGAAGTCATGTAATACAAAGCTCCACCCTCAAACTTTGGCAATGATTTTTCTGTTGTTTCCACATTTGAAGTAAACCGATATTGGTGGCTACTTCTCTAAATGTTAGATCCAAAAATGAAATAGTCCAGTGGGAGCCTTTCCATGGACTGCAGTGGACCATTCAAAGTTACTGGATATGACTCAGTCCATGGTAAATTTAGCAGAGGAAAATTGCAAGGCCTAGCAGTTAAACACACTCGCAGTTGTTCCTTATTAATAGATGAATCATAGATTAACCTCCTTCCCTTATAGAGTCCTTACCAGTTACAAAATATAGACATTGACATTCTATATGGAAGTACTGAATTTGACACTAAGAAAATGAATTTTACATGCATTAAAGCTTAATCCTCTATTTTTCCTGTCCCATGGTACATTCCGGTTTGGGCTGTGGAAGCCCAGGTGCTATGATAGAGAAAACAGGAGTTGCACTGGCAAAAACCCTTTATTAATGCCTTTCAATTTTATAGCTAGCAACAAAGGGAAAAACCAGAGTAAATGGAAACCTCCACCAGACAAGAAGCCTGCTGGAGCATGCGAATGAGCATACTCCAGCCAGCCTCCACATCTCATGTATCAGTGTCCCTATGCTTCAAAATGTCAGTGAGGCTATTTAACTAAAGCTCATTTGATGAGCTTTAGTTCAAGTGCCCTTGCCACCATTTTGAAGTGCAGGGATGCTGATAGACAAGACGCTGCAGACACTTTAATTAGAGCAGCTCTCAGAGCACTTGTAAAAATGCCCTAAGTTACCAGAAAGAGTGAGGACAATGAAAAGCCATTCCTCTTGAACATTAATGTTTGTATGGGACTTGAGCAGAGTGGGTTCACTGTTAGGCACCTAATTGGTAGACCAGGCCATGGTCTAGTGGGTCTGAGTTTAGACAGGGCAGGTAGGCACCTAAATACCCTTGAAGATCTGGCCTTTAACCTGTATTTAAGCCTTTAAACCAGTCTCATTGACACTGATAGAAGATGTAGGTGCTTAGTCTTTCCAAAAGGTCACTGATTCAGGTGTTTCAGCATGGTTTTAAATGTAGAAATATAGGTCCCCAAAATAAATCATTTGTTTTTGGTTGCTATAGTTTGGCTCCAGTAATTTAGCCCTTGTCCTCTTGCCTCCGTTACACATGTCCTAAAGATGGCAACAATCATATTGAAGTTTCTTCACAGCCCTGGGAATCAGGTCATATTGGTTCAGACAGAAGTTACATTTCTTGTCCTTGTGTCTGAAAAGTGACACGTGCATGGCTGCAGAGCACTTTTAAAGTGGCTCATTGCATGACAAATTAACCCTCCTCAAATGAGGGATCAGAAAAAGGTGCTTCGGAGCACCTTAGGGAATTTATGTTCCCTAAGTTTAATTTGTGGCATGATTGGTACTGGGCTCATGAAGCCCAGCTCTGCCCCCCCGGTCTGTCTGCAGGAATAGAGGGGGAGTGAGCTACAGGCTGGATTTTGTCCAGCCTGAGCTGGAGGGGGAGTAAGCACATTGGGGCCGCCCTGCCTTGCAGCCTTCCCCAGCATCTCCCTCCAGTTCAGGCTGAGCAAACCCAGCTCACAGCTCACTCTCTTCCCCTTCCTCTGCCTTTTTTGCAGACAGCCAAGAAACTGGGAAGGGACAGGGCTAGGGGAGACAGGAAGCTCCTCAGCTGCAGGCAGGCTTCTCAGGCTCCTACAGGCAGGCTGAATCCCCCCACCAGACCAACCCACATCTGTTGGGTTTGAGGGGGGCACTCTAACTCATGGCACTGTATGTAAAACACAGTGAGTTAGAGCAGGAGCCTGCACGTCTGTCAGGGCCCCTAGTGATTAGTAATAAGAGGTATATCGTGCAGTTCCCTGCATGAACATGGGACTGGCCTTGATGACCCAGCCGGTCCCTTCTAATATTATGTTCCTAGTAATATGCTCCCTTTCCAGGCAAACTACACAACAGTGTCTCTTGCTTCTCCACCAGAAGTGCTTTCTCATACACAGAAGTCTTATTTTGCATCTCCTCATCACCATTTGAACACAACTCAGGCTAGAATTGTACACTCTTAGAAAGGTAGGACTGGAAGGGACCTCAGAAGGTCACCTAGTCCCACCTGCTGCAACAGGCAGCGTCTTCCCCAGTAAAACTATCCTAAACAAGTGTTTGTCTAAACCAGAGGTGGGCAAAGTCTGGCCCATGGACCAGATCTGGCCAGCAGTGAACTCCATTTCCCAGCAGCCCCTGACCACATGGCTGGGGCCAGTTTCCATGGAAACCAGCCCTGGCAATACTGGCAGGTAGCAGTAGCACCAGCCTCTTCCTGGTGGGGGAGCTGAGTGGGGGCTGTGCTGCAGATGGGAGCAGGGCGGGCTCAGCTGCCACTACCTGTGCAGGATGGGCAGTGGTGGTAGTGGCATCACTGGGAGGGGTGGCCATAGTGGGCTACGGGGAATTTTGGGGTGGCTATAGCACCCCCAAGCCCCTCCCCCCAGTGCCACCCGTGCTGGCAGAGTGCACAGCAGGGCACAGAGCTGCTCCAGAGCCCAGCTAGGATCTTGCAGCAGTGACAGCATGATCCAGAGCCAGGGCAGAGCCACGATCTACAGCCTGCATGCCCCAGGTAGGGATGTGCAGGCAGCGGATTGCAGCTCTGCCCCAGTTCCTTGCAACGGTCACACGTGGTCCGAAGCCGAGCAGAGCTGCGATCTGCTGCCAGCACACCCCTGCCCAGGGCATGCAGGCTGCAGAATGTGTCTCTATGGCTCTGGATCACACTGTCACCACTGCAAGATCTCAGCCAGGTTCTGGAGCAGCTCTGCACCCTGCCAGCACTGCAGGGGCCAGTTTCCATGGAAACCCCAGCATTGCACTACCACAGCAGGGCTGCTTCTGGGGTGTCTATAGAAACTGACCCCAGCCACGCAGGCAGAGGCTGCTGGGAACTGGAGTCCAGCCACTGGCCGGATCTGCCATGTTGCCCACCCCTGGTCTGAACAGTTCTTAAGAATTGCCAAGGATGGAGATTCCACAACCTTTCTAGGGAGCCCATTCCAGTGTTTAACTACCCACATAGCGAGAAAGTTTTTCTAAATTTTCCTTGCTGCAACTCAAGGCTATTATTTCTTGTCCTATCTCATTTGGTGACAGAGGATAGTCATCACCCTCCTCTTTATAACAGCCCTTCAAGTATTAGAAGACTGTCATCCAGTCCCCTCTCAGTCGTTGCTAGACTAAATCACCCCAGTTCATCCAACCTTTCCTCATAAGTCATGTTTCCAAGACTAGCAATTGAACTCTCTTATTTGTCCACATCTTCCTTGAGGTACAGTATCTAAGGTCTCCATGGGAAGTCTTAAAAGTGCTAAGTGGAGCAGAAGAATCAACAGTCCTTTTAAGACAACTAACTCAGTATGCTAGTGCTTTTTAGGCAGCAAGAGCATGCTCTGGGCTCATATTCAGCTTATAGGTCGCTAGTAACCCCCAGGTCCTTTTCTGCAGCATTGCAGCCTAGCCCCGGTCTGACTTTGTGCATGTGACTGCTCCATCCGAAGTGTAGGATGTTGCACTTTTCTTTACTGAGTTCTATTTGTTTAATTTCAGACCAATTCTCCAGTTTAGGAAGGTCACCTGAAAAAAGGGGCAGATGAACTTCAGTGCTGACAAGTACAAAATAATGCACGGGGGGAAGAGTAGCCTCTACTATAAAGAGATAGTGCTGGGCTCTAAAGTAGCCATTACAACTCAGGAAAGATATCCTAGCATCACTGTAGATATTCTCTAAGAACATTGCCTCCATGAGCACTGGCAACCAAAAAAAGTCAATAAAACACCAGGCATCATTAAGAAGGGAATTGAAAACAAAACAGAAAGCATCATTATGCCACTGGGTCAATCCATGGTGCACCCATATCTTGTAGAGCACATGAAGTTCTGGTCTCCACATCTCAAAAAAGATGTAATAAAACTAGAAAGGTACAGACATTGGCAACAAAGGTGATCAGGGACAAGGAGCAGTTGCCACACCAGGAATTACTGGAAAGGCTAAGATTCTTCAGTTTGGAAAGGAGAAGGCTAAGGGGGGGATATGATAGAGGTCTATATAGTTGTGAAGGGTGTGGACAAAGTGAAGAGGGAACTGTTATGCATGTAGTCCCAGAATATAAGAATTAGGGGGCACCCTCTGAAATAGCAGAATACAGGTTTAAAATAAACAAGAGGAAGTACTTTTTTATACAATGTCCTGGGGTGGGGAACCAAACCCCAGAGTCACGGTGGGCCGGGGTGGCAATTAGACACGGTAACAGGCCGGGTTCTATTGGCTATGGAGAACTGAGGCACGGGAAGCGTAGCGGTTTCTTAAACAAGTTGTGAATTTATTTGACTTACGCTTAGGTGCGT
>NW_017728906.1:190714629-190735746 GCF_001723895.1 Crocodylus porosus
GAGTCTGCTCAGAGCTGAAAGTGGGTCAGGGCTGATTGACAGCTCCTGAGGTCATAGAAAGGGTAGTCCAGGCCCTGTATGGAATTTTCCACTCTCAGTCAAACTGAGTTCATGCATTGGCAGCACCTATACTTAAAATTTTGCTTCAACATACAACAGGTAATTAACCTGTACAACACATTGCCACAGAGGTTGTAGGGACAGATAGTATAACCGGATTCAGACAGGGATTAGACAACTCACAAAGAACAGGTCACTGAGAACTATTAAATTGAATAGTAGGAATGTGTCTTCTGACATCCCTAAACCAATGATAGTTGTTTCCAGGGAAAGTATGATGTGGGATGGATAACTCCAGACATGCCCTGTTCATATACTCTGCCTTTAAACCATCTACTACTGCCATTGTCAGAGACAAAATACTGGACTAGATGGACCAGTGGTCTGACCCAGTAAACAGTTCTTAGGTGCTTATGTGAATCCTAATAGGATCCTCCAGAGTGTCAGCAGCTGTACACATTGGTGCCATTTGCAAATTATCTCCCTTGTCCATCATTCCAGGTGGTAAAAAGTATTGGGGTTCAGCTGTACAATGTGTAAAAATAAATCTGCCGTGCTCTTTTGACCTGATCTAACGTTTTGCTTTTTTCTGTGTAGATTGTTGACTACGCCTACAAACATAATCTTGCTTCTTGGTACCCAGAACCCAAAGACAAGGAAGCCTTTGTCAGGAACCTCATCTACAGCCCAGATTATGAATCATTTGTCATTGATAACTACAGATGGCCCCAAGATGCCATGCAGATTCAAGCTGTGTAGTTTCTGGTAAACTCTGAACCATAACTGCCCATGGTTCTTTCTAGCCTAGTGTTATAAATCAATATTGAAGCTTGCAAAATCTTAACTGTAAATTGATTCAAGCACTTTCTTACTCCAGCTGCCTTTTTCCTTTGTGAGCACCTAAATAGGGAAAAGCAGAGTCAACAGAAGGTTGTCAGTACTCCAGTGGCAGGGACGTACCATGCCCATGGCCTTACTCCAATAGATCCTGCAGTGCCAATTTCCCATTCATTTAAAGCACTCCTTCATCTCAAGTGAACAGCAGTTTCCTCTCCACAGCATTTTGCTTTTGGACAAAAACAAATAGTAGATGATATATTCACTGATTTCTACTTAAAAAGAAACAAATAATTGCCTAATGCACCATAGTTTCACTCTCATTTTGAAGCACTGTTCGCCTGTCAGTTACTGACATGTAAGTCAGGAAGGAGTATCTGCAGTGAAGCCATTTGAGTCCTGCAGTGGAAGTCCGTTCCAAAAAACCCAGTTTGATGGTTTACTTTAATAACCAGTGGGCTCATCTACATGTGCATATTAATGCAAAGCAATAAACTCCAGAGCATATTGTTCTGGAGTTCATTGCTCCAGGCATGCTGTTTGTGCATGCACCCAGGATCACAGCACGTTGAGCCAGGTCAGAGAAGCCCTGGCTAGCAAGGGACCCCAAGGGGTCAGCCTACCAGTCCCGGGTTGCTCCCCATGGCTCCCTCATGCCCCAGCCAGCCAGGGCAGCATCTACACGTGCACTGCAACACAATAAAAAACTCTGCAGCAGGATAGTACTTGTATTTAAAACTATTATCCTGATGTGGAGTAAATTGGTTTACTCCAGCCTAATAGGGATTCACATGTAGATGCACGATGTTTACTGCGCAGCGAATTAGTCTTCTGCACAGTACACATCTTGTGTAGATGTGTCCACTTCATGCTAACTAGTGAGGAGCATCCCTCTGCTGTTTTGTTTTCCAACAGAATTTTACCAAAAGGGAATGTTACTGGCAAAACTTGAAGATTTTATTTTTAAGAGTGAGAACTTGACAACATAAATTTGCTGTTTATTTATAGCTTTGTTCCATTAGTCTGTAGGAGCAATGGCTATAAACTACATCCCTACGGTCAGAAAGGCAACTACTTCTGTACATGTGTTCAAATTTCAGCATGTTCTCCTTACCCAGGTATGAATATGGCCAACAAAGCTCTCAGGGAATATCAATAAGCTTTTTTGCCCACTTACCTTAAAGCACCACCCAAAGCATCATGTGCAATAAGTCGTATATGCTCCTGTTTAAATATAGGCTTTACATCTACAACTTGTGGCTCACCAAATGTGACTGCCAGTCCGAAGGGATGAACAGCTGGCTATTTCTAAATTAAGCTTTAACACATTAAAAGGCAAAATAGGCAAAACAGATCTATTTTAAAATTCTACAAATTGCAGCAAAAGTCTTTGGATTTTGTCTGGCTGCAAACTGGCTCATCACAAACCTAAGTTATTCTGGACAGTACCAAAGGTCAGGAATACTGAGGCATGGGACGTACATTAGCCAGGTAAAAGACATGAGACACATGGCATCCTCACTGGTGTCTCAGCAGCCTGAACTCCTGAACTGAACTGTCTTTGAAAACTCTCTTTTCTGATTGGTTGTGGGGGGGGGGGCAGAGGGAGAGGTGGTACCTGAACGTACCAGGTGACATGATTGCACCCCATGCAGCCCATTGGCGAATAGAAAGTTTCCTTTGAATTCAATTAATAAGCAAAGCAACAGGAGACTGAAGTGCTCCTCAAACAGCAAGTATGTCTCCAGCCTTCTGGAATGTCATTATCCTTATTCTCCCGTCCAATTATAAGGTGTTACACTGACAAGCTAATCTCAGTAGTAGTCTGCTTTGCCATGTACAGGTCCAACAGATCCCGTTCAGTGGCGTTGCACTCTATGTAAAACCTCTGTAAAACCTCTGAGCATTGTAACAAAATTCTTTTGTGAAGACTTCAGACAAGATGAATGTGCAGACCATTTTATTTCAGATCATTAACAAATATACAACAAATCTTGACTTGGCGTTATAGACGGCATTTTTGTAATGTAGCAACAGCTCTCTGTACTGTTTGTGGACTTTGTATAAGTCATTAAAGCTTAGTTGAAACATGCAAGGCTGCAGCATGTTCTTTCACTTTAAGAATCACTGACACCAAAAGTTTTCTTAACGGGTATTTTCAATTCACGGCTACTCCCTAGCAGCTGGAACCAGCTGAACGTGAAGGCTGGTGTGGTAGTTTGTGCTCTCGCAGAACCCAACTCAGCAAGGGGGGAACCACAGACTCATTGGGTGCCTATACATGTGCACCGAAACGTTCTGATTAGACTTGATTAACTGAGCAGGTAGGAGCAGACTTGATTGAGTCTACTGGATCATTCGAATTAGAACACTCCAGCGTGCTGCCATGTCTTGTGTATTCAGCATCCTGCATTTCAAAATGGTGACAGGGGCTCATTAACTAAAGCTCATCAAACAAGCTTTAGTTAAAGCACCCCTACAGCCATTTTCAAATACCGGACGCTGAATACACTAGACGCTGAAGTATTTTAATTAGAGCGTCTCCCGAACATTGGTGCTTCCTTTTTCCTCCTCTCTGCTTCCTTTCTTGGAGAAGATTCCCCTAATACAGCAGTTGTCAACCAGGGGTATGCAGAAAGGTGCTTGGGGTATGCACGGGCAGGTGGGGACAGAGCGCTGCCACCCACCACCCCGTGCCACCGCCTCCCAGGAGCAGGGCTGGCGGGGGTGAGGTGCATAGGCACTACACAGGCACAGCGAGCCGCACAAGCTCTGCCCAGCTGACTGGGGGGGGGAGCTCATACATGGAGGCCACCACTGCCATCCACCACCCCATGCACTTGCCAGCACCACCCACCACTGCTGCCACCCACTGCCCCACACTGCCACATGCAAGCTCTCCCCCCCCGACCCTGCTCCACATCTGGCTGCCACCACCTCCCTCCTCACTCCCGCTTCATGTCTGGCCATGCCACCAGAAGGGATACACTCCTTAAAAAAGGTTAAAAACCCCTGCCCTAACATATTCACAGAGCAGAGCATGAAAATGGATGCATAAAAAGGAGGTGTGTTATTTTTCTCCGTTTTAATTTTTCACCCTCTATTCTCTCTCCAAGTAAAAAAAAAAAAAAAACAATGAGCCTTCAAGAAAATCCAGCCGCTCTCTCGATGGAGAATGAAACAGACTAAGTGAAACTTGTGCCATGCTTGCTAAAAGCAGCTAGAGGCCTTATTGCTGAGGACGAGTCAAAAGGGCTTCTGCAAGTTAAAGTGACCAGTGCTTGTAAGGCCTTGTTCAGGCTTGTCTCCATCACCCTCAGGCTGCACCCAGAAGTGCTGCCATGAACCAGAACCCTACCACTCTTCCTCTCAGCACTTGCCCATCACACAAAACAGGTAATACAGCCACCTGAGAGCAGCCCAGAGCCTGTGTCAGTAAACATCTATGAGACAGGGAGCCAAAGAGGAGCTCTGGGACTGCACTCAACTGTACAACTGTACAGACAACTGTACCGGATGGTTTTCGAGCATTGGGCCACACACATCAGGTGTGAGTGTGGGAGACATGCCTCATAGTGGCCCTTCAAGGCATGGTCAAGAGTGATGTGGACCGGCCCAAAGAGACCCTTTTAAAATCTACCTTGTGTAACTGTAGTAGAACTTTGATCCTTCCTATCTGGCTTGAGGGCTTGGTCTCTCTAGGACACCATTTCTCCACTCATCTAGGGCATTGCTGGTCCTACACGTCTGATCTGGGAAATAAAAGCTGCAGTAGATAGCTGGAGCATCTCTGCAACCCCAGGCAGCTATGGGTTGTGGTTCTGCACATCCCTGGCTAGTTCACAATGACTCAGAAAGGTAAGGAGTCAAACCCTACAAAGAATCCAGGTTGGACCATATTATTCAACTAAGGTACACTTTGGCTGCATACTATCCAAAGCCAGAGGTGAATCACTGAAGATATTTAAGCTACTACCAGACTCTCCCTTAGCAGGTATGGAATTTCAGTGTCAGGATTCCTAAAATCAAAACCCAAAGTCAGACCTTTCTAAGGCAGGTCCCGCACAAGGATGCAACATCAGAGAAAAACCTGTTTTATCTGGAGTCAGACGTGCAGAGCCAGCAAATTCTACAGGTTTACATGAGCTGGACCTGTATAGTGCTTTGCAAAAAACAAAACCCCTAAAAGTAAAATAAGGTCCCACATAAGCTATAAAAGCTATATAAGTCATGTAATATTCTACTGGCCAGCCACTGAGGGACAGTACTACAAATCAATGTCCATGTGTTGCTACAAAGAAGAGTAACATCAAAGGTAAATCAAATCCATGTACTGTGGTGCTCTGATATGGCCCTTACTAGGAGAGAATACCATTTTGGGAGTAGGGTTGTGTTTTATTTCCTTTTCTGAAAGATGTGGACTTTCCAGTCTTCAGTCTAAGAATAACAGACCATGAATATCAATTTTTTACAAATGAAGCACTTGCAAATGACTTGTTCGCATCCCTGTTGACTGCAGAGAAGTAGAACGCATGTGTGTGAATACACAGAAGAAGATAATGCCCCAACACACAAAGAGGGGGTTTGAGACTAAGTCTGGACCAAATGTTCTAAATAATTGCTGCATCCTCCAGTGGAAAGAACCAGAGTCCAAAAGAGCTAGTCATGGGACTCTCAAGCAGCCACAACCCTTTTCTTCTTCCATTAAGTGGTGTCATGGAAAGACCGAAAGCCCTGAAGAAGGGGGGAAAAGGGCTCAAGCCCAGACGGTTCCTGCAGTTCCAGGAGCTGTCCATCAGCATCCAGCTGCAGGCTTCACCCTTTGCTACTCACAGCCAACAGTCTGCTCCTTCACAGCCCCACAGCTAGATTCAAGACTGCGAGGGACGCTGGTACCACAGTGACGGGCACAATATGGAAGACAGCACTGTACTGACTCATATACCACATGGACCGCTCCTCCGAAATTGGGGTGTGTCCCTTAAGCGAGCAGGTGATCCTTCTTCACTGGAATAGAAGCACGGTGCCTACATGTGTCTCCTGGCTGCTGAGCTGGCTGCCGCTTCACCCTGGCCCCCACAAGGAGAAAGGGTAACCCTCTCGCGGCAGCAGCTCTTGTCTGAGCACTGTAGCTTTGTGCATGAAGCAGCAATTGAGCTGGCTCCGGGCAAGGGAGCTGCTGCATACAGTCTCGAGTAGCTTGATGAAACTGTGGTCTGGAAATGACGATTTGCAAAAATTTCTATTAAGAGCTATTTACAGTAAGGAAATAACAGTCTTGCTACTGCCCATCCAGAGGTCTGAGGTCTCACTTTGCTGCTGTCCTGCCACATGAGAAAGTTGTTTCTACTTCTCCCACTCTGCACACTATATCTCAAGAAAGGAGTGGGCAAATAGGAAAGCATCTCATTGTTAGCAGTCTCAGAAATATGACTTATGAGGGAAAGTACTTGGGTGAACTTGGGTGATTTAGCCTAGCTAAGACTGAGAGGGGGAAGATGTCAGAGATGTTTTCACTCTATTTTCCCTCATATCGCTTTGACAGGAAGCATGCAGCTGAGAATGCAATTACTGAAAAATTTGGAAGAACTCCTTATAATGAATTGCAAAGCTGTGCAAAAGTCAAATGTTCCACAGCTCATTATTCAGCAAACAAAACCAGGCTGAAATGCTGTTCAGCGAGTCACTGCTTTGTTTTGTTTTATTCTGTTACTTTGTTTTATTTATTCCAGTTGATCTTTTAAGTTGTAGTTTTTCTTGCTACAGGATGGCCTGAGCCACTGTAAATTGTAAATATTTCAACATTGGGCCATCTCAACAAAGAACATCTTACACTTGTTGGGACTGATGAATTGGGTGTTAAAAGTCCAGGTCCTCGGTGCAAACTATTTGTCAGCGTTACAGCTTGAGCACACTCACCTTTCTTTCAACGTAAAGGAAAACCATCCTAGCTCATGAAAGCTAGGTGTTAGCTGGTGCATTATCACCCACCCTCTTCATCTGATCCATTGTAGCGAGTGCCTGGAAGAGGTGAAGAGAAGAGCGTAGTGGCACCTCTGGAATCCTAAAATATTGTTGATTGCCACAGAAATGTGTGTAATAACAAGTACTTCTTTCTATGGGATTCCTCTGTACCGCGACAAAGCAACTTCCCAGTGTTACAGAATAGTGGAAAGCTCTCATACAGTATGAAAGTTGCTTTCTGAATAAGAGACATTCATTTATATTAATGGTAGACTTGTGTGGGCAAACCAAAGACAACCACTGACAAGGGAGGATAGTCTTGTAGGAAAAGCAGGATTTGGGGTTGCGCTCCTGACCTTTCACCCTGGTTATGTGTGCAACCTTAGGCAAAGCACTTTCTCTCCATATCTCAATTCCCCACTGAAGTCCACTTAAGGTGCTCAAATCCTGGAACAGTAAATAGCGAGAGAGGTAAATTATATTGCAGCAGTGGCACTGATACATAAGAGCAGAGCTGGGCAATCACACTACCAGCTAATGTGTGTGTCTTTCCCCGAGCCAGAGCTGCCCAATTTGGGCAGGGACCACATGCCCCTTGGGCCACACTACCAGGGGCTGCATTAGCAGCAGCCACACCAGCAGTGGCCAACTGCTCTAGGATATGCCCCATTGCACCCCCTCCCCTGCTGAAACTTCATGTTCCTCCGCTGCTTCTCCCCAAAGCCCTGCTACATTGAGCAGCCATGTGCCCCCCTTGCACACTCTGTGTGTGTGTGTGTGTGTGTGTGTGTGTGTGTGTGTGTGTGTGTGTGTCCCGCTGCTGCTCCCCATGCCTTCTGTTAAGCTGAGTACCCAGGCACCCCAACCACTGCACTGCACACAGGGCTCTTCCTGCTGCACCATGTACCAACTCACCCTTAGGTCCCCATCCAGATCCAAAGTTAGAGCTCCCTGCCTTCCCAAAATTACAGGCCAGGAGCTCAATAGTCACGTCCAGTCGGGGGAGGTGTCTTAGTTCCTACATAATAGCAACCATGAGAATGCGGGGAGGAAAACTTCCAGCAGGCCTTGCAGCTGCACACTGCTCACCCAGCTTGGTACAATGCTTAGCACCCTGCCTTCTACCATGTTGCTCCTGCTAAAACTATTTCTTTCTCAGTACCCACCAGGTCACCAGCAACCGGATAGATGTAGCGTATCTGCTGATGGCCCCCTGCCACTCCTGGGCACCCACCTGGGTCCCCAGTTCTTCTGCTGGACCCTGGCCCTAACCACCCACCACCCTCACACATAGCATCTGCTGAATTGGCTGAGGTGCCAGAAGCCCACACTGTGTGGTGCTTGCCTTTTGCAAGAGTCTGTAGCTAAATTGGTGTAAAAATAGTGTAGAGGTTAGTCCTACATCTCATAGATAAGTTACAAAATAAAAGCTCTGACTGCTCAGGATTGGCAAGGTTTCCTACTCCTTGTGGGAGGGAAGGCTCTTTCCACAGCCCACGTCTGGCTTCATGTACAACTGACCTCCAACACACATCAAGTGGATATGGCAGTCTTCTCTTTCTGCCATCAAAGGCTTCTCCCAGGAAGGTGCTCCAGGAGTGCAAAATAGGATTCACATATATATAGCCATTTCTATAGTGATGTAGTACCTGTGAGCCTTACAGCTGCTTTTGTTTAACAAGTCTCTTTGTGTTCACTACCTATTGATTTCTAAGTGAAATCTTGATTGCTTCCCTGAACGCTATGCCATATCCCTGGAGAGCTCTTTGGAGAGGGATGTAATACAAGGATGCATGAGGAAGACCCTCCTGTACTTATCACGACGTCTCACTGAGTAATGGCCAGTCCAGTTCACATTTAGGGGCATTGGTCTTGCGCCAGAATGACAAAATGAAAATGGGACTTTTCAGAGTTCAGGTGAAACAGGGAGAGAAGTGGGAAACCTGCAACTCACTTTTGAATGTTCATTGATCATTTTCTCAGCAGCACTTCCATTATTTTCTGTCAGTCTCAGGGAATATTAGCCTGAACAACTAAGCCGGCACCTTCTGATGGCCAGACCTGTCTAATCACTTGAGCCTGTCTTAGTGTTGTCCAGCTACAATAATGCAAAATGATGTAAGCGTTTAAGCCCTCTACATTTAAATATTCAGTGAGATGGCATTTGTATAGGTGTTTTGAGCAGATGCTCTATGGCTGGCAAGAATGGGATAATCGCAGGCCCTTCCTCTTGCCCATTTAAGATTCACTTCTATTGTGTGGCCAACAGAGCAATGTCCATCAGTAGTGGCTGCACTGCACTGAGCTTACCACTCCGAATAGACGTGACACATGGAAGGGTGAGGCGCTGTCCCTTTGGAGAGATGGGAACTGTGGCACAGGAAGAATAAGGCTATGTAAATGTTCAGTAATCATATTTGCTCAGAGTTTTCCAAGGGAAGAAAAAAGGGAGGGGCAGTGTCTTTGTGCCCCTCCTTGCTGTGCAAATAGATGCATAAACCTTGGGGAAAATGTAGCTAAAACAGTAACTGAACTGTTTGCTTTCTGTTCAAGTAGATGGTCAGCAGGAATTGTGAAACCTAAACCAAAGCAGCAGGCTGATAAAATGTCTTGACCCTTTAGATGTCTCCATTTCCTTCTCTATTAGTAATTAAAGTGTGCCCTTGAGTCCAAGTCCACCTGACCTACTGGTATTATCATTTGCTGCGCTGAATCACTGATTTTGATGAAAGGTGAATGTTAATGAAACAAAGTGTGTACTGGGACTTTTGAGTGGCAGCAGCAGGTTGGTGTAGACGTACAGTCGACATCTCTGTCATCATTTACAGGGTCCCCCTCACTGTTCCAGCATTTGAGCACCTCCCTGTTTTAAACCTTAGCTGGAACTGAGAACCAGAGAGGGAAAGTGCTTTGCCTAAGGTTGTACAGGCAACCGATGAGAGGTCAGGAACCCAACTCTAAATCCTCCTTCATTTCTTTTCCTGCAAATCAGCCTTCCTTATCAACTGTTGTCTTTGAACGGCCCATGCATGTCTACAATGAATAAAAATGAGCATTTAGGAAAGCAAAGCAATTCTCCTACTGCATAGAGCTGAGATGTGTGAACTATTCTAAAACCCTGGGAAGTTGCTTTCTCTATTGCTGTAGAAAGGAATCCCATAGAGAAGTATTTACTTGTTATTTCACACATTTCTGTAGCAATCATCACAGTGTCTGGGGCTGTATGTATATATGTAGCATCCCAGAAGTGCTGCTACACTCTTCTCTCCTCCACTCCTAGCCACTCACAAGAAACAGAGGAAGAGGCTGGGTGATAGATAATGCCCCAGTTAACACAGAGCTTTTGCAAACCAAAATGGTTTGCCTTTTAGCTAAAAAATAAGACGAGCGTGCTCAAACTGCAGAGCTAAGAAGCAGTTTGCACCAAGGACCCCAACTGTTAGCACACAAATCATCAGCCACAGCAGTTGCAAGATGTTCTTTGCTGACATTGCCTGATATTGAAATATTTACAGTGCCATCTAGTGGATCTGCCAGCTCTAGTTCATGCTCTGGTGATTAAGCTCTTTCATTAAGCTCGTTTGACTGTTGCTGAAAGCACCACTTGCCTACTGTGATGCCATGGAGAGCTGCTGGAGTGACTCGCTCACGCTCTACCTGATTAAAACTTGGCCTGCTCTAAGTCTGGAAATGAAGAGCAGGAAAATGTGAAATGATGGAAACCTGGCAAAACAGGATAATTAGCCTGAAGTGTGTGTGGGGAGGGGAATCTTTAGCCCAGCCTCACCACCTGCTATCCTTCCCCACTTCCTGACTCATCCATGAACAACAGGCAGGGATTGCTGAGGCCAGACTGAGGACCTTGCAGACATAGCTAGACCAGCCCAAGGACCCCAGCTGTGGAAGTGACGCAGGAAAGCACCATCCAGCTCTGTTGCAGATGTTGCTCTGGAGCACAGAGCATTGCACCTGACTCTGCCCGTATGTTCCCCTCACATACAGCTGCGCCCAGCTAAATCACATGCCCCTCACCAGCCTGGAGCTCCTTTAGCTCCTTGCCTCCATGGTCTTTGTGTGGTGAGACCCAGTACACGAAGTGTGGGGAGGGGGAATTCAGCCCAGAAATTCAAACCCACTGAAGGGGCAGATGGAGGAAATTTTGGACCGTTTGTCAGGGCAGCTGTGGGGGCTGCCGACGATCTCACTGAGGCTGTCACACCAGGCAGTCTATCTTGCTTGTGCTTTGAATGACATCCCGCTGAAACGGCACCAGAGGAAACTGAGGGTGGAGATCAGGAGGAACTTTCTGACTGTGAGGATGGTGAAGCATTGGAACAGGCTGCCTGGAGAAGTTGACAAATCTCCCTCCCTGAACATTTTCAAGACCAGGTGAGATATGTTTGCCTGGCATGCTTTGGGTCACAGATAATCATGCCCTGCCTGGAGATTTGGATTAGATGATCTCACCAGGGTCAGTCCACAAGTTTTTGGGCTCCCTGCAAGCAATAGTTTTGAGGCCCCCCAGCACTGAAGAAGCTGGCAACGGCGGGGGGGAGGGCGGCAAACAGCTAGTTGCATGGGACCTTTTAGTTGCATGGTTCCCTAGGCCGCAGGTTTTGCAGTATAGGACGGCTGGCCCTCGATCTTGAAATGTCCCTTCCAGCCCTAATTTCCTATGATCCTGTGACTATGTAGGGACAGATCCAGAGAGGGTTCAGTGGCGTGGCTGCAGCTGCAGCAGTAGAGGAGAGCAGAGGAGGTGGGGAAGGGGGGAGAAGGCAGCAGCTCCCCATGTTAAACAAAGAAAAGTCTTGTCTTGGATTTAAGTAAATACAATATTGATGGGAGTTTAATATGGCCTGAAGAGTTAGTTTATTACAGAAAATGAAGAAGAGGAAGCCTTCCCATCTCCAAACCTTTATCATGTGCATTCAGGCTGATCTCTTCAGAGCAGGGCTTGCCTTTCCCCAAGAGTACATGCAGTGCTATTTAGTTCTCACCATGGTTGGGGGTTGTAGGTGCAACTGTAACAATAGTAGCACACAGTTTGTCAGGAGAGGGGGTGTCTACATGAGACACATACAGTGCAGTTGACTAATTAACTGCACAGTAAACATCTCAGTGTCTACACATGCATCCCTATTGGGGTGCATAAAACTAATGAACTCCACAGCAGGTTAGGACTTAGATACAGCTCATGGAGCCATAGTATCCAGCCTGTAAGTCAAAAGTACAGCACCCTGATCTAAACATTAGCACCACAGCATGAGGCACCGCTCCTTATGTACTAAAAGATCACATTAATACAAGCCCTAACCTGCTGCAGAGTTTTTTGTGCACAGCAGTGCACATGTAGATACTGACCCGGCTGGCTGGGGACCAGGGTGCTTCAGTATGGGGCTAGCCGCTAGGCTGACATTCAGTGCAGTAGCTGCCCGTCAGGTTGGAATTGCTAATTTCTACCTATTTACATTCTCACTGATCTCCTGTCACACTTTTAGCTTCTCTCATTCCTTGGCGTCTCAGAACAACAGAGACTTCCTATGCCTGAAGAACGGTGACTGCGCCTGAAAGCTGACTACGAACTTTTTTCCAACTACTCAGTTGGTCAATAAAAGATATCACATCTACGCAAAAAAACCTTGCCTGACTGCATCTCTTGGAACTACACATGGAAGTTATTGTATCATTACTATAAGCTTAGGTTTGAATTTAAAATCTTTGTAGCCTTCAGAAAACTGGCACAAAATGATGCCCCCCAACAAAAAAGAGCAAAGTAGGACTTTGTCTGACATATATCCCTCTCCCTTTGTACAGTCTGGGAAAGAGCACTTTACCTATCAATATCAAATTGAATTTGAATTGTTGGTTTCTTATTTGATGCCTTTCCAGGATCAGTGCCATGCTTTACCTGCACTACAGTGGCTATTTCCAGTTATAAAATAAGCACTGAACTACACTTCAGATCTGACCATCTAACAAGTAGATGACAAATCGTCTGTATCCATATTGACATACCTACCTTTCTTGTCTGTATTATGCTGATCTTTCACTGTTGGGGTGAGATGTTCTACTTTATTGGCTATATCTTCCTCTTCTTGGATGGTTTCCAGGTCTGCTTTCTTATTGATTTCATTCTGCTCATTGCTGGAAGCAAGCAAAAGACTTGAGTTTGTTTTGTAAAGCCAGCAATTGAATTGAGAGCCCCATTATCCTAATGCAGGTTGCACTAACAACAAGTCACCCAATGCTACTTCAAGGACTCTGCAGGGTGGTACCTTTTGGACTAACTGGTTTAGAAAGATGTGAGCTCTCATAGGCAACATTTCAGAAAACTGCAAGTCTTCTCTCTGGGCTCTGCTTAATACTCCCATACATTGGGATCTGGACTCCCTTAATAGCTCTGCCTGCAAGGGGCTAAGAGCCCAGTGCTAAGCTCTAGGCAGCTTCAGCAAAGTGAAAGCTAAGCAGAACAACTTGGTCAGTGAACTGTAAAGGAAGGAAATGTACTTACCTTGGAAACTTCAGAGATCTGGTTACATGAGAATCAGAAATGGGTCTCTGAGAAATTACTAAATCTTCTGTCTTGGGCCTCTGCAGTGACAACAGGCAATATGGATGACTCCACAGAAGTTATCAAGGAGGTAACAGACAAGGCAAACCTTCCTACTTCTGCAACAACGTGCTGCTCAAAAATCCTGCTACAAAATTCTTTTGCATTAAGACTCGTCCTTTGTGAATGTTTGTGGCCTTGTTTGTGCCCCCTTCTCATGGCCCAGATTGCTTATAACAAGGCACACACAATAGGCAAAACTCAGACATAGGCACTGGTTGGGAACTCAGACGATCCAGGTTCAGACTGTCTCAGACTTCTTCTGAACAAGTCACTTAAGCCCTGACCCTCCACAACAGCTATGCATGCAACTCTGAGGGGATGCAGTGGGAATTAGAGATATAAAAAACTTGAGGATGTGAGCCTATGGCTATGGCACACTAGAAAGTTATGTCAAGCCAACCACATTGGGCTGTGGGATGATGCATTTTTATAACATAGTTTAAAACAGGGGTGGGCAAAATGTGGCCCACAGGCCACATGTCTCCTGTGAGGCCATTCTACCTGGTCCATGGGGCCCCTAAAAAATTTAGAAAATAAATATTTATCAGCCCCTGACCGAATGTCATGTGGCCCTTGATGGCTTGCCAAAACTCAGTAAGTGGCTCTTGGCCCAAAATAATTGCCTGCCCCTGGTTTACAGTTACCAAATGCCTTGGACAATCCACCAAACAGAGCTTATCACATAGCTTCAAACTACCAAATGCCAGAACAGCTGCCATGGGAGGAGAAAAAAACCTGCCCCAAATCCCAATGTAATGGGATCATATGACTCCACAGCAGTGTCATACTGGGGAAGGATCATTCCAGTTGTGGCCACCATGATTACAGAAGCTTTATCATAGCAACTCTGGTCAAACCTTTCCTGGAGAAGCTGTAGACAGTGCAGCAGAAACCTTGTTTGCCAGTATAACAGCATTTACACTCGGGGGGGCTTTGTCAGTGCGCTGCAACAGCCAAAGTTTTCTAGTGTGGACGTGGTTTTAGACTTCCCATGCCTTGGTTCCCCATTGGTCAGAAAGGGATACCACCACTCCCTTCCATGTGTCTTGTTTACTTAGACTAGGAAACTCTTCACCTTAGGGGCTGTCTCTACCACCCTGCATCTCCAGCATTTCACCTGTTGTGATCCTGAATTGTAGCAGCATGGTACCTTCATCCATCCGCTAGATGTGAAGGCCGCGTATAAACTAACTATATCAGAGATGCACAAAGTGCAGACTGACACACCAGAGGTGTGGGTGGGCTTTTCATTTCCTCTTGTTGCCATGGATGCTGTTCTAAGTGCATAATTTTACACAGTGATTCTTAGCCAGGGTGCTGCAGGCCTCTGGGGTGTTGTGGGATGCTTTTAAGGGTGCCATTCAATAGTAGCACTGTTAGCTATGCAAATGCCCTCACAATTCATAAGATAAACTCAGATATTTCAAATAGGACACCTAAGTGAAAACATCTGACCAGCTGTGGTCTTTCTGACTTCTTTGCAAGAGAAGATTTGCTTTGTTATTTTTCCATAGTCAAAACATGAGTGAAAGCTAAGAGCTTTCTAAAGGATGGCTTGATGTAAAAAGGGTTAAGCTATACCATCCCTCCTCTCTGCAATGCAGAACAGGCACATCTGTAAATGTACTTCATGGAAACCATTGTCCTTGCCAGCTCTGCTCCAGGCGGAGCCCACAACAGATGACTTGGTTAATGTACATGCTGCTAAAAAGGACTTGCGCAAGTAAAACCTGGCATGAAGCTGTGAATTTACATTTGCAAGGCTGACATTTCATGCACGGTGAGTGGTGCAACTTCAATTAAATAGGTATGACTAAAACATGAAAATTCATAGAACTTCCATCAGACAGTAGGCATCATGACAATAGCAGCATGCATGATCTCTAGAGTCTAAGCTGTCACCGGAAGGAACTTCCTGCTTGTATTAAGATTATAACAGGTTACAAATGCATTCTGAAGAAAGGCAGAGAGGCATTAATCACTCTTCTTACCTGGAGTGTGTATTTTTGGTTGTTTCAGTAGCTCTGGGAAAGTTTTGCAGACAGGAGAAACACGGGCCTCTGTGTCACAATAAATGTGTTGCCACCAAGACCTATCTTTGTTCAGGCAAATGAGAATATTCCAAGTCCAGGTATATTGACACTGAAAAAAGCAATAATAAATATTGAGCAATAAAAAATATTTGTTAACTGATTTGTCATGTCCCGTGTTGACAGGTTACATCAGAGCATTGTGCTGGGGGTGATGTGTTAATCTCTTCACACTTTTGTGCTTCCCCCTTGTGCAGAGGAGCTGGATCCACCTTAAAGCTTAAATGTCGTATTTAATAGTTTTCTTCTCTTCTTTCCTCTCACAATTTAAAAATTGATGTAGTGACATGGGAACCAATGTGCCTAACATGAGGAGCTTACAACCAAAGGTCTCAACATTGCTAAGCCTTGTCTGTAGTTGGAGACCATTGCCATGAGTATGGACTGCTTGGGTGAGATTGGGTAGGTTTTCCTGAAATCCCAGAGCAACCAGGTTGCCTAGTATCAGCCTGATGGGAGTGGAGGTATTTGCCATCCTGTGGAAGGGATAATTTTTTTGTTTTAAATTAGGAGATAATTTCTCATTTAAAAATAGAACAAATGAATAAATGGGATACATGTGGACACAAGAACAAATAGCAGGAGATCCCCACCTTGTTCATGGAGAGGTTCCATAGAACAAATTGAGACACTCTGTCCCAAACACTCGGGATTTCTGAAATGCAAGTAAAAGGCATGTCACCATCTTGATAACACACACAGACAAACAAGCGTACCACATTTGGGAAGAAAACAGTCCTTTTATTTCTGACTAAGGAGGCAACAAGACCCACATGTAATTACCTCTCATAGGATCAATAGATTTTAGGGAGCAATGAAAGTTGGTCCCGTGTAGTTTCTGTTTTCAACCTAATTTTGACCATAGTTCTTTGTAAAAGCCTCAGTTAATATGTGATGTCAAAAGTTGGACACCCTACAAGGAACTGTGTGTCTGCAGGTCAAAAAGCAGCTTACCAATCTGTAGGCAAAAAAAGGACAGGACAGGACAGGAAACAGAATTTCTGAGCCCCCTTAGCTAAATTCAAGATTTTCGTGCAAAGAGCACTTTGGACTGCCATTTCTGACCATGTCTCTAGCCCAGCAATGGACAGCTGGAAACCTAAACTTTCATTAAAGAAACCAAACCAGAACAATTCTGTGTGGGCCAGAGGCCAGAAAATGCTACCCAGTCACTAGGGCATTTGTACATGTGCTCCAGGGATGGGGGTGGGGTTGAATGAGCTTTCGTTGAAGTACCTCTGCTGCCATTTTGAAACGGGGGGACGCAGATACACGAGACACAGAGGCTGGCTGGAGCACCCTAACTACCACTCTCAATTAATTAAGTCTGCTCCAATGTGCTATAATTACAGCACATCAGAGCAGCCTCCCTGCATGTCTACAGGCACCCTAGGGAAACTTCTCACTGGAACAGCCACCAAAAGGCTGGGTAGGGGATGGGACTGCTGAATGCCCTCCAGTTCCCAGGGGCACTGAGGGATCCACCACAACCATAATGTTATATTTAATGCATAAGCTAGCACATCTAGATCCATCCAACCCACTCCT
This sequence comes from Crocodylus porosus, assembly GCF_001723895.1. Taxonomy (NCBI): domain Eukaryota; kingdom Metazoa; phylum Chordata; order Crocodylia; family Crocodylidae; genus Crocodylus; species Crocodylus porosus. The sequence goes on from NW_017728906.1 coordinate 190,731,745, forward strand.
AGAGAGCATTTCAGCTCAGGAGCTGCTTGCACGTTCACCAGAAGAGGACTTAAATTTGGTAAATCTCCACCTGGAGACAAGTGTATCCACCCATTCTACAAATGAGAAAACTGAAGCCAGTGATTCAAAGGTGCCCTTGTATCAACAAGTGACTTTTGTCCAAAGACCGCACAGGAGGTGAAGGTGCTAAGCTCGTGGGATCGCTGGATATCCACCGCATATGCAGGGCATGCCAAAGTGTCACACCCCCCTTCCCATATTTAGTATTCTGTGCCATGAAAAGCAGAAACAAGAGCTCTGCCAGACCATACCATGTAGAGTGAGATTTCTGAGTGTGGGGAACAACAGTCTTCGCTTATCCAGGATGTCCCTCTTCAGTTGCTCCACCTTGTTGACTGTTCTTTTCTCTGCGTTTTCACCAAATCCCCTGTCTTTGAAATGTGGCTTCCTGTCTTCACTGCCAAAACCTCTGCAAAGAGAAATGCAGAGCAGCATCTCCTGACTTCACTGGCATGCAGTGGGAGCAGGAAGGTGCAAGGCCAGGATGGGCAGAGCAGTCTCCAGGATACCATTGTTACTATGGGACACATCATAAAGGGGGTCCATGCCTTCTGCTGGTGCTGCCCCAGACTGCAGCAAGGAGTTGGGTTGTAACAATGGCAGCTTCAAACAAACTGTGTAAAGCAGAGCTGCCCACTCCTTAGGCCTGGATTTAGTGTGTTATGTAGCATCTTCAAAGGGAAGGATATTTTTATTTCCTCTCTCACTCTACTCGTGCATGTCCAGGCCTCCAATTACTGAAGTCTGAAAAACTGAAGAAAGATCTAATCTATTTTTCGCTTCTTGTGTTTCTCCACATTGTCTACCTTGAATTATGAAAATAAACCCCATTTTCTCTTGTTGGCTTTGATGTAATTGGCCACTTCTGCATTACTGTACATGTAAGGCCAAGCACCAAAAAATAATAGAATATAAAAGGCTCAGTACAAATATTTCCATTGCTCTTAAATTGTATAAAGCCTTGAGCTTTACAAAACCTGACAGGGATCCTACCAGCGCAGTGACTCCCTTTGTACAGACACTCGTATCTGAAGTCTAGTTCAGCCAGGGAAGCCATGGTACTCACTAAACTTTTAGCCATAAAATGCAAAACACTTGACAAATAAATGATTGCCTCTGGTTCCTCTTAGGAAAATGGTAGTTATTGAAAGTCCTATCCAGGACTTTCAGGAGCAACCAGTGATTTTAAGGTGCCCCCGCTTCGGTGTGCCGACCTAAAGTACTGAGGGAGAGTCTAATTTGCCAGGAGGTGCTGAGCATCTGTCTTCTGACTCAAGTTCTGCAAAGGCATCTGAAAATGGGCATGCTCAAACTGAGGCATCGGTGAAAGCTCTGATCTGAAGGACTGTATGGCCACACAGCGAGCCAGCAGCAGAACCAAGGATGCAGTCTAGAGCTTCCCTTTGAAAGAAGTCTCCAAAAGATGGAAGTGTGGAAGGAATCCAAGGAAATTATTTCAAGATTAACTTGTACACTTCAAACAGCTGGATCCATTCAGAGATTTGTACCTTAACACAGAAGGTAGTTTTCATGGCAAGGAGGTATAGATGCAGGGGCAGGACTTACTAGACACTCCCCTTCGCCCTCCCCCCATCACAGTGTATACCAGCCCTTTCTTAATAGGGTGCCCTCCCATGGGGGCCACTTCACGATTCTCCCCTATCTTGTCAAAACCGTATCTCCCAGCTTCATGCTTGGTTTGAGAACAACAGTTCTTCTAAACACTTTGCTTCTTACTACAAAACAGCGTGCAGTGTAATGTTTGGACTAAAAATCCTCCCTCTGGGTGACAAAAAATTGTCTTTTTCACCTGAAAAAGCAAATGCTCTCAGCATAAAGTGAAACAGCGCAGGTGGGAAAGCTTGACTTACAAAGGTGTATTTTATTTTTAAATCACCAAAGTTTAGTTATGCTCTCTGAGAACCAGATTAAACACCTTCCCTTTAGCTATGCATTAGCAAATACACACAATAAGAATTGGTTCCACGTACAGAACAAACATGTATCAGCCTTTTTCTCTCAATATTGTCCATATTCTTATGGCCCTTCTTTGCATCACATGAAGGCACCTTTTGCATTGGTAGAATATGATAGCATTGTACTAATGCAATACGAATTCTAGAATGTGGATACTGGAAAGCCTTAGCAATAGTCTCAAAGACAAGGCAGGAGGAATTGGTGGTCCTAGTACAATCGGGGAATTATGATGTAATTGGGATTATGGAGATATAGTGGGATAGTTCACAAGACTGGAGCACTGTCATGGGTGAGAATAGCTTGTTCAGAAAGGATAGACTTTTTTACTTCAGTCTTCACAAACAGAAGCAGCTACCAGAGCACAGTTGGCGGCAGAGACGGGGAAGGCATCAAACAGCCTAAAGTGGTGGCAGAGCAGGTTAGCGATTACTTAGAGGCAAGAAGCTTTCAAGTTGGCAGGGCCACATGGGAAGCACTCTAAGGTACTGAAGAAATTGGCTGAAGTAGTTTTACAGCTATTAGTTATCCTCTTTGAGAACTTGGAAAGGTTAGATAAGGCACTGAATGACTAGAAAAGGGTAATGGTAGTGTCTTTAAGAAAGAGAAAAAGGAGGATCTGATGAATTACAGACCAGTCAGTCTGACCTTGAAAACTGGGAAGATTATGGAAGGGCCCTCAAGGAATCCATTGTGGAGCACCTAGAGGAGTGTCTCAAGGTGATCAGAAAGAGCCAACATGGATTCACCAAGAGCAAGTCATGCCTGACCCACCTGATTTCCATCCGGGACATGGTGACAGGTTCTGTGGATGAGGGAAAGCAGTGGATGTGATTTACCTTGACTTTAGCAACGCTTTTGATACTTTATCATGGCATTCTCATTAGAAAGCTAAGGAAATACAGACTAAATGAAAATCCTTTAAGGTGGATACATAACTGGTTGAATCATCATGTTCAATGAGTACTCATCAAAGGTTCAGTATCTAGCTGGGAGGAGGAATCATAGTGGGGTCCCATGGGGGGTTCTGTCCTGGGTCTGGTATTATTTAATATCTTCATTAGTGATTTGAATGGTAGGCTTGAGAGCACACTTAGAATATTTGTAGATGACACCACATTGGATGGAGTAGCTGATACTCTGGAGGATAGAACTAGGATCCAGAATGACTTGAACAGACTGGAAAAAGTGGTCTATGATCAGCCAGATGAAATTCATCAAAAACAAGTGGAAAGTCCTACACTTGGAATGGAAGGATTGCATGCACAAATGCAGTCTGGGGAATGACTGGCTAGGCTGCAGTACCGCAGGGAAGGACCTGGGGGTTACAGTAGGCCACAAGCTGAATGTGAGTGTGCTCAACAGTGTGCTCTTGTTCCAAAAAAGCCAGCAGTATACTCAGATGTATTAACAAAAGTGTCTCTTTGTAAATCAAGAGAAACTATTCTTTGGCTCTGTTCGGCGCCAGTGGCCTCCCCTGGAGTACTGCATCCAGTTTTGGGCCCCATACTTTAAGGAGGGGGGTGGCTTGGAGAGTCCAGTGTAGAGTAACAAAAATGATCAGGGGCTTAGAAAGCACGACTTATGAGAAAAGACTGAAAGAACTAAGTTTATTTAATACAGAGATGAGAAGACTGAGTGGGGATTTGAAAACAGTCTTCTAATACCTGGAGGGCTAATATAGAAAGGGTTGAAATGTGCTTTCCTCCATGGCCATAGGGGACAGGACTAGAAGCAAAAGCCTCTAGCTGCAGCAGAAGAAATCTAGGTTGGAGATGAGGAAGAAACTTTCTGACTAGGAGGGAGTCCAGCATTAGCTACTGTTAAAGTGAATTTAGTCAGGCTTTTGGCCTCTCTGACTAAAAAAAGCGCAGGCTCAGGGGTGATCTGATGGCCACCTATAATTTATCAGGGGTGACCACCAGGATCTGGGGGAACGTCTGTTCACCAGAGCGCCCCAAGGGATGA
>NW_017728906.1:190735846-190737670 GCF_001723895.1 Crocodylus porosus
ACTTGCTGCTTTAGCTAGCTCACTTCCTGAGCCTGAGTTCCCTGATCTTTCTGTGTTGCAAGAAGAAATCATAAAAGCTGTCCCTCCGTTTCTCTGGTCCCAGCATGCTAATGAAGTAGGACAAATCCATACTGCCCAGACTATAAAAATTAGATTAAACTCAGCAAAGCCTTTACCCAATGTTGCTCAATAACCTTTACGTCCAGAAGCCAAAGAAGAGCTATGCCCTGTTATAACTGCCCTTTTAAAGCAAGGTAGCATTGTCCTGACTAAGAGCCCTTGTAATACACCTATTCTTCCTGTAAAAAAAAACCTAGAAAGAATACCTATCGCTTTGTACAAGACCTCCATGCAGTAAATTCTGCAGTTCTACCTACTTTTCCTGTTGAACCAAATCCAGCTACTGTCTTAGCCTGTATTCTTCCTAAAGCTTGTTATTTTACTGTTGTTGACTTTTGTTCTGCATTTTTCTCTATTCCTATACACCCTGATAGCCAGTTTCTTTTTGCATTTACCTATCAAGGACTTCAGTATATCTGGACGCGATTGCCCCAGGGCTATGCTGAATCCCCTTCTCTTTTTTCTCAAATTCTGAAGAAAGATCTAGATGACATAATATTTAAAGAAAATTCTGTGCTTGTGCAATATGTTGATGATTTGCTCTTGGCATCTACCTCCCTTGAAGCCTGTAAAACTGATTCTTTATTCTCCTCACCTCTCTTGCTCTAAAAGGCCATAAAGCATCTAAAGAAAAGCCGCAGCTTTGTCTTCCTCGTGTCCACTATTTAGGTCATGATATTTCTGCTGGAGAACGACTGCTTTCCTCTTCCAGAATAGAAGCTATTTTTAAAATCCCTAGACCAACTGCTGTGTCCCAAATGCATACCTTCCTAGGCATGGCTGGCTACTGCTGTCAGTGGATACTTGGCTATGCCTCTATAGTCAAGCTGTTGCAAAATCTGACTCTTATTAATACCCCTGAGCCTTTACCCTAGACTTCAGAGACCAAAGCCACTTTTACCTCTATTAAACAAGCCCTGTCGCAAGCTCCTGCCTTAGGCCTTCCTGATTATACTAAACCTTTTATTCTTTTTTGGCATGAAAAAGATGGATTTGCACTTGCAGTACTTACTCAGACATATGGAGACAAGCACCGTCCCATCACTTATTATAGCTCTGCTCTTGACCCAGTTGCAGCCGGATTTCCCCCACGTCTCTGTGCTGTAGCTGCAGCCGCCGTCACTGTTGAACTTTCTTCTACCCTTGTATTAGGTTCTCCCCTTACTGTTGCTGTCCCACATGCTGTAGCAGCCCTTCTACTAAAAACAAAAACCCAACACCTTTCAAATGCTAGATTAACTAAGTATGAAATCTTGCTTCTCTCTGCTGGAAGTGTCACCATCTGTAAATTTACAATTAGATTTTATTCAAATGCAGAAATGTTGTTCTTATGAATATGTTCTTGTTATTGTATGTATGTTTTCTGGATGGGTAGAAGCCTATCCATGTGCAAAAGCTGACCCCATCACTGTAAGCAAAAAGTTGCTCAAAGACTTTATTCCAAGGTTTGGTATTCCTTTATCCCTAAACTCTGATACAGGAACACATTTTACTGGACAGATAATTAAAGAAGTCTGCAAAGTCCTGTAGATCCAACAAAGCTTTCTTGGCCCATACCATCCACAGGCCTCGGGTCAAGTAGAACGCCAAAATGGCATTCTGAAAAATAAACTGGCCAAAATTTGTGCTGAGACTCACCTAAAATGTCCAGATGCACTCCCCATAGCCCTTATGAGATCTACTGCCAACCGAAAGACTGGGCTT
>NW_017728906.1:190740010-190752182 GCF_001723895.1 Crocodylus porosus
AAAATCAAAGGTTTGGGGGTATAATGTTCCCCAGCTATGGCGCAGGCTTAGCTATGTCTGAGATAAAGAAAGTTGCAGCATCTCTAGAAAAGATTGCTAATGCTACTGCTGATAGTTTTGATAAAATAAATACAGAAATGAAAGAAATAAGGCAAATGACATTGCAAAACCGACTTGTGTTAGATTATATACTAGCTAGCAAAGGAGGAGTCCGTGCTTTAATAGTTAAAGAATGTTGTACTTATATTCCCGTTAATTCAGAAGAAATCCAAGATTTAAGTAACCATATTAAAAAAGCAGCTAAATTGCATGAGTCAGATAGTTGAAATTTGAGTTCTTGGTTTAGCTCTATTTTCAGTTCCTTAGGCTCTACTGTCATTCATAGTTTGTTGATATTGTTTGTTGTTTTTATTGGAGTACGCCTAGTGTTTCTGATAATTCAATATTGCTTAAACTGTGCTGTTAAGCAAATGAGGAGTAACCCATCAACCAGAAACAAAGTATATAATTCGTATATTGAAATAGCAGAAAGTAAAGAAAAAGAAAAACTAGAAGTTGAAAGACTAATGGCTATAAATATCTAACTTGTTCAAAAAAAGAATTGGGGAATGTTGAAGTGAATTTAGTCAGGCTTTTGGCATCTCTGACTAAAAAAACAGGCAGAGCCCAGAAGTGCTAATACTGCTTATTTCAGGTACATGTTTTGAGATAAAAAAAATTCCTGCATTATTACTCTGTGCACAGGTGTCCAATTAAGTTGTTTGTTTTAGTTTCTTCAAGGTCGTATTTTTTTCTCTTTATCTGTCTTAAGTATAAAAATGCTTAGAAACTTAGGGAGGGGGAAGATTCCTTTGAAACAGACAAGTGGGTGATTCCCCTTGCTGTGTAGAATTCTCCCTGTGATCACAGTATAGCCTTCAATAAAAAAAAACTGGCTCCGTCAGTTCTGATTCAACCACAACGTGAAGTTTGATTTCTTCCATGCTACATAGAGAAGTTGCACAATCTCCATCCCTGGAATTGTTCAAGAGAAGCTTAGACACACACTTGGTTGGGATGATTTAGCCATGAATGTTCCTGCCATAAGCAGGCAGCTGAACTAGATGATCTTAGCTAAGTACAGACAGTCAAAAACCCTGAGGCTGAAACAGTTCAGTCTTTACAGGTTAGTTGACGCTGCAGAGATTGAACCGGCAAGCAAGCAGACAAATATTCACTTTTGATTCAAGAAATGCAGGCACATGCCTTCAGTGGCTCAAGCCAGAAGCAGGGGTAGCTAGAGCACACCTGCCAGCTCCAAGGATTTTACTCCCTCCTTGCTCTAGCAGAGGGGGCATGGCCAAGCCCCAGTCCAGAGGACAAAGAGGGTGGGAAGAAGTGGGGGAGGGAGGCAGCATCTGCCCGGCTGAGGAGCAGGGTGGGTGGGAAAATAGGTAGTGGCATTGAATTCATAAAAGCTTGAGCCAGAATAGTCCTTTCTCTGAAGTGAGCATGCATTGAACAGAAGGGAACAACCCTGCGAAGTCCTGTTGGCTGTGATTCTGAACTACAAATCCCAGAGGCATCTGGAAACAGGCAGAGGAAGTGATAAGCAACCCTGCCAAGTCCTGCTGCTGTGATTCTGGACTGCAAATCCCAGAGACCTTGGGGGCAGGAGGAAGAGGAAGTGAAAACAGCCCATGGTGGCTATGTACCAGAGAGCTGGGTTGAATGAGAGGGAAGCCTCTGCACAGCAGATGCCTTCCAGGAGCTAAGACTGAAGGGCAGTCCCCCTCACACTGTTTTTTCTCTCCCTCCCCGAGTCCTGTCCCATGCCCCACACTCCCTCTGCTTCAGTTTCAAGCAGGGAATAGCCTGGCAGAGGCTGCCCCACCCCCGCCCCCTTGTCAGCCAGCACTCACTGCTCCAGCTAAGGAGCAGAAGGGCATGGCCAGCCCTACTCTCTGGAGCAGACAGCACAGCCCAGACCAACGCTGCAAAGCATGCTGGGATGGTGGGATATTCTGATTTAATTTGAACCAAGAGGTCTAAGACAAAAGTTTCATAAACAGGTTTGACCCAAATCAGTGAAGTCTGATACTACATTCAGCCAGGTTTATCTTAAACCAGTTTCAGCCATTTTGAAACTGGTTTATGTGCACTGAGCTTCTGTTCTGTTACAGGTTTAAACCAGTCTCTGAAGACTTAAACTGGTTTATGTATAACTTCTGTACCTAGCCCTTGTGACTAGCTTACCTACTTTTCTTCTTCCCCCACTTTTATAGTAGTGTTGAAACCACACATGTGAGTTACTCGAAGAAAGTTTGTTTTTCATTACATGCAGAATACCCACTGCATGGCTGGCTTCTATATTACTGATTTATGCAACAGAAGTTGCCTTATTTTCTTGTTTTTCAGGAGAAATGTGCTAAGAAAATAACTTCTGGTTTTGTTTTTCCCTTCCAAAAATACTTTAATATAGTATAGTTAGATAATCTAAACTTCCTACTCTTAACAATACAGTGCAAAACAAATCTAATAAATTTCTGTGGTACAGACCAGAGTTATGCAATAAATCCCTTGTTTCCTTTCAGAACTGACCACAACTATGCTTTGGACCCAAATGCTGGCTTCTGTGGTTACATACAAGATTCTGAAATACATTTGGGAAGTAAATATGGGAAGGACTCAGCTGTTCATGATAGAAACTAGGGCTACTATGCACGTGCAGGGAGGCTGCTCCCATGCTCTGTAATGAGAGCAGACTCGATTAATCAAGTCTGCTGGAGCATGGTAATTACTGCACTCCAGCGTCACATGCATCAGCATCCCTGCACTAAAAACTGGCCGTGGGACATTCTAAAGGTCATTTAACAAGCTATAGTTCAAAGCTTCCCCCCACCCCATGCCATTTTTCATTGCAGGGACACTGATACAGATGCTGCTCTGAGCACTTTTAATTAGCGTGGCTATCGAAGCTGTACTAATTAAAACACTTGAGTTCTGTTTGTTTTTTTTTAAACAATTTTGTCAGGTGAGTGGGTGACTGTGCTCAAGGAGAAAGAGAAAGGCTCTAGGAGAGATGGGGAACAAGCAGGAATCTGAGTGAGGACAGAGGGATCTGTAGTGATATAAACTATTTGGAGCTGAGCAGTTGGCTGTGCTGTTTGGAATATCGGCACTCCAGGCCCCACTTTGAAGAAGGAAACACCCCCATTCCCAGGACCTTTGTGAAGTGAATGCACTGCAAATTGCCAGGGAAGCCAGGGACAAAGAGGAGCCAGGGTCTTCAGCTCGCTCCTTGACAAAGCATGCCAGGGTTGGCTTCAGGGGGTCTTTGGGGAGAGGGAACTGGATATTCTTCTTGGGGAATCTAGTAGCAGAGCTTCCCCTCAAAACAGGCATCTGTAACAACTGAATCTTTCATCATATTATGGACAAGAGGATGGAGACAGTTCGTGTTAAAAATGGACATCTATCTAGTGTCCCCATTGCCAGTAACCAGTGTTGCCAAAACACTTTCATAACCCTAACAGGGCTAATGACAAACACAGAATACTACTTATTGCCCATAAAGTGGCATGCAATGGTAGTTTAAAGGTTAATTAGAGAAATTAAGGGAAAAAACAGGACCAAAGACCCTGGGGCTCAAAAAGGAAGTAAAGATAAAACCAATTTTTAACAGCTGGGAAATGAAACACCAACTGCCCTTGCAGAACACAGCGCAAGTTCTAAGACCATAAGGGGTTAGTAATACCAGAAAGAATGAATATTATGTGAGCCTGACAGTGTCACTTGAAAACAACATGAAGAATGCAAGTCAGTGGCTGGAAAATTAAAGCCGAGATATTTTACACCATTTGTACAGACCACTTAAAACAGGAAATAAATTACAAGTTTACACCAGTTACAGAGAACTATTTTTAAATATGAATATGTAGCACTGACTTCTTGGAATGTTTAGCGCTTTAGTTAAACAAGAACAAACAAACAATGATAAAACACTTTTTAAGGTTTTTAATTTTAAATGTTTCAAAGATTTTATAAAAGCTTCAAGTTTGTCTGCTTGGGCTGATTATACTATCCCAGTATTCTTTAATAGGGTCATTTACTGAATCTTTAAGACACCACTGTAGTCCAAGAGCACTTCACATGACATGATTCAAGATTATGTTTTCCAGAAGAGAGGATTCTGTGTCAGACGTCTTTGGAAGTTCTCATACCTAGAAGAGAAGAGTGTGTTGGCATTAAAATGACTTCCAAATTATGCAATTCAAGTATTTGAACTTCCTACCTCACTAGTGACAAGTTAGTGCCTCTCACATGCAGCCAGCTGTGGACCTAAAATGCACTGCATTTTAAAAACACTTTACAGAACAAATAGACTAAAATGATACTTCTCCCTGACAGGTAGTAGGGTAAAAATGAAACTACCTGATGTGGCTGTAATCAGAATAAGAGATTAAAAAATTCTTACCAGTTTACAGAGAATGCTTACATTGATCTTGCTTTTAGGTGCATCGGGTTTTCATTTACAATATTAACCCCCACAACAAACTTTCAAAGACATGATTAATTCCTGCTCTGGCCACCGTCTTCTACTATGCTTCTCTTTCAGGGATTTTCCTCCCTTTTCATTTGTGCTGTACATAGTATATAGCAGGTGCTAATAAAAACTCCCACAAGGAATAAGGACAGATCAGTTATATTTAGGGTTTAAAAACAGTACCTGCATTAGATGATCAAAACATTTAGAAGAACTCACATACAAGATAAGCCATCTTTAAAACTGTCTAGGTGAATGCTTTGAAAAGCATGTGTCCCAGGCTAGGAACAGCTGACTTGAGGGAAAAGGAACATTTGGGCCATGCTGTCAAATGAGTACACTGTGCATGTCTATACTTACAAGGATATGTCAGTATAACTATACTAGCAATGCTACCCCAAGGGTATAGATATCACAAAATCAAATAGATAAACTGTACCAAGATGTGTCCCAACACAGCTGATCTGCTTTATTGGGTGAAACCTGCTGGCCATGCAGAGACAATGGATGACACATTCCCTGCTTACAGAGATGCATCTTGAAGATTCTCAGGGGTGTCTCTGTAAGTGGGGAAAGCTAAGCAGGTGCTCCCAGCGTTAGGGTGGCCCAATCAGGGAGGGATTAATTTAAAAAAAAAAAATCAATGATTACAAGAAATATATATTTAAATCAGACTTAATCTTAATTTTTGTTAAGATACTTTTTGTTTAAAAAATGAATTTATATAAAGTTAGTTTTAAGATATGTTAAAACTCAAAGATATCATCATGGCATAGGGATTATAACTTCTAATTATATACTATTTGAGATGATATATTCATGTAACCTTTTTTGAAGTTTTCTAAATAGGTCACAACAGGCCATGAACTATATTAGGGGCCCAATCTCATAGGGTTCCCAGAGGCTCCTCTCTAGGCTAGTCAAGATTAAAGAAAACAACTCTACCCAATGGGACTCAGTGCTCAGCCTAGAAGATCCCATTAAGCATCTCTGTGATGCTTAGTTTTAGTTCTCAAACTGTGGATTTGTGCCTCCAGAGATCATAGACAGACAACGTTCTTTGGGTAGATACAGTATCTTTTAGACCAACTAAGTACAGGAAGCGCTCTGCTAACCAGCACCTTACACACCAGCATGCTCTATTAACCGGCATATCAGCTTGTAAGGTAAAGTGAAACCGGAAGCCCACCATGGTAGGAGAAGCAGCAGCATCTGTTCAGGCCACTCAATTAACCAGCATATTTTGTTATCCAGCATCCCCCATTCCTGGGGGTTACCAGATAACAGAGCTTTTACTATAGATGGAAAAATTGTTCTTTGCAATCTTTTGGGCACAAAGGTCTGTCTTCAGACATAGGGATAGGTTGCTGTCTCCAGAGATAACATCTTTGTTAGCAGCAGTATATGGAGATAAGAGATAACAGACCTGATTCCCCACTCATCAGCTCTATTGCCTCTCTGCAAGTTTGTATACACAGTCAAGCCCTTACATTTCTCTGAAAGTGCCAAGTTTCAAGAAGTTGAAAGAATAAAGGATAGTACACAACAAGAATGCACTGTTTGTAGAAAACAATGATTAAATTGAGGCTTCCTGACAAGTAATTTAAGTCTATTTGCTTTAAATCAAATCCACCCTGGGCCTAATCCCACACAGAAATTCCCAAGATGCATAGGAGCAGGCCCCTCAAGCCCTGGGAATGCTTGCTGGGGCAGCTGGAGAGTGTGGGCACCTCCAGGGCTGCCCACACACTCCTACCATTAAGCAAGTAGATGTCAGCCATGACAAAAAGTGGCAGAAATTATTAATGACCTTTGTCGCCCCACAAACAAAAGCATTTTTGATACGACAAAGGGCATGGTCGTCTATTCGTTTTTACTTTGTGCTGCCATAAAAGTTGTTACGGTGGCACAAACGTGACATCTGTTTTCAGCCTCAGAGAGACAATTTACAGCAAATGCAGCTTAACCCAGTCCCAGGAATGGAATATGCTGAACTCTTAACAAGGACATTTTGCCTGTTTAGCTGAGTCTAACATTAGTCATTTTAATGACAGCAAGGGCAGCTAGGGTTATAATTTTCTAACACCATAAAAACAACACACATTGTAATGGTAGTTCAAACCTAATAGACATTAATTCTTGTTATTCAAAAGGCAACATTTTCTGCTTTCCCATACTAAACAACACTACAAAAGGTAGAAAGGCTTCCAGAACAAGCATATCACAATTGCAGGGATTAAATTGCCAGTGGTAAACAAAACTGTTCTTGGGGTAGCTGAGGCTGAGAAACAGAACACAGCTATTGACTGCACTGAAGAACTTGTATGTCAGTAGGGAAACAATGTCAAGTCATTTTTTTGGAGGCTATGAAGGTAAATTCAGTATTATGAAATCTATAATTCCAGTAACTAGAATAAGTCAATTGCTTTGAGATAGATGTTTTCCCTTACCATTTAAGAACTACATTAGCAGGAATGAAAGCTTCAGAGGGATTTGGCGTCATCTGAGCCTGAGTGACAGCAAACGACGAAGCAAAGTTATAGAAGTTATCCAGCATCTTCTGAGTAAACTGAAATATAAAACCTCAACTTTATAAATGAGTACTTAAAACTTTAAGAACACTTTTTGCATTTAAAATGCTGTACAAAGGACTAATCAATCCTCAACTCCCACATAAAATGGAGAACATGTTCCTTTCTAGGCAAGTGGAGAAAACAAGGTTTATGCTGAGTGAACAAGTAAGTCTGTTTTAGAAAGGACTAGATGTAGAGGTTCTAACTCCCGGCCTTGTCCTCAGACTCTTCCTCTCCTGATGGAAGACCTTTTAGATATGTCCAATTCAATGCACCTACTTCTTCACTTCTATGAAACCATATTTTTATAAGGTTTGCTTAAGGAAAGTCAGAAGTGACCTCAAGACAGAAATAAGGACATTTTGTAAATCTCTGCGACTATAAGATGACACAATGGTAAGTCTAGAACCTTTTCCTCCAAAACTGAATCAGAAAGAACATTAGTTGATCATGCCTCTGTGGGCCTTTTATTTTATATTGTTTCCCTAGTGGTTAATTCAGGTTCAGTCTAATAAAATAAAGAGACATTAATCCCACAAGAAATACTACTATTCTAATCATACCACCACTTATCTATTTCCTTCAAGTTGCTTGCAATGGTCCCTTTTGTAAATGTGCCCTCAGAGTCATAACTCCTACTGAATTCCTATGAAACAGTATTAAAACTGAAGCAAGCATTTATTTTATACACATGGTATTGGAGAAGAAAAAAAAATTGCAAAAAATGACTTACAGCAATCAAACATCTGTCCAAAGAAGTAGCAGTTATGCACAACTGGTCACAAAATACATAACAAAAGTAGCTGGTGGCCCTGACCCAGCAGCAACACTAGAAAAGGTGGAACTGCTTTGTATTAGTATGGCATAACAGTATAGTTATTCAGAGGAACAAAACCTAAGAACCTAATGACGAGCTGTTTCCTCTGAACAACTAGTACCTGATAGTGTCAGGGCCCCTTTTAGTCCTGCTTTTTATCTTTATTTCCTGGTTATCCTTCCAGACAAAAAACAGAAGCTTGGGTCTGAATTTTAAGTGCTTCTGGCATTGTCTCAACTCTTCAACCGTTTGGGAGACCCTGTCTACGTACCACCAGGGCCCATGCTGTCCCTCTGCAAGGTAAAAATGGGGAATGCAACATAACATACTGTATTCCAGCAAGTAGCCCGAAGTGGAAGATTTTGCAAAACCCCACCCAGAGAGGCCTTAATCCAACACAAGAGGCAAGGATTTCTTAGGGTGACACCTTTTACTGGATCAAGTTTGACAAGCTTTTGAATGCAAGACATTCATTCTGAGACTTGACAAAGAAGTCTTGCATTTGGAAGCCTATCTAACTTTATCCCAACTACATCGTTGGACTAATAAAAGATATCATCCTAAGAAAGCCTCACCCTTCCCATAATTGCTGGACCAGCATGGCTACAACATCACTCCTACACTACCAGAACGTGTATGTTTATCTAACACCTGAGAGGTTACAGTCTGGAAGAGCAGAAAGGGGACGGAGGTGCAGCTAGCCTGTTCCACTGACAGGATCACAGGGATTTTACCCTGTCATCTGAGTTTCACTTCCCATCAAACATCACCCACCTCCCTTCAGTGGAGGCACTGAATTCCCCCAGCAGTCAGGAGGGACTATATATATGAAATGGGAAAACATGCCAGCATTCAGTAAAATAGTATAGATAGTTCAGTACACACTGACACACAACATACTTATCCAGGTAAATTATTTTTTATTTTTAAAAGAAGAAAGTTCTTAGAACTCTTAGGACTTCATTACAAAAACTGAAGCTAACCCACGGCATTAAGATAAGATAGATCTTCGACTGTTCCTGGCTTAAATTCAGTGAAGGGAGACAGGAGATGCTTGATGGGCAGTGAAACATGGATTACAAGATTTCTATGATACTGTCACAGGAACAGGGCTAATTGCACCACTGTCCCCCTCCTGCTCTTCTGAAGTGAAGCCTCTCTGTGTTAGAATTATATATACATGAAATAGGAAAGTGTGCCTGTATTCAGTAACAGAATTTAAATTTTAAGTATGCAGGCCACGGCCATGTCAGAAGTGTACAGCCTAATGAAGAGGGCCAAATTAGGTTTAATAACACAATTTTTCACTGTAGCATTTTAAGTGCCTGCATCAGTTTTTCCAGAGATCTCTGTTCTTAACCACCTCCTACCGAGCACTTAGCAAAACAGCATGCTGTTTAGTTACCTCAGTGAACGAGTCTACTGATGATACAGCAGCACTTGCGACAGGAGTTTGCTGGGCCAAGTTTTCCAGCAATTCCACCGAGATTCCGATCTGGGCTACAGACGGCGTCTGAGGAAGGTTCATTGCACCAAAGGGGTGTTGGCTCCCTTTCCCTGAAAAAGAGCACAGCCATCAGACTTGGCAGCAGTATGACTACAGCACTGTTTAATGACACCCAGAACTCCTTAGGAATAAGGGCTTTTTTCCTTACCAATGAGAGAGATTAACTTGCCCACAGTATTATGAAGAACTGCACACAGCCTAACGATGCAACAGGTAACTTTAAAATGCAGCTGTTTCTTTATTCTTTCTTATATACTGAAGAATGCATTGGCAATTGCTAAAAGTACCTTTTTGGGAAAAAAATTGCAAGACAGAATTAATTATTTTTACAGTTTCCTATTATGTAAACAAGTCTTCATTTAATCAGGTGCATTGTTTGTAAGTAGGTCTGAACCATTTGAACTTCTTCCTACTACTTATTATGCCAATAAAATAAGGAGCCTGACTTCAAACACAAGGGAGTATGATTTACAATAAAACCCATTTTTTTTAATACACATGACAGTTTCCAGAAAAATCCCAGAGGCAAGTAATACAGTTACAGCTTCTTTCGATTTGGTCATTCAAACAGGGAAAAGACAAAAATATTTCATGCTATTGAACACAACTACTACGCAATGTCTAAAATATTTGACCAACAACCCTTGGGCGTTGAATACATTTTTAGAAGACAAGGTAAAGAAGCCAATACCTTGAACCGCTTTGAAAAGCAAATACAAACACTGGAGAACTTGTATGAAGTTCCTAGCATTTCACACTGCACTAAAAACGTGAGCAACTCTTCCTGAAGTCTGAATAAAGTTCCAAGCTATCCCTTGTAGAGCACTGCCTAGTAATAGTCTAGACAGAAAGCTGTGTACTGGCACAGCTACCACATCAGAAAGAAATGGCTGTAAAATAAAAATACCCTTATAGTTACAAAAGTTATCTGAGAACTTCTTAATGTGGCTCTAAAGCATCCTTAAACTGCATCCCTTTTACATAGAAATCATTCTAGCTCACATCACTTTCGTCTTTTAACCAGGGCTCTAAAGCCCAAACTCACTTGGGATACTACAAAACCATCAAGATTCACTAATATCTGCCACTCCCTACTGCCCATATAAGTGATGTCACTGGGATAAGAACAAAGATTTGGGGGAAGCAAGGGAAATATGTTACCATTAGCATGTGAATAATACCTACCACCACACAAGTTTGTAGTAGTATGAGAGTATCTTGCTACTGGGAAGCAAGTACTCAGTACCACGCTCTGGACAAGAAAAGGCATAGCTATAAGACATTGATTTCAGGGTCAACACACCAACATATGGCATTGCAGGATGTAGACAGGTCTTAATGAAAACCACCACTACCAGCTGACCTAATCCAGCTGCTAAAAATCTCAAGACAATGAGAGTAGCACAAATCTATGTCCCACCCAAATTCACAGAAATCAAGAAAGGAAAAACAGTTAATTCGTCAAAGGTCTAAGCTAGTAATATGTAAGAAACTGGAAAATATTCTTCTCAAAAGCATCTTCAAAACTAAATTACTTCTGAAAAGAAGGCACAGTTCAGATTACACTAAATTTTCCCACGTACGTTAGTAGCTACTATGTATAGTATACGTATAGTAGCTATGAAAAGAAAAAGATGGCTCAACTGTCAAAAACATTTACTTTAAGGTTAACCCAACCCAAACATATCAGCCAAGCTCCTTAGCACCAAAAAGGCAGTTGCAGAAGCATCTGAGTCCAACTTGCCCAGCTAAGAGGTTGGGCAGGGGATTTGTATGAAATAGTTTGGACAGGGATGACCACTGCCTCAGGTAAGGGGCTGGACAAGATGATCTCTGGAGATCCCTTCCAGTCCTACTTTCCTATGATTGTATGAAATGTTGCTACCTTCCTCTCCCCCAGTAATTACCTTTTTACCCTATATGGAAAAAACTCAGTATCAGACAAACGTTTTTGTTCATATGCCACTGCTTTCTTTAATCACACTCCATGACTGAGGGCTTAAAAAATTAAAAGGACTGAAATGATCTGTACATTTCAATTTAGCAAAAAGACAGGTTAATTTATCAGTTTTAGTCCCTCAACTATGTAGTGATGCTTTGTGAAACACCACAAATACTGAAAGTCAATCTATGCTGCAGAGACCAAATAATTCATTAGTTTTATAAGATTAGGCTGTGTAGAAAATAGCCCCTGGAAATCAGACTTCTAACTGAACACTGCATTCAAGTTCCAACATCATCACATTTATCATCATCAGAAATTCCAGAATAAGACAATTCTACCTGCAGAGTCCATTTTGGCTGCCATACTTCCCAGCCGGAGCCAACATCCTACAGTAAGTAGTGTTACGTGGAACATGTTAGAACATATATTTTTAATATGAAAAAAATCATTTTATTCAAAATTATTTTGAATAAAATCAGTACTTTTTCAGTTCTTGAATACATAATAGTCACTCACTACAAACACAAATATTTAACACCTACATTTTACAAACAAAAACACCTATGATAAAGTACAACTTGTTAAGGCAAAAAAAATAAGTATTCTATGGCATCAAAATACAGCCAAAGTCTGTGATGCTTTTTGATTGACAAGCTTGTCTGAACTGCACAATTTTCTGAAACCTGCAAGCATGACCAAGAAAGGAAACAGGAACATGCCAGCAATGTCTACTGGAAGAAAATACAGAAGCAGTGGAAGCAGAAGAGTGCAGCCATTAAAAAAAAAAAAAAAAAAAAAAAAAAAA
>NW_017728906.1:190752282-190756069 GCF_001723895.1 Crocodylus porosus
TTTGATTGACAAGCTTGTCTGAACTGCACAATTTTCTGAAACCTGCAAGCATGACCAAGAAAGGAAACAGGAACATGCCAGCAATGTCTACTGGAGGAAAAAACTGAAGCTGTGGAAGCAAAAGAGTGTAGCCATTAAAAAAAAAAAAAAAAAAAAAAAAAATTGGCAAAAGAATTTGGCATTTTTCCCTCAATGTTATCATTGTTTTGAAGGATTATGCCAAAAACTGGAAAGAAAACGGAAGCAAGTGATGACTCTTGATCCAAAACAAAGGGGAATGCATGGCACTGACAAAGCCATGTTTGTCTGGTTTCAGGATGTTTGTTCAAAGGAACATTTTGATACAACACAATGAATTTCAGACAAACACTGACTGACGATAGAAATGCATTTGAAACACTCAATTCAGCTCCAATTTGGAGAATTTCAAATTCAGGTCACTTCAAATACCACAAAGATGTGCAAGCCTTCCAACCTTTCCTCTGGACCTGTATCTAGAAGAATCACCACACAGAGCTCAGGATTTCTGAGCCAAGGAGTTCAGATGGCAAGCACTGGTGTCCAGTATGATTATTCCCTAACTATCCTTGCAAAGGATCCTAAATTCAGTTAGGCACATATGGTAAAAACTGATACAAACATAAGAAAAATTATGCAAACAGATCACAAGAGCAAGCCAAAAAACCCATTTTTTTTTTTTTAATAAAGTGAGCTGTAGGCACTCTCTCAGGTTTTAAGTGATAAGCCTCCATACCAGTTTAATTAGGAATCCAGTGATATTTAAGTGCTTAGTGCAAACTGAGTGCATTATTGTACCTGATATTTACAAACAGAATTACTACACAAGGCCTGTTACTAGACTTGTTACGTACTGCACTTACAAGCACATGGAAACAAAAATCAAACCTCCTACAAATGTGATCAGCTCACTGCACATTTCACATCCTATCAGCACACATGGCATGCATTACTATTTTACTCTTCTTAGCACTGCAGAAGCAAAGTAGATTTGGCAAAAAAAGTAGGATTCTGTTCTGACTTGTTTGAAGGACTACTGAATCACATCCCAATGAAGAATTGTTATTATTGTAAAGATGAAGGAGTCAAAAGACCACTGTTATAGCTGTTAAATCCACAGATGAGCTTGTAGAGCTTGCAGTTAGCTAAAACCAGAACTGATCGTGACTGAACAATAAAGAATTCATAATGAAATTATATTTACACTCTGGACAGAAAGACCACCCACCTCTAATCTGTGTAATCCAACGCATATATTGCAGCTCTCAAGAGTGCTGTCTACACGATTTCCTAGAACTGTTTCAATCTTATTCGGTTTGGTCGGGATGTGCAATGAAAAAAAAATGGCTAATCTAAATAAGCCTAAAAGCAGAGGCTACTGTTTGGCTGGGAAAGTAAATCAGCTTCACTGGGAAGTAAGCAGTTGATGAAGTGGTACTAAAACAGCAGCACTTTACTTCGTAGCAAAGGTGATTGCTCTTTCTCTCTGAAGAGAACAGTGCCAATGTTTGCTCAGAGAAAGTAAATTGCTTTAATACCTTTTCCCAAAGAATAAAACATTAAATATACATAGGAATTCTCAAAAGACCTCTCAAAATTTTGTAACTGAGCTAATGCCATGGTTTACCACAACCTTAACAATCATCTGGGCTGCCACTATCAAGATTATGCTGGTTTTAATGGAACAGCTAGAGAACTAAATAACACGGTTTGAGAAAAATCATATCAAGTGGAACAGTGCTGCTTAAATCTTTTTTGGACACTAAAGGGAGTAGAAATAGCTGAAAGGTGAGTAAAGAAAACTAAAATAGAACCATCTTACATAGAAGACAACTGCATCATCTATTTGTTAATTATGGTTGCACAACATGGCATTCAAATGATGCAGAGTTTAGAAATCAATAGAAAAATCCATGTAATTAGAAGAGACTACCCCCTGAATTCTTGGGTCTTTTCCCAGAAATGTAAGACATGCAGTAAATACACTATTTAGTTTTCAAGAGGCTGCTTTTATGAAGTCACTGTATCTGGCTTCTAGAAGTAAACGCCATTAGTAAAAAATGAATCTTTGTGCTACAGTAAATGTATCTGGTTTTGGCAACATAAGGTAATATAAGATTCCTTATAGGCATTTCTTCCTACGCAGCTAATGAATATGCAGAGTATGCTTTACCTTCTAGATGCCATTTATATACAGTCTGTTGAAACAGACAAATGCAAGTTCTCACATGAACACATCCTGAACAATTAGAAGCGAGAAACGCTGCTACAGTTGCATGTAATTAGATACCATTAGTTCTGATCAACTGTGCACAACTCATACTGAAGGCCACTTCCAACACAGCTTCTGTTCAAAGAAAACATCACACTGCAGGCAGGAATCTGGACCTCACATGCAGGGGCACACAAAAAATAAAATTTCTGCATAGTGAGAACAGTCTGAAGTGATGAAGAGTAATCCGACTCAACGTTTTACTTTTCAAATCCTCTTTTGTTTTTTATGCTTACGGAATGACAATAAACAAAGCCAACAGGACTGCCCTGGCAGACTGCATGCGGCCCACAGGCTGCACACTGTGACTCCTTTGCTCAAAATATAAATACCAGGACTATTAAGATCCAGTTGGAGGACAAATGTTTGACTTCCCAAACAACACTTCATTAGTTAAACGCCCTAATATCTTACTGTAGTCATTAAAGAATATGCACGCATTTTGCTGTCAGTGATACTGTTTAACTACTATATTTTCCTGCTCTTACCAGATTTTAGACCAGAAATTTTGAAGATGGCACTTGGTTTCTCATTGGTGACAAATCCCAGCAGCTGCCACACTGCCATCCCACTCTGGTCAGGATAGCAGAAATAGACAGATCCTCCCATGCCCTCTGGAAATGGGATGGTTCCCAGCATAAAGACCACTACGTGGTTGATGTTTTCATAGTCAGGCAAATCAAATACAAATTTATCTTCAGCCACTTGTTGTGCCACTGCTTGCACCTGGAAAACAAAACCAAGTTTCAGTTCTCGTACCTTAGTTTTGACTCTATCTGTGAGCAACCTGATGTTTTCTGAAACATCAAGCAATTGCAGGGAGGGAAAGCAAGGAATGTGGCAGCTTAAGATTTGTAATCAGCCCTAGAGAAAGCCAAATGCAGCCACACAGCAACTGTGTAACAGGCTATAAAAAAGGGATTTACGTTCCTCATCCCAATGACACAGATGCCACGCCACACCCAGGATATTTTGGCTGTCTGTGTGCTGAAGAGTTTCCCCAAGTTGAAAGCAGGCTGCTCAGGATGGTACAAACCGAACCACAGGAACCAGCTTAGCTAAGAAACAAGGCAGGGCTTCATCCATCGAATTCATGGCACCTGAACCCATGTGGACAACACAGCCACATACGCTCCCTTCCACCTCAACTGAAGTAGCTCCTGCTATGCACCCGCCCGTCTCAGCTACACCAGGCCCCGCAGCCCCCAGGAAGGAAGAGGGCAGGGGCAGTGAAGGGGTTGCAGCCACTTGCTCCAACCCAGCAGCAAGTCGCTGAAAGAAGGTGGCAGAGCCAGGCAAGTCCTTGCACAAGGGGCTGGAAGCAGTGAGGGACTGGATCAGGAGCTGCACTGCCTCCAAGGCCAGGAGGAGGTAGAGAAGCAGAGGTAGAAGAGCCCAAGCTGCCCTACCCCATGCTCCCCTGCCCCATGAGCAATGTGCTTCAGCCCCCTCCCCCATCAATGAGGTCCCTCAGAGCCCCCCCAAGCCTGCCCCCCC
>NW_017728906.1:190756365-190767164 GCF_001723895.1 Crocodylus porosus
TTCCTCGGCCCTCCGGCCCCTCCCCCCACCAGGGACGTCCCTCGGGACCCCCGCCTCCGCGGCGCCCCTCCCCCTCGCCCGCCACTCACAAGCCTTCCCGCCACCAGGCAGCCGAACATGGTGGCACCGCCGAGACGCTCCGGCCGAAGAAGCTTCTTGAACAGCCCGGCCGCGCCGGAGCCTACATACCGCTCGCGCTGACGGAAGCGGCTGCGTGACACTACCCCGCCTCCGCTGCTAGGAATCACTTCCGGGTTGAGGAGGAAACTCCAGCGCCCAGCATACTCCGCGCCGCCAAGCGCTTGTGGGCGGGGGAAGGACGCCGGTGCGGGGCATGCTGGGAGGCAGAGCACGCATGCGCCAGGGCCGCTCACGCGTGTGATTGGGCTTTCGCTGTTGGAGCGCTGGAGGCGCTTTCAGCGCGTGGCGATTCCGCTGCATGTGTGCGCACGCGCTCGTTCGCAATAGCTTTACGCCTGTGACGTATGTCGGGCTTGACGCGCTTCACCCTGGGCGTGCAACCAACCGAAAAAAGACGGTTGTGAGGGGGCGTATCTGTGAGAAAAGACTGGGGTGCGGGAGCTTTTGGAAGAGACGAACACAGCCCAGATCAGCGGTTCTTAACCTTTGCTTTGGACCGCAACCCATTTGTAAACGTGGATGGCCCATCTGGTATTGGGTTACAACCCTCCGGCGTGGATCTCCTGGGGACTGTTGAGAGCAATTCAGAATAGGATGTTTTAGGAAAATGAATTCAATTAATGACATCAGCCATGTTGGGGGGTGGGAATCTGGAATAGCTTCTGGCAGAGTTGGCAACCCTAGTCCCAACCCAGTAAATAGTTTAGGTAGAAAACAACCCCCTAGCCCTACTATTGCCCCTCACTCCTGATCTGTGCCCCTTTCCCCCACTCCCGCAGTGTGGGGGGGGCTCAAGCTGCCGGTGGTAGGCTAGAGTGCTGCAAGCCTGCAAGGGGAAAGCCACGGTTTCCCAGGTTTTTTTCTCCTGTAAAGGAAAATCCACTTTTAAAGTCTGTGTGCAACCTATTCTTGTGACCCCAGGGTTGAGAAGTGCTGGTCTAGATCTGCAGAAAAACAGGGTGCTGTGAGCCTTAGGGGGTGAGAGGGTGTCCTTAGGTGCGTAAACATGCTTCAGAAGATCAAATCACAGATTTCAAACAGGAATGGGTCCTGTTAACGCTGACCTGCTGCAGCCCTTCCCAGTTCTTTGCAACTGAATTGCTCTATTTTTCTTTTTTTTGTAGTCAAAAAATGATAATTAAGGAGTTGGTATTTTTAGAGGGTGCCCCCACTCTAAAAGGTTGAGAAGTACCGGGTTATATATACCCGAGTGAAAAGACGAGCTTTGGCACTTGGGGCTGTTTTTAAAAAAAAGTTGCTACACAGTAGGCAGAAACTGCTACCGTTTCACGGGCTTGTACCTGAGCCAAATTTGGGAAGATTTCAGGTGGATAACAAAAGATGTGCCTCTGCCAAGACCTGCTTCCTCCACAACTGTAAGCCCCTAGCTCCAATACCTGAAGATGCTAGAGCTTAAAAGGTTTCCATCTTTCTCCCCCTTCTATCACCAGTATTCTGAAATACTGGTGCCCTAGCACAAAACCAAAGATTCCCCTGCACAGTCTAGTGATATTGAGGAGAATGGGGCCCACTTCAGAATTTTTTAAGTTTTTACAATGATTTATTTATTACATAACATGCATTGCCTTTTTTCCTTTTTTTGGAAGCAAACAGCTGAACCTGTTTGGCTGAGCGCAAAAATAAACTAAAATCAACCAAGAACCCCCCCCTCCCCCCAACGAGCACAGCCACAGACCTGCCTGCAGCACTGCACACTCACTGCATATGCAGGCATTCCCCATCCTGCTATTTTGCAGCACCAGGGGGTTTTCAACCCTGGGAGATCCCAGAGTCAAACAAACCCATGCCAAAAATAAAAGCGAGGTGGTGCACATGGCAACGGTACTCACCACCCAAAACCAGAGCTTGGCTGGTAAGCTTCCAACTGCAGCTCCCCAAGGCCCCCAGGTAAGGCTGCTGGAGCCAGCAGTTCCTGGCCCCAGCCTTCCCTACCCAATGTTCCCTCTAAGGTGTAGCGATCCGTGAGCACGTCACTTCTGTCCATGAGCACGCTGCTTTGGTCCATTCCTGAATTCGTCCTGCCTCCCCCCTCCCCCTTTTGGTGCATGCCACTTGTTTGCACACAGTATAACGTTGTAAAATTCAAGGATTTAACTTACTGCATCTTCTAAGGGCCCCTTACTAAGGGAATGGGTCTGTGTGCAATGAATATAAAGATCCTTTACAGAGGCTGCAGCGAAGATATTGGCCTTCCTAGAATGATAGAAAAAGCAACACTATATGTTGCATGGTAGAATCATGCCCACTTTAACCAAGCTAGTGACCAAACTGGATGCAATTTAGCCAAGTTAGTGTGTTTCTCTATATATGCCCATAAACTGCAGGGAGACCAAGCAGCATTGTGCAAACAAAACAGCACAAAAGCGGTAACTAACTGAAGCTCAATGGCTAACTTACAGAAAGAAGACGCATTGTATGCCAGCATGACAGTAGCTTGCTGCCAGGTTACACTGTAAACTCCTACTTAACTATCCACTCTTACCCCTAAATCTCCTTAAGGATTGTTGCTTTCCAAGTTTTCTCTGTTCACTGAAGGTTTTGCCTTCAGCTGCTGCTTGGCCTCTCTCCTCTCACTGCAAGGAAGCAGTGGCTCCAATAGTGTCAGACCGTATATTGAATACTTTATTGAGAAGCTGTTGCGTTATAGCATATTCCTTAGTAGGAGTTTGCACATACTTCTCGTACATACGTCCACAGTGAAAGACTCCACTTTATACAGGAGCTCGCCCGAAGGGGCTGGGGAACAGAGCAGTTCCCTGGAGTCGGCAGAACCTGCGCTCAGGGAGGAGCTGCCCTGCCAAGTGAGGAAATAGAGTGGAGGAGTGAGGAGCTTACTGTTGGCCAGTGTCCAGTGCTGGCCCCGGTGCCTCCACTGTGCTCCACACCTGAAGTTTACAGGAAACCCAGCACGCAGCCAAAGGTTTCCCTAAACAGCCTAGTAGTGTTGAGGAGAATGGGGCCCACTTCCGCATTTTTTAAGTTTTTGCCATGATTTTTTTAGCATGTGTACTATTACTTAGATAAGTTCATCATACATAAAACTGAAAAGTTCTCATGGATTACAAAAATACCCATGAAGCAGAGGAAATAACTATTTTCTTAAAAATTGTTCTATCCTCTCCAGCTCCTATTGAACTCCTGTTGCAAAAGAGCTACAATGGCTAGCTTGCTAGGCATCTCTCAGCAAAAAGTACACACACACACACAGTACAAACCAGAAATGGTCCAGAACACTGCTAAATTCAATATTGAATCCTAACAGCTTTGCATTAGCAATATAGTTTCAGTTGCCAATTGCATTATTTTCCCCTTTTATTTTAATTGAGTATTTACGCCATTTATCTTTACTTGGTTTGGTTAGAATTAGCTCAGATTAAAAAAACAAAACCAAAAAGCAAAATAACTATTTTTCGAGCCCTGAAAGCCACAAGAACAACAAATTTAAAGACTCTTGAAAAAATATTTTTAAGGCCACGTTAAAAATTAGTTGTGGTTTTGGTAAATTCAGAGAACAATAAACCCTAATAAGCAATTCAGCACCTTAAATGGCAGTTAAATCTCAAGCAGTTCAAACACTGGTAAGTAAAATCCGATAAACCGCCAGAAAGCACTTTAAATCAGAGACTCCAATTGCAAGTCACTACCCTTTCCTACTTCATTCTGGCTGTACCATTTAAAATTACTTGGCTTCCAGTACATGTCAACAAATACAAATTCTCTTATACAACCACTACCCATCACTGCCATCCCACAAATATGTTACATCTTCTATAAAACTTCCACTATTTTTCCTGTCCCTTTATCGTAATTCTAAGCTTTCAGTAACAAAAGTCTTTGCCATACTTATATTTCACATAACCCTGCCTAATGAAAAATTATTTTGCCTTTACTATTTGCAATTGTCAATTTAATATTCTATAAACAATTTAATATTTCTCAGGTTTCCGCCATACCACTAATTAGGATACACAGGAATTTGGATACTGAACATTTTGTTCTCTAGCTTCCAAGTCCTAGATCTATTCTTCTTTGGTGTCTGTGAAAATTAGAAGACCTCTTCAGAAGAAACATTTCAGAATTTTCTTAGTTTAGTCATTATTCACTAGACAGGTGCAATGCATAAAAAGTACAGTATCTGAACATTTGCAGGACTGTGTTAAACGGGTTCACAAAGTTTTTATGCTGAGGCCCAGCAAACCACGCCCTGGAAGTTGCTGTGCCCCGGCAAACCGTGGCCAAAATTTCCAGTCAGAAGACAGGTAAAGATACCCCGACCCCCGCCCGGGCGGAGGGGGGGGCAAACCCTGCACTGCCACAGGCCCTGTAGGAGGAGCCATGGCCTCTCCACCTGGCTTGGGGGTGGGGGCTGTGGTTTGCTGGGCTCCAGCCACTTCCAGGCACCGGGCCACAGCCAGGGATTGAGAACCCCTGGCATAAAATAAATTACATGGATTTCTTTGTGCAGAAAAGACGACAAACACTGAATAAAGGACAAATTTTGACCTAGCTAGTTAGATCAAAAAATGCTGCTGGCCAAGGATGGCATGCTTGTATTTATGCTTATACTATACCCCAGTACCACCCCCTTGAGTTGTATACATTTCAGGGGTGGCTAAGGAGAAAAGGTTGAAAGAGAATGAATTGAGAAAAATGGTTCTGACAGCAATTCTGTTAATATTTTTGTATTCAGAGTACTTGGTTGACTATTTTGCATCATCTTTGATCATTACTATGAGATTAACACTAATGGATTTGAACTGTACGGCACCAAAAGTGGAATATGGACAAATGTGATTTGGCAAAAAGTTACCACTGGTAATAACATGGCTAATATCTTGGTCAGTATTCTCTTTTCATTCTCAATTAGCTATATACCTTTTTAAATACCATACTGTATGTTAGAAATTATTATTTTTAAAGTAAATATGCTTCATTTGGTCTTACAGAATGTGAACCTTTGAAGGGACACCATCACAAAGAAAGCTTGCAATTTTTATTATTTTTATGCGGGAGAAGGTCAGAAGGAGAACATTTTACAAAAAAAATCTAATATACATCTTTAAAATTGCCAGCAACAATTTGGATTAAAATATTCCACTGCAAAATCTGAACACTGCAACATTGAGTTAGTTCACCGGAATCTGAAGACTGAAATAGTTTATCTTTTTTTCCTACTACCCAGCCAACTGAAATACCTCATGCAAAAAAGCAGTATAAATGGTGAAAAGTACAGTCAGGCTTTAAAAACCACTGGGTTTTAACAATTAAATGTGTAAGCAATATAGAGAAAGGAATGAGTTCAAAATATTTTTAGCAGAGTTTTTAACGTAATTTACATTTCCATGTGTAATTATACCTTAATGTAGTCCCTTGCAAATATAACCTGCTTTTTTAAACAAAAACCTACATAAGCCTGCAATCTTATGCTACTAAAATTCCTAGCAAAAGGTTACCACATATGTGGTATATACCAGCTAGATACAAAACAACTTTATAAATCAGAGGATATTAACAGATTAGCTTCAAGTAAATAATTGAAGTCACTGACACAGAAAGCTTTACAAAAATATTTGTTTTTTATTAAAAGCAACAGACTCTGAGCAGAACACAGTACAAAGAATGTAAACATCTCTAAGTTCAGCTCCACCCAACTGAACATGGGAGGGAGAAAGACTATTTTAAATGCAACTACAGATCTAGCAAGTTAACAGATTATATTGTAACCTGACAATATATTTTCTAAATTTTACGAAAAACTGACTTATCGTAGTCTGTCCCAGCGCCAGATACTGGCATCATCACACACAGCTATAAGGATACTGCTATCCCTGCTAAAACTGGTTTGTCGAATGGCAGCAACACATTTGGGATGAGTAAGTGTTGTACACCTGCAAGTAAAAGAAATTCATTTTAGATGCAGAGTTAAGTCTGCATTTGCTATTGCATTCTGGAGTCCTGATACACCTTGCCACCAGTCAGGTGTGGAAAACTACTGACTAAAATGATGCCACCTATCTAAATAAAGACAGGAGAACTAGGCCATTGGCATTATCTGAACTCATGTAAACTTCTGACCCAGTGGGATATTCTTTCATTGCTATTCCTTCCTGTACCCCTAAAGTTAATTTTCACTAAAGCTTTAGCAAAACGTGCACTGTATCACTTTACTTGGATTTCTGTAATAAACACGAGCATTCATCTGTTATTAAGAAAACACAATTTTATTTGGACAAATGAAAAGCTGGACAGAAAAACAGGAATCTCCCAAATGTTTTATCTCCTTACTTATCTGCAGTAGGTCACTTGCGTAAGCCAGCAGACAACTGGAAATTAATATTTAATCCCCCATAAAATGTAGCATGTAGCTAACCTATGTAACTCTGAGTTACTGTGACCGCAGTCCTTTCCTTCTCTCTACTTCATTAGTTGCTAACCCCCACTCTTCTTAACTTTGGACACTCTTCTCTTAATCAGTTTTTACAGGAGACATTTCTTTTACTGCATCTACCTACAGCATCCAGCACAATGCAGCCTCAACCCAATTAAGGTCTCTGGGCATTACTGTACTACAAATAATAAAGACAATGTTAATTTTAACCCATTCCTTTACCACAGAAATTAGAGCTGAAGGTGCTGCTACCTAACTCAACAGTTTCTTTTTCTGTCAGTATACTTGGATTTAAAAAAGGCCTTCGATATGGTCTCCCATGACACTGTTATAAAAAAACTGGGTGACTGTGGGCTGGGAACTGGCTAAGGGGTTAAACCCAGAGTGTTAGTGGATAGGTCTGTATTGTCTTGATGGGAGGTGGCCAGTGGTGTTCCACAGGGTTTGGTTCTTGTTCCCATGCTGTTCAGCATCTTTATCAACGACTTACAAGAGGATGTGGAAAGTGTGCTGGCCAAGTTTGCGGACAATGCTAAGTTACAGGGAAAAGTGGTCACGCTAGGGGATAGCATGTAGATCCAAGTGGACCTGGACAAGCTGAAAAAGTGGGCAGAGCAGAACCAGATGCAGTTCAATAAGGATAAATGCAGTGCTTCATCTGGGGAGAAGTAACTGGTGGCATGAATATAGGTTAGGAGGAGATGTCCTGGCCAGTACAGTGGCTGAAAGGGACCTCAGGATTATGGTTGATCACAGCATGAACATAAGCCACTAGTGCAACGTTGTAGTCAACAGAGCTAATAGCATAGTGGGATGCATTAGCCGATGTGTCGTGAGCAGGGCTAAGGAAGTGATACTTCCTCACTACTTGGCACTGGCAAGACCCCAGCTGGAGTACTATGTCCAGTTCTGGGTGCTGCACTTCAAAAAAAAAGACGTGGAGAATCTTGAAAGGGTCCAGAGAAGTGCCACAAGAGTGATTAAGGGCCTGGCGGACAAGCCTTATGAGGAAAGACTAAGGGATCTGGGACTGTTCAGCCTGGGGAAGGGAAGACTGAGGGGGGACCTGGTAGCCGTCTATAAGTATGTAAGGGGTGAATATTGAGAGCTGGAAGAAAAAAAACTTGTTCACTAGCGCACCCCCGGGTAGGACAAGGAGCAATGGCCATAAACTGCTAGAGGATGGTTTCAGGTTGGCTGTAAGGAAGAACTTATTTACAGTAAGGGTGACCAGAATCTGGACTAGACTTCCCAAGGTGGTGCAGTTCCCAACCTTGATAGTCTTCAAGAGGAGACTGAGCAGACAACTTGCTGGGACCATTTGATCTCAGCAGTACTCCTGCCTAGACCAGGGCAGTTGGACTCCATCTTTTGAGGTCCTTACCAGCCCTTAATTTCTATGACCTTCCTCCACTGATTTTAAAGGACAATCTGGGGAAGTAAAATTTATACTCACTTGGCTTTATGAGGATCTTCTATTTCTAAATCCCAAACATAAAGTTTGCCAACTTGATTGCCCAAAGCAAGCATCTTTGAAACAAGAGAAAGAGCATGGCAATTACCAAAGAATGGAAATGGGAATTTTACAAAGACTGTAGGACTGGCAACAGTTAACACACATGCAGTATTTCATGTATTCTAAAGTCATTCTAGAACTATTACATTTTTACACCGCATACAATTAATTTGCCCGTTCCACTACGCATAAAATGGAGATGAATGATGATGGAAATCTTCCACAAGGCTCCCAGTGAGGAGCCAGGATAGATCAGGAATGTTCATGTCTTAGTACCAAGCTAATTTTAGTATCACATTAGCACATGTGAGCCAAGCAAAAATTCCTCATTTGCCCTTCTCTAAACCAAACAGATGAAGAGTTATTTCAAAGCTCACGCTTACCTTTTGCCAGAAATCCATTGAAAACCTCATATACCAGATATCACACTGACTGTAATCAAATCGCCCTAGTATGGTCACATTTGACTCACTAGGCTTGATTTTATCTATATCATCCTCCATTTTGCCAGGTTTCCAGCACACAATGGCATTTTCACAAGACTGTCAAGAGAGAGAGGAGAAAAAGATATCACTTGCAATATAAGCCATAAAAGTACTTTCCTTTGTTTTGAACTGTAAATGTTAACCAAACTTCTCCTCTAGACCCACCCTCCATTACATGAAGACATCATATGATATCACAGTTCTCTACCCAAATGTCTTGTCCATACCCTCCTAATATGTCATATGGCACCCAGAGTACTTGCCAATAACCTTCAAATGCAAAAGGGCACCTCTCTAAGTATGAAAATGAAGTGCGCTCTGACAACTTAAACATAACAAGGGAGTTTTCATTCCATATATGCACAGATCTGAAGACAAGTTAGCACCATTTTAAACTCTGTCCTCATTAAAAAGATGCTAGCTTGTTTTCAAGTCTCTGAGCAGACTTGAAAACCAGGGCCTTAATCCAGTATCTACAGGGGAAATGTTTCTACTGTTAAGACAAGAAGGCATCCCATAGACCTTTCGATTCAAATGTATTTAATTTCTCCCTCAGGTTGCAAGATCTAGCATACTATCCCAGAAAAGAGAAAAGTCTTCCTTTGTCCTCTGAATATTGCATCCAAACCCCAGTTTTACTTTTAATGTGTCTTTATCAGAACTATACTTAGAAGAATTCCAGATTTGACACACAAAATGCCTACACATAAAGCACCTGAATTCAACTATTTGCCACTCTGTTTAGGAAAGCTACATCACATGGCACAGTAAATAAACTTAACAGCCACTTCTACCCAAAAAAGCAAACAAACATCTTAAAAATAAAATAGCTTTAAGCAACATGGTTGAACAGTAAGCACCTTACCTTGGAAAGTATTAGATCTCCTAACCATCGTACACAGTCAACATAGTTTCTATGTATGTCTCTGGTAGAAAAGTCAGGAAAGTGAATTTTCTGAGAAATAAAGGGCCTGTGGGAAAAACTGACATGTCAAATCCAGAAACACAAGAGAGAGAATTTCACTTTTAATAGATTAAACTCACAGAAAAAGTTAAAAACTATGAACTGTTTTTACCATAAGTCAGCTAATAGTTATCAAAAAGTAGATTTCACAACCTTATTTTTTATTACCCAATTACTATATGGCTTTATCTGTTACCTGCATTTGTTATTGTAACAGGGGTCCCTAACCCCCCATGCTGTGCAAGCTGCAGGGTTCAGGATGATTAATTAGGTAATGCCCCAGTAATGGGGAGAGAGAGTGCAGTGGCTGGAAGGGGCACAGCTCCACAACAGTCAGGCATCTGGCCAAGGCATTGTAGCCAAGTGGAGCTCCCTGAAACACTGTTAAGGGGCAAGTTACAAAGCCCATAAGGGCTTAGACTGGCATTAGCCAGCAACAGAAGAGAAAGACCTGAAGAAAGGGCTGCATGGGTTACAAGGAGGTTTTGAGTACTTTTTGTTGATGGTTTTGTCTGTTTAAGCTGCAAGGCACAGGATGGCTAACGGGAGTAGTGAGGACCCTGTGGGCACCTGGCATTGAGGACACTGGGTGTTCTGGAGATCTGGGGCAGGCCCAGGCCCAAGGGAATGAGACTGAGCTTGCTCGGAATCCAGGAGCAGCCGAGTTTAGCCCAGGAGAAAGACTGAGCTTAATCAGGGGCAACCTGGCCATAGCCAGCTACACTGAGGCCCTGGAGTGATTGATTGGGTCAGACAGGAGCTCTGTGATGAGCAGGGCGGAAAAAGGCACCTGAAGTATCACTCTGGCAATTTGAGGGCTACGATCCAAATCAAAAAGTAAGATCAAAGCATGGCAATGAAAACAGAAAAGTATTTTTAGGAGGCTGGATGGCCAGTCAAGATCTGTCTGGATCTTCAGGGTGCACCGGTGTCACAACAGAGGCACAAGGCCCGAAGTTA
This sequence comes from Crocodylus porosus, assembly GCF_001723895.1. Lineage (NCBI taxonomy): Eukaryota > Metazoa > Chordata > Crocodylia > Crocodylidae > Crocodylus > Crocodylus porosus. Next base: position 190,766,841 of record NW_017728906.1, read on the forward strand.
TCCAACTCTAAAGGTTGCAGAAGGGATGGCTATGACATGTATTAAAATATAGTGATATATGCACAGTTTTAATAACTGATAAAAACTGTATTTCCAAAGTTAAGCAGTTAATTCTATGGTCAAGTCGAAAGGAAAGAAGTGGAATGAGTTAAACACAGTGACAAGATCTGTAATTAACCAAAACACTATTGCCACCAAGTTTCAGTAGGATAAAACAAAATGATTTGGAGTTCAATACAACTCTTAAGTCAAGGGAACTCCCACACTATTTTTTACTGAGAGATGATCTAGGCCCCTGGTGAGAACATTCAAAAAGAAACCTAG
>NW_017728906.1:190767264-190799644 GCF_001723895.1 Crocodylus porosus
GGGAAGAAAATCAAGATTGTATTTACCTGTTGGTTTTATTTGGGTTGTATTCATAAGATTCCTTGATAGCATTTATCATTCTCTTTGAATTGATTCTCCAGAGTTTCAGGGAGTGATCCATCCCACAAGACATTATTTTTTCCCCAAGAAGATCATAATCCTGTGCACACAAAAATATGCACATATAGTAATTTGCAGTATACTGATTTTATTTTTATTACATGTTGAATATGGCCACACCAGCATTTTCACTACATGGAGCATGTTAAACTTACACATTTCAGGTGGAAAAACATTAACTATAATAATTGAAAACTTTCTTGTTAAAAGTACCACATGCTGGTATTCATGCCTACTCTTTCAAATACCACAAAGGAAAATTGTGTGAGACCAAGCGAAAACAAATATAAAGATATCTGCCACAACATCAAACCTGTGGAATTTACTGCTACAAGGAATATTTGAGGCACAAAGCTTAGCAAAATTCAGGAAAAGGACTGGGCATTTATATGAAGTAAGACCATCTACAGTTATAACCCCTACCCAAAGCAGTTTTTAGAGTGGTATAAATCCTCACATTTCAGGAAATAGGGAAGCAATGGAGTTACGAAGAAAGTTTTCTACCTGGGCACATTATTTTAAATTGCATACATCACAGAGCCATTAAATATGGGCAAAACAAGCCTACAGGTAACTATGCTGGTAATGTAATTCATTCCCTCCCTTATTTTCCCTTTCTGTGAAGGATAGCAAGTTGCACAGACAACGTCAGCCAAACACTCAGGAACCAAACCACCATCATGAGTTATGTTTTAAGATATTTAAAACAAGTCCTTTTTTGGCACCTTCTGCCTAATATTAGTATTATGCCCACCACCATGGAAGACCAACAAGGGTTACTCTGTTAAAGGACTTGTGGGTTGAGGGCCCTGGACTGAACAGTTTTCAGAGCAGGGGCTGCCTTAATCTGTTCTACATGTATGCCATGCAATCTATGGCACTTCAAGGACTACAAATACTGAAGTATATGGGTGTTTTAAATTTCAATTGTTTCACCTAATCACCTGCTGAAACAGACATTTGATATTGTTACAGAAACTAACCAATTTTCTTAACATGCGATAAGACTTTTGACTCTTATTTTAACCTAGCAGGTGAGATCAGTTTGGGTGCATGCTGTCCAGTCATTTGTAAAGTATTTTCAGTAGAGAACATCTGAAGACCTTTCATATTTCCCACTACTCCTGCTCTTTAGCCCTATCAAGGCAGTTGACCTCCAGGAGGCATTGCAAAATATCCAGCTTTTCCAAAGGAGATGGTGTGGGGCAGGTGTTCATTTTCTGCAGGTTCCCAAATTTAGGTTTTTTTGTTGTTTATTTTTTTCGGGGGGGGACAGGGACGGGAGATTGCAGCACATAGGACTATACAAGTCCAGTATAAAGCTACATTTTAAATATTCAATTGTTTATGCAGTTTGAGTTTGAGACATAATGTGTAAAGCTGAACAAAACACAAAAGGATAAAATGATAAACTAACCAGGATTAGTACCCCCTGCATAAATCTAAAGTTACTACCCTCTATTTTCTACTTACTGCACTTAAAACCTCATCCCTGTGCCCTTCTACTCCACCAAATATTGCAACCAGTGTATCTGTCTGAATGTTCCACAGTCTCAGTGCATGATCTGGTATAAAAACACAGAAGTTAACAAGTTAACCTTTATGCATTTGTACCTGAACAAAGTCAGTTTAGCCAACACTTTCAAGAAGAGAAATTCCATGTTAGTATTTACAGTACACCAAGTACATTCTCAGATTACTACAAGTGTCAACGGTATTCAAGCTGTGTGTTGTTACAATGTCACTTAGCACATCAGATATAGAAAGAAAGTGTTTTCTCAGCTCCCCAATACAATGCCAGGTGTCACATCAGACAAACTGCACTACTTCCTCCTTCTCTATTCTACCCTCATCTTTCAGGTAATGTTACAAGTAGCTAAACAGTGCTTGGATCTGTGATTTCACCATCTGGTATTCTCTGGGAAGTAACACTTAGATATATAAGTTTACAATAAGCAAGAATCATGCAGCCTAGATTTTCAAAGTTTCAACTATACACGTATACATAAAATAGTCAGGAAATGTAGTGTCCTATGGATCAGACTGTACATGAAGTTAGCTACAGCAATTAATTAAAGTTTCCTGTTCTTGTTCAGTCTTTTCCATAATACTGTACTACTGAAAGCAGCTTTTAGTTTATGAAATACTCATGGTTGATAATTCTTGTTATAGAGCACAGGTGTCAAACATATGACCTGTGGGCTAGAACCAGCCTGTACTCCTGGTGCTATCCACTCCTGGTGCTACCCCTGGGTCTGATCACAGCCACACGGGGCATGACATGGGGCTGGTCTGTGAGCCTGATCAGGCCCACAGACCCAGTCTTCTTCCCTTTCCCCTGCACCCTCCAGGCGGATCCCAGAGTAGCTGAAACAGGAACCCTGTGCAATGCAGTCTGGACAAAGCAGCAGCCACAGTGCACTGCACCACAGGTGGTGCCCATTTTTGGCTATGTACTGCACATGGTGCCTGCTCCAGGCAATGAGACTCATGCTGCATACAGTACAAGTCTTGGACTGGCTGGAGCAGCACCATCTGTGGCGTGTGTCCCAGAGCTTCTGGGGAGGCCACTACATGCAGTGTGGCTGCTGCTCCAGCCAGACTGTGCCTCACACGGTGTCTGTTCCAGCTGCTCTGGGATCTGCGCTGCATGTAGCACGGGTCTCAGCCTGGCTGGAGTAGCTGTCGGTTAGGTATGCTGGGGGAGAGGGTCTATGCAGCCAATCTGGCCCACAGACCAGCCCCATGTCAGATGGGGCCAGACAAGTTTAATACTTCTGGTTTAGAGATTATGATTGGCTAGACATTCTAAATAAAATTCATAATGAGCCCATATTAATATCTACATTTTCTTTCTTTCACTTGCACCAATTTTACCTAGGTAAATGCCAATAAATTAAACAGAGATCTACTGACTTACACTGGATTGACAGGAGGCTGAAACTGATGTTTTTTCGAATGCTGAACAATATCTGCAATGTTCTCATCTCATCACTAGATGTCAGGGCAACTCAGCATATAATAAATAATTTAAGTAATCGTTATCCCAAAGTTCCAACAATGCCCAACACCAGCTTGCTCAGCTGTGTCCACCAATACCCATGTATTTTCCTTTCTACAAAGTGTGATTATATGCTGTCCTCTGGAATTCCTTCTAATGTAGTAAGTGGGTTTCACATACACAAATGTAAAACTAAAGAGGTTAATTTGGTCTAGTTTCAAGGGCTGGGGTGGGGGTGGCAGGGACTCATTTTTAAGTCACTTGTCAACCTCTGTGTTTTGGTGGGTTTCCATCAGTTTCATTCACATCCAGCATCATATGTAAAGAACAAACTCTAACTTAAGTAGATGATTCTTAACCAAAAAAGGTCATGTTCTCACCTTTGCTTACAGAAAGGAGGAGATTTGGATCCCTTGGATGAAATTTTAGTTCATTGATTGCATTTCCATGGCCCACATAGTGCTAGAACAGATTTCAGAGAAAAAAAAATTATTTCTGCCCCTTGCATCGACACAAGTTTAAAACAGACACTACTGTTTGCTAATTTGTTGAGGTACAACCTAAAATTTGGTACTGTGACCACTCACCTTTATACACTGCATTGTAATGGGATTAATTATCCTAATAATACCCCTGGAACCAGCCACAGCCAGAAGAGGATGACTTGTATTGCTATCGTAGGTCCATGCACAAGTATAAAAGTTTTCATCTGCCTAAGAAGCACTATGTTAAGGACTAAAGGAACAGCTGCAGAGTTTTGCATAAGATGTTTGAACAACACATTGGTGTAGGTCCCCAATTACAGTTGTGTGAGTGCCCAGAGGCCTCTACTCAACAACTAAATATTTATTGATATTTCTATCAATACCAAATCTACCCTTCTCTGTAATACTTTTTTGTCATGCCCTCATTCTAAATTACACATCTATAATGATAATTTTGTCTGCTATCCCATCTCCTCCATTAAAAATACTCAGAGTAGGAATGAAACAAAGACCTTTACCAGTAATGATTTGGTTTAAGCTTTGGACTGCAAGCCAGGAACTGCCAGGTTTCAACCCCACATCTTATATCAACTGCTTTGATTTCTCTGTTGTTGAAAAGGAGTACACCACCTGCTTCATGGGGACGTTGGGAAGGCATGAAACACTGTACAATGTATTAGTTCTGGGAGGCTTCAGTTGATATGAAACAGGTATAACATATCAATTGCTAGGAAGGAAGAGAAGATTTCTGGGCAGAGGTAAGTTTGTACCTATAGTGAAAAATGTACTTTATCACCAACAAATGTGCTCATAGTACTGTATCCCAGGGAATATATTCATTCTCTTTCCTATGTAGTCTCTCCAATTTTGGTACACTGAGAAGGAGTAAACAGCTATTTCTCAGCTTACTCTTACAGATAATTTTAGAACAGATCATTTTTGGAGGATACATCAGCATCCACATACGACTGCAATAAACGGATTTCTCCTTGGGAATGACATTCATATAACGTAACCTGGGAGGAAGGAGAAAAGAAAGAGTTGAACGGATTATTACTTTCACATTAAATAGCATGTATTTACCAAAAGCAGCTGTATACTGATGTTCAAACAGAACATGTGATACGCATTTACTATACAGATCCCACCCACTATCTGTCCCTTTGTGTCATGTGGAAATGGTGTGATGCAAACATTCATAGTGTCTTAACCTCTGCCTCAAGAAAGCAGTCTTCATGGTGGCCTTTCCCAGGTTTGTAACATGAAGTGTATTTCATACCTTAGACTAAGTTAATACAACTAGTTCTAACTGGATTCCAATTTTAAAAAGCAACTGGTATCTAGTTTAACTTCTCTTGTATAGAAACGTGGCTTGTTTAATTTCTTTTAATTAGTTTAATTTAATGCTTTAGTTTAGTGCTTATAAAAATTGCAAGAAGGATGACCTTGGAAAATGAAGAATTTTCATTTATTCATAAGATGCTCCAGATGCTCTCCAGAAACAAATTATTTCTGAAGCTGTAATGATGTGGAAGCCTGTTAACTAAGAATCCATGAAAATTTATTTCACATAGGCTACTAATCTTTAGGTACTGTCAGTAGCTGACACACTGAAACTTATATAGATTCCACTCCACATCTCTTAGCCCTTTTTACACAGTACTCCAAAAGCTAGACTTCAGGGGAAAAACATTTGTATCTCTACTGTTTACATCAGGGGTGGTCAGCCTGCAGCACGTGTGACACAAGCACAGGCATCCTGTGCATGTGGAACGCAGCAGACTGGGGAAGTGACAGTGGCAGATAGGGTGGCAGGTAGAAAACAGAGTAGCAGATTGGGCAGAGATCACAGGGCAGGAAGCAGAAAGCAGAGCAGCCAACTAAGCAGACGAAGGGAATCAAAGAGGCATTCGGGGAGGATACAGGGCTAATCTGTGGAATGCCTATCAAAAAGGCTGGCCCCCACTGGTTCCCATGAGTGAAGAGGTTTTAATAAAACAGATAACTGTATTCTCAAATAGCTCAAGTGTACCATCACACTATACTCTACTGGATTTGTTTTTCTTGGGCACATTTACAAACTCTGGGAGAAAACAGACACACCATTTCACAGCATAGTATTTTAACACAAGGCATAAGTAGAGTGACTGGAAGAAAGAGGAACTGACAAACAAAGACACAACCACAGGGGCATATCAGGTAGAAATGGAGTCTGTTACTCACTCTGTTGCTGCCTACAGTGGCAAAAACTAACGGGTCACCTTCCTTACTGTGCCAGTTAAACTGGACTCCAAACAAAGGCTGGCCATGGTCCTCCTGTAAAGGAAAAGCCAAATCAGAAATGCAAAGGGACAAAGATTACAGATGCTTGTTTCTAAGAAATGAAACTCATTCCATAGGGCAAACTAACTTACTTGGTGCAGCCTCTTCCCACACTGCTATGTTTGCATATGAATTTTATGAACATTTTTAAAAATTTGTATCACAAAACTCTGTTGTCTTAATGCCAGTAAAGTAGGGGTGCTCAACTCCTGGCCAACAGGCCGTATCAGGCCTGCAGAGCCCAGTCATTCAATCAGCAGGCATCTCCAAGGGCCTGAAAATTTGGCAGCACAGGAACAGTGACAGCATTAACTGCTGCTCCCCTGCTTCTGAATTTCTGGACTTCTGAGGAGCTCTGCAGGCAGACAGTGTGACCCTGTAAAGTTAGATGGGGCACGCAGGGCTGGTGTGGCATGGGGCCCAATCTGAGAGGGACCCAGCTCACAAACCAACCCCACACTATTCACCTGGTCCAAGGAGCTGAAAGATTGAACACCACTGTACTAAGGTACATTCTATTTCTCTGGCATTTTAAAAGGAAAGAAAATATTTTGTCTAATGATTTAAGACTGAAACTGATCATTAGAACTCCCAGGTTCTATTTGTAGTTTTTGATATCTGCTTTTGTCATGTGACCTTAGAAGAGGCAACTTGCGTCTGAGACCAGAGGCCTACAGTCTCTAGCTGTGCTAGCACAGCTATGGCAGCAGAATCCCGTAGGAAGATGCAACATATACCTCCAGAAGCGTTTTTTCTGACTCTTTAGCACCCACCTCTGAATGACAGGTCCTCTTCTATCATAGCTATTCTGAATAGAGAACACAGTCTTCTGACACCCCCAACCAATGTAGCTGCGCCAGCAACACTTTGTAGTGTAGGCCAGATTACATCTACATGAATATTTCTTTATACTAATACAATATACATCCAGACTATTACTCAAATCGTAGTATAAGGTGTATCAGAAGTACAGGTAAAAACTATATGGGTTATAACTGTCCATAACAGGCACAAGCAGACAGTAGCAGCTTGTATGTCTTAGTTTTTAACTAGGCAACTATAATGAAATAGTAGAGGTTCCCAGTATAAACATGGTGATTATGTTCCTAGCTACAACACCTCTGTGAAGTTAACAATTAAACTAGTTTCCAAGCATTTGGTTGAATTAGGACAGAATTGCCAAACGTTAAAATAACCGTGCACAATCTAAATCTGTAAAAGATACAGATACACTTATAACAAATCTTAAAAGCTAATAAAACAATTGATGCTTATAACCATCTTGGCCAACCCAACTAAGGGAAAAGGACCCAGACAGCATGGAAGTCCTACAGAACCCCCTAGGTGAGGCCTGCCTTGGGATGCCACCAAAGGGTGATGTTTAAGATGGCCTTTCTACTATGGTTCTTTTGAATTTTATGTTGTGTTTGTTAGGGGGAGAAGTTAAGAGTTTTTTTGGGACAGCCACAGACCCTCTGTTACTCCCAGGGAAGATGACCTGGGAGTAACATTGAGGGGAGGAACTCCCATGGGCCTGAGGCAGGAGAATGGGAAGAGGTTTCCTATGCCTAGATGTGCATGTGGGTTGGGAAGTACAGTTAGAATTGGCTGCAGCGTTTGCTCATATGAGGCAGGGAAGCAGTAGTGGGAAAGAAAGACAAGGACTCAAATTTTCACATTTTGTGGTGTACTTTGCAGAGTCTACTATTGTTCCTTATCTGTGGGGTTTTTATCATTTATTTTAAGTGGCCTTGAGGCTTCCTGAACAGGGCAAATATAAATTTAAAAAACAATATAAGCAGTGACCAAAATGGATGTCCTTTAATAACTAACAAAGATATTTTGTTGGATAGATACCTGGCTGGGGTATTATGATCCCAGCACTCATTTCTGCCCACGGCAGGGGGTCGGACTCAATGATTTGTTCAGGTCCCTTCCGACCCTAGGAACTACGAAACTATCTAGTCTGTATTTCCTTAGCTTGTTAATGATACCATCAGGAGACTGCCAAAAACCCTGCTAAAAATCAAGCTCTTTCATATCCACTGGTCTCCCCTCATCCGCAGAGCCTATCACCTTATCATAGAAGGAATTCAGCTTGATCAGGCATGACTTGTTCTGCATGAATCCATGCTGGCTTTCCCTTACAACCCTATTCTTTAGGTGCTTCACAATGGATTCCTTGAGGACGTGCTCCACAATCTTTCAAGGTATTGAGGTAAGGCTGACTGGTCTGTAGTTCCCTGGATCCTCCTTCTTCCTCTTCTTAAGGATGGGCACTATACTTGCCCATTTTCAGTCATCCAGACCCTATCCTACCACCAAGAGTTCGCAAAAAGGATAGCCAATGGCTCTGAAATTACCTTAGCCAGCTTCTTTGGTACCCTTGGGTACACCCTATCTGGCTCTTCCAACTTGGAAGTATCTAGCTTCCCCAACATGTTCTGCCATTACTATAAGCTGTTTTTCTCCTTCCCTCTAAGGCCAACTGCACTGCCACCTAGGAGCTGCCATTATTTGTGAAAGCTCAAGTAAAGAAAAAGGAATTAAAATACTTCAGCCTTCTCTAACTAGATTGCCTCCTGCATCCCATAAGGGACCTATGGTTTCTCCAGTCTTCCTCTTACTTTTGACATATCACTGGAATCCCTCTTTATTCCACTTTCTATAGAATTCATTTTGAGTTTCAACTCCTTGAAGAAACTGCTGTCTAGGTCGAGGCTGGTCTTCTGTTGCACTTTCCATTCTTCCACCATTCGGGATAGCTTGCTCCTGCACCCTTCAAAGAGCCTCGTTAAAGTACAGCCAACTCTCTTGGATGGCTTTTCCCTTCAGGCTTGCCTCTCATAGGATTCTACACACTAAGTCCCCAAGTTTACTAAAGGCTGCTTTTCCGAAGTCCCATGTCCTTATTCAGCTGTCCTCCTTCCTTCCGCCCCATAGGATCTTGAACTCTATCATTTTGTGGTTGCTGTCACCCAAATTACCTTCCACCTTCACAGTCTCAACCAATTCCTGTCTGTTTACATACATGTTACACATACAGAGACACATATTGATCGATCGATAGATCGATAAATATTTTTAAAAGATGGCCAGACAACCTACAAATGGGTGCCCTTAAACAGGAAGTGCCAGCATCTCCCCAGGACAGACAAGCCACCAAGGTGCTGCAGAAAATTAAGCTTGCCTTAGGTTACCACTACTTAAAGGCAAGTCATACAGATCAATTGTTCCCCATTCTGGTATTTGTTCCGATTGCTAAAAAAACAAACAAACACAAAACAACACATTTTTAAAAGGCTGTGTATCCATATCACAAGACATGAAGGCAACCCAAATGATCACACTTCAGTCAGACCTATATACATAAATACAACCATAAAGGAGTTAAATTAGTCAAGAGCGTTTCAGTGGTGATAATCAGTTTGTAAACATAAGGTAGTTTGACCTTGCTCCTGGTTAGAGTGGGGAAAATTGCAGAAATAACACCCTGAAGCAGGTACCAAGACCAAAACTATTAACATCACCCAGATACCAAGAGGGGGCACATGGATAGCTAGCTCTATAATCATGTCAAGAATCTGAGGTTGACTTCAAAGGACAAATATGTTTTATACCCTTGGTACTGACATTAACTCAAGAAACTGCTGTTTTCTTAGACGCACACATTCTCTTTAAAAAGAAAAGACTCTAGTGCATATGCATGTGTACTGGGATTATTTATTTCTTAAACTTTGAGTCTATACACATACCAGTTCTCACTTCCCACCACATCCTAACCAGAAAATGGAAAAGATTCTGGTTACCTTTATAGAATGTAAATAACTAGTTTGCAAAAAGTAGCTTAAGACTAACAGGAAATTAAGGCTGCTTTATTTGGAAAGTTATACTTCCTTGTTTTCCTGGCACTTAAGCTACACCTAAAGTTGCCCATACACCAAAGTTGGAAAAACATTTTTAGAGTAATGTTTTTTTCAGAACTGATCATAATGATTTTACATCCAAAGCAGTGAGGAATGAACACAACTGAAGTTTTCCTTAAGGACAAACTGGGACAAAACCAGTAAAGATGACGGGGAAGGAGAATGGGAACATTTTATTCCACTGGATAATAACATGAAATTCAGTTTCTTCAACTTGTTGCATTGCTTTTTCATTAGAGTACAAGAGATGTACTCCCAAAGGTTAGTAAATCTCACGCCAAGTGGTACAAACTGCTTCCCAAAGGGTCATAAATGAAGTTTCCAGTTCATATAGAACATTTAATTATGATAATTTTGACTGTACTCATTACCATAATACTGCTCAAAATTGCAGGATTAAATTGGAGCAAGAGATTCCCAACCTCAAGGGCTCTATAGCTTTGTCAGTATACACGTTTCTGTTGTGCAGTCCAATGAGAATTAAGAGAAGTCTATTAAAAATTATCCTGCTCAACACCACTCAAATTCTGCCTTGATAATTTCTTACATTTTGGCTCTCCTTACACGGGATCTTTCCTTAGAGCCAACTCTAAGTCACTGAGAACCTTTAAACGGAGTTCAATTAGCTTTTGGTTAGCCCTCTGCTAATTTTTTTAGAAAATCTGGACTGCAATAACCTCCTCGCAGACAGAAAAAAAAACTGATCTCAGAAATATTACCAACACTCAAATTCAAAATTCAGAAGCTATTAAATAAATGGGGGTGCTGACGCCAATTTTGAAGCATGACTTCAAACCACAAAAGTCAATTTATGGACACACTTAACAAGAATTGTTAGAACATCAATTGATCCTGATGGATAAAAAACTTTCAGTATTTCCCTTCCTTCCCCATACCAAATATTTTCAGAAGAGCTTTTAAATGCCTGAAACTGAAGAATATAGATGAAAACTAGTAAACATACATAACTGAAGCATGACAGAACTCCGTTCAGTAGCTTAGAACCAAAACCTGTAAACATTTTGATTAATCCCAGCATGAGCTTCAACACTTACAGATTTTAAAATGAAAACATCCCTCAGGAAGAGCAAGACCACAGAGCAGCATCATGCAAACAAGAAAGAACCAAAAGGAACAGACTGCTCAGTCTTCCAGTCCCAAGGCCATCAGCTTTATCCCCAGGGAGCACGTGAAGAGGATTTTACAGCTGTTTTACAATAAGCAAGACATTTGTTTAAACCACCATTTCCATATTCACAGCATCTGACACACAATGGACACCACTACCATCACCTACCGTACATCATCAGTTTAAGGCTTATTTATACATACCTTGAGACTATTTACACATTTGAAGGAGTATTTGCACTTCTTCGATTTCCATTTGCCTTTTCCCCAGCTTTTCCTCCCTGGTGCATTGGGGGTGTTTGTAGGGGTGTCGGGGCGCTCAGTGTTAGTACCGCTTTCTATACTAACAGCATCATCCTGAAAATAATTACATTGGATTGACGTTATTAGACATTAGCACCTAGCTTGTAAAAGCGACAGGTTTTCCAGTATGCGATGCTACAAAATCAATTCTCAACTCTTCTGTGAAGTAGCCACACGTTCTCCACATTTTATAGAAAGGTGTAACTAAATCAGAGAGATTGGTGGTCTGATTTCAAAGCTAGCGAGCACCTACAGCTCCCACTGGACTTAAGTCTCAGTGGGTGCATCTACAAGAGATGCTACATCACTGCAGTGACAAGCTACAGGGATGTAGCATTGGCAGGCGGGCACAAATCGTGATGCTGACACTACTGCACAGTAGCAACAAGCTACTGCACAGTAGTGCCAGAAATGACCTGTGCGGTGCCAGGACTGTGCAATAACGGTGGTTACTGTGCACTCATTTATTATTTGCTTCAACAATCCATGGCATGTGTAGACGTGCCCAGTACCTCTGAAAAATGAAAGGCTGCAAGCGAACTCGCCAAGCCATGGAGGGATTTACCCCTTTTCTGGTCATTTCCCTGCAAACCAAAAAACGTCCTCAGAAGCTCAGCTTCATTGGGGTAGACTTCACCCTGAGTCTTTGCAAATCTCTGCGCATTTCCCAATTTCACCCCCACTTAGCCCTCCACCACAAATTCTAGTCAGAAGTTATCCCAGGTCAACCCAAGGAAGATAATTCATGGATATGTCTGAAGCCTTCACATATTTCTCTGGAAGCTTACTTTGCCAGCACCGGGAGCATTTTGCTGGTACAAGCTAACCAGCAACATCATCTGGTATAGATGTTGGTACCAAGTAAAAGTCTTTATTCTGGTATAAGCTAGATGCAATACCACATACAGTCACACCATCATCAGCATAATCATTCCAGTAAAGACAACTTGTGACAACAACCAGCTCAGATATGCCAAGACAATTTTTTAAGGATACACCTGCCTTAGAGAGGCAGTGAGCTCCCAAGAAGCTTTGTCTGTTATTCTTAGAAGTGGGAGTCACCCTTTTTCTCTGATGGGCCAAGTCCTCTGCAGCTCTGGTCAAAGAAGCAAAACCCTTGGGGTCATTCCTTACCTGAAGCTGTCCCCAAAACTGTATAATAAGCTAACCACGGAAGTGGATGTGTGTGTGGAACAGGCAACAGAAAGGCACAAACACGACAGAGCACAACTTCCTAGCTCCAGGTAATGGCTATGTCTGTTCAATTAGTAATAACTATTAAGGTGGAGCCCACGGTACTAGGCATCATCCACATACAAAGACATGGCCCAATGGCCTAAAAAGCTAAGTCTGAGCTCATACAAGTGTGACAAACTATAGGAAGGGGAAGACAAGAACAATGGTAACAAACTGAGGAGGATTCATGGCTACATGCACAAGTCAATGATTCCACCATCCACAAAAACTTTGGCAAAGTCACCTCTCCAACAGCTACTGTTAGTTCACTACACACGAAAGATGTCACTGCAGAAGTCCGGAGGACTGACTAAAAGAACTGAACAACAGCTCTTGGGACTATTTCTGACAGAATGCTCTATGCATGCAGAACAGACTAGAGAATGCAACAACTGAAAAACTGGAAAAGGGAGGCCGAGGTGAGATTTAGTGTTAAGCAGCGATCCGAGTTTTCCATTTCCCACAGGAAAATGGAAAAACACACAGATTTTCCCTTTTGAGAAAAACACAGGATTTTGCATTTTAACACACAAACACACAAATTTTCCATTTTTGCAAAGAGTTCCAGCCTGCAAAGGGCTTATGAGAGCAGGAGGAAGGCAGCCAGGCAGGGGGCACCATGTGCACAGATAGGCATGCACATGGCTGCCAGGCAGCCTGGACAGCAGCTCCCCGCAGGTAAGTCTGGTGGGGGAACATGGATGGAGGCCTACATAGGAAGGGAGAGAGGGGGTTGGGCAGGGCTGGGACTGCTGCCGCTGCCCAGCTGGGGTGGTACATGGGGCTTGAGGCTATGCACACCCACAGAGCCTCAGTGGGGAGCGGAACAGAGCCAAGGGCATCTCGTCTAGGGGATGGGCAGTGGGTCTGCCTCCCCACTGCTGCATACTCTCAGGAGATGGCATGGGGGGCACGTGCTCCCTCTCACAAGATCTGTGCATGGGAGGGGTTGGGGCAGACTTGGGCTCCCTGCCCTGCTGCCCTTCTCCGGGGCCTCTGCAACCCACTGGGTAGGATCCAGCATGGCAGAGCAGAAAGGGGCTGGGCGGGGAAGCTCCTTGCTGCTGCGAGCCCCATGTCAGCCTAGTGAAGTACCCCCTGCCTGTCTGGCAGCATCTGGGGGGTACCTGGTGCAGAGTTGTGCCTCTCACTGTTGTAGGGCAGGCAGATGGCACCTTGCCATGGCAGTGTGGGGCTTGCAGTGGCACCGAGCTATCCCAACCAGCCCCACTCTACCCTGCCACATCAGGTCCCACCCGCTGGGTCACAGAGGCCCCAGTGGAAAGCAGCAGGGCAGAGAGCCCAAGCCTCCAGCAAGCAGCCTGCACCCAACAAGAGAACCACTACATTATATACTGAAACTTATTCTGTGAGTAAAGCCCAAGCTTTTGAGTGACAAGAGATATAGTAGACATTCACTCATTAGCAAGATTAATTAGACAGACTGTTGAAAACTGGGGACTTTCATGAGTTAGACAAATGAAGGAGAGTAAAGACAATGTGTCTGTGTCATGAAATGTATATTGTTCAGTTACTTTGATAACTGTAATTTAGTTTAACTTACAATAATTCATGAAGTACTTTAGAAGGTCTAGGCATTACAATGCTCTGTAAAATAGCCTCGCTTTCACAAAAAAAGCCTTGATTCTCTACTCTGTAATCTAAACCTTACTCTATTAAGCTGTTGACATTTAGCATCCATTAGACTTTGCTGAGAGTTGAAGAACAGCTTCATGTGACACAGACACTATTGTGCGAGGTCTTACTATGTAAGATTTTTAAGTAAAGCCAACAGTCACCTGAGCTGCATGCAATAACAGTTTCAAGAAACAGCTTCCTACACAACATTACATATGCTTCCCCCGCCATATAAAAGACATTCAAACTGTTCTCTCTCTTCCTTCCCACATTTATAAGTCAAAGACAAATATTAAAGCTAACAATAAGACCTGTAAAAGATGTAAAACACTGTGTATTTAACAGTTACAAAATTAAGTTTTCTGTACTCTGCTATACAGAAAGCAAGCATGCAAATTAGATATAAGGGGAACTGAAAGCCAAAGTACAGAACTCAGCAAAGATGATAGAGATCAAATATAAGAAAAATGTAACAGGCTCTGGCTAATGTTTTACTACATTATAAATTGTCATACAGGTCATTACTGTATACCATGTCTCACAACAACCAAAGACAGTCTCTGCTTCACTGAGTTTACAATACCAAAACTTTTAGCTTTTACTCTGGCAAAACTCTCTTCAAATTCACTTGTGTCAAATACAAGTGCTGTCTTTATTTGTTGCAGTTTGCTGGCTCTGAATGACCTCTGCAGGGGGTCTGCCCACTGCCTGATGGTCTGAGCTAACTGAACAGGGACTACAAGACTTTATTTCAAATGAGACAAAATACAAGATGGTACATCTGGAAAAGGAAACATTAAAAAGCTTTATAAAAGAGTGAGTCTGGGAGAGAAAAGAAGGAAGCAGTTTAAGAGTTGGGAGAAGACTAAAGAAAGGTGGAATCAGCGGAGAGGAGGAGGGGCAATCTGGTGAGGACTGAATACAGTCCTAGAGATCAAAAGAATGGAAATAAATACAGGAACTGAGCTTTTTGGACTCCTGAAGGTGAAGATGGAAACTAAAATGGACAAAGGCAAGGAAGCCAACAAAGGATTTGTGGAAGACAATGGATTCTTGCAATTATTAGAATAGTAGGAAAGGTACTACTTCAGCACACTTTGACAATGCAAGAGAAGCTGAAGGGGATCCTACAGCAGTGAAGGCAACTGACAACAAAAGCACAGAACAGATTTTTAGGAATAGGGGCCGTAAAGAGAAAGAAAGTGGGGGGGAAACAGAGAGCTGTGAGCTCCTTAAGCAGCCCAGAAAACAATCCAGCACTTCTTCAGGCTCTTGGATGCATCAGCTCAAATGAAAGCTATTCCCTTAACCCAATCAGGATGCTAGGGCACCTCTTTTTGTGTTTGACACAGAAACAACATCCCACAAGCCACCCTTATTAGGGCCTCTATGGGTAAAATTATCCAACAGGGCTGGCTGGTCCCAGGTCCCTGGCCACTATGAGGCAAATCACACTGTTAGAATTAGTTAACAGGGCCGTGCAAAACACCATCATTTCATTTTGATGTCCATTTTGCCATTTCAAAAGGACAGTGTTTCATTTCATTGTTTTGTCTCGAAGCACCGTCCCATTTCATTTCATCAAAATTGTGGTGTTGTTTTGACTCATTTCAACGTTTCACCCATAGGCTATAAAGGGGATTGATGCCTAAAACATTTTCATTTGTTGCCTGATTCAGATGCAAATTGCAGGGATGGTAGCCGCTTCCAAGGGGACAAAGCCCGCCAAGTTTCAAGGAGATAGGTGCAGAGTTTTATCAGAAAATGCACCTCCAAGTCTTGGAAGCAAAATTCACGACGCTTGCCAACAGTGGCAACCTCCTGTCATCTGGCGCACAGATCCAGGGACCCACACCCCTGGGAGGGCTGCAGGGCTGTGCTGGACTCCTCCTGGGGGCGTGGGTCTCTGGATCTGTGCCGGACGACACGAGGCTGCCACATGGGACTGGCGCTGGGCATAGCCCACATCCAGCACCAGGGAGGACTGATGCTGCTGCTGGCCCCAGGCAGCAGCAGCAGCTTCCTGTCATCCGGGCGCAGATCCAGGGGCTCATACCCCTGGGAAGGCTGCAGGGCTGTGCCAGACTCCTCCCGGGGACGTGGGTCCCCAGATCTGCGCTGGATGACAGGAGGCTGCCGCTGCTGCCTGGGACCAGCGCTGGGCTCCATGAAGCTCAGCCCAGTGGCGGAAGGTGGAGCGCAGCCCTGGCTCTGCCCACCTCCCGCCGCTGGGCTGCACTCTGATCAGCTCTGCCAGCCCCAGGGAGCACAGCCCCGGCTCTCCCCACCTCCTGCTGCCGGGCTTTGTTCCGTGGGGCCGGCAAATCATAGAAGTAGGGTCAGAAGGAACCTTGTAGATCTTCAAGTCCGACCTCCCACCTGAGCAGGAGAAAAACCGGGCTCAGAGGACTCCAGGCAGGTAGGCATCAAGCCTCTTCTTAAAGACTCCCAGGGTAGGAGCCAGCACCACTTCCCTTGAAAGTTGGTTCCAGATCCTAGCCGCCTTAACTGGGAAGTAGTTCTTACGGATGTCTAATCTAAACCTAGTCTCCAACAACTTGTGGCCATTATTCCTTGTTATGCTAGAGGGCACTAGGGAAAACAAGGTCTCTCCCAAGCCCTTCTGGTCCCCCCTAGTGAGTTTACAGACAGTCACCAGGTCCCCCCTCAGCCTTCTCTTGTGAAGGCTGAACAGGTTCAGGTCCCACAGTCTCTCATTGTAGGGTCTGCCCTGTTGTCCCCGGATCATGCGGGTGAACCTCCTCTGGACCCTCTCAACGTTGTCCACATCCCTCCTGAAGTGGGGCACACAGAACTGGACACAGTACTCCAGCTGCGGCCTAACCAGTGCCGCATAGAGGGGGAGGATCACCTCCTTGGCCCTACTCGAGATGCACCTGTAGATGCATGACAAGGTCCGACTAGCCCTGCCAACCGTGACCTCGCATTGTTGGCCCATGTTCATCTTGGAGCCAATAATGACTCCAAGATCCCCTTCTGCCTCCATGCTCTCAAGGAGGGAGTTTCCCATCTTATAAGTGTGCTGCTGGTTACTACTGCCCAAGTGCAGCACCCTGCGCTTGTCAGTATTGTAACACATCCCGTTTTTGTTAGCCCACCCCTGTAACCTATCCAGATCTTGCTGCAGTCTTTCCCTCCTTACTAGCGTGCTCATCTCACCCCAAATTTTGGTATCATCAGCAAATTTAAAGAGGTTGCTTTTCACCCCATTGTCCAAATTGCTCATAAAGAAATTGAACAGCGTGGGTCCAGCCCTGGGGGACTCCGCTGCCCACTTCCCCCCAGGTCAAATATGACCCGTCCACCACCACCCTCTGAGTATGACCCTTCAGCCAATCTGCCATCCATCTGACTGTGTAGGCATCGATTCCAGAGTCACCTAGTTTTTTAATGAGGATAGGATGGGAGACGTGTCAAAGGCCTTGCTGAAGTCCAGAAAGACTACGTCCATGGCAACACCTGCATTCAATGCTTTTGTGACCTGATCATAAAAGGCAATCAGGTTGGTCTGACATGACCTGCCCCTAATGAAACTGTGCTGGTTGCCCTTAAGCATCATCCCTGAAGCCAGCCCATCGCAGATGTGCTCCTTGATGATCTTCTCAAAGAGTTTCCCTAGGATTGAGGTAAGACTGACGGGCCTTTAGTTGCCCAGGTCCTCCAGCTCCATCCTCACAGCCAGCACAGCCCCAGCCCAGTCCGCTTCCCGCCTGCACTCCAATCAGCTCCACCAGCCCCATGGAAAGCAGCCCGGTGACGGGAGGCAGAGTGCAGCAGGGGCAACTCCCTGCATTCTCCCCCAAGTGCCACTGCCGTCCCCTTCCCCTGCCTGATCTGCTGCTCTGCTTTCTGCCCCCTACCTCATCTGCCACTGTGCTGTCTGTCCCCTCCCCAGTCTGCTCTGTGCCAGGCTACCAGTGCTACTTGGGCTGCAGGTTGGCTGCCCCTGGGCTGAAACAGCAAAATGGTACGTGTTTGTGGCCAAAAACTTCAAAGAAAGTTGCGCTGCTGAAACGAAGAGTTAAGGATCTGAAGCAAAACTCTGTTGAAGTGATGAGTCAACTTTTGACAGTTGTGGCCTCTTCAGCAGGTACAGAAAGAACATGTTCTTCACTTCTGATGTTCCCTTCTGTTCCACGACTAGGTCATTCATAACTGAGAAACTCATGTAAATCAGAAAACCAGGAAAGCTTGGGTTTTTTCTTTAACTTGTGAATCAAAATTAGGTATGAGGCTGAGACCTTAGTTTTCAGATCCTGACTCATGGCACTGCCTTACAAGGGGACAGAAGCAATAGTAATTTTAAGCCTACAGAGTCCAATTCTGACACCCAGGTGCCCCAAGTCCGATACAAAAATTTATTTCAAAATGCATGAGCAGTGTTGGGGAGGTCTCAGGATGAGGTTCACATCACGCAGCACACAGGAGTGGGCATACATACATAAGGAAATTAATGGGAGATGCTAAATCCCACCACACCCTCTTTTGGGTTTAGAAGCTTGGCTAAAGACCCAAGTTACATTCTGGAATTCATAGACCGAAACACTCTGCTGGACTTAAGTGCCAAAGTTGGAAATGGTATCCAGATTGTAGTCATATTGGTCTAGAGGAAAAAGGAATCAAAACTCATGGCAGAGGTGATATCTTTTAGTAGACCAACTAGATATCTCCAAAAAAAATTCTTTATTTGCAAGCCTTCAGGCACGGGCACCCGTCATCAGGTGCAGGAGATTGCAAAGATATGAATTTTCATTTCTACCTAGAAGAACTTTTACAAAGTTGGAAATAGAAGTCTGGCATGTTATTTTCAAAACACCTGCTGGATGAGAGAGGTATCAGGTACCACCTTCAACATAGCAATCTAGTGATTACAGCATCCACCCAAGGGGGAGACCTGAGTAGAAACTTGCATCACTCACTAAGGAGTTAACCTTTTAACCCAAATGGGAGACTCTTTGTTTTGTGGCTGTCTCAATGCATCTTGTGTCTCAGGATAATGGACTGAAGCCCCTAACTATCTCCTCCCACCTGAGCACCTTCTTCACTTAACTGTAGAGTTGTGCTTATTCGTGCTTTGTCTCTTTGTCGCAAGGCATCATGTAATATGTTGTACAGTGGAGTGCACCTTCAACTGGAGGAGTGGCGAGTGCCTCGCCCCTGACTTGATTGTATCTTGGGGATCAGGACAGTTTTAGGAAGTGAGAGCGTGGAGTTTGTACTTGGTAAAACTGAGGCAGGCATTGAACCTTGATCTGCTACTTTCTGCAGAAGAGCTCTAACCACAAGGCTATCTATCTATAGATAGATAGATAGATAGATAGATAGATAGATCGATCTATCTATATATCTATAAGGTGAGCAGTAGCTCCACTAGTTGTGTTTTGGAGTGAAAGTGGCTGAGACTGCAATTTCTTGCTGTACTCTTTCCTGTCTTTATGTAGTAGGTGTGCTCAAAGCAGGCCTATCAGATTGGCATCTTCAGTGGGCTTGGGCTTAGTATAAAGATCCCAAATGGGCTTAGATGCGAGGCAGTCATGCCTACACGATGTCAGTTCTGGACACGTGGGGATTTTGTTCTTTGCCAAGTCCTTTCTGCCTAGGAGGTTACAGCAAGGGTTAGCACTCTTCTGGAGGAGTTTGTGAAGAAGTCCTCTTTTTTGTGCTTCTGAACCATCATGACCAGAAACAATCAGTTCAATTTACAGAATACAGATGCTTCTTTTATTTAACTAATCAGTTAGCTTTACATATTAAATGGGATTCAATATGGCTCTTTTGTGTTGTACCTAACACTTAACCTAGTTTTAACTAATAAAAAAATTAATTAAAATGCAGACAATCAGCATTTTAATTGAAATCAGATTTCTACCCTGAAGAAGCTTTATGAACATCCCAAAAACAAAAACAAATTGTTTGGCAAGTAGGTAATGATGAACGAGGTGATTATTGCATTTTATTATGTTAATATATATCAAACTGTTTCTAAACTGTAAAACTTCTCAACTGTATACTTAATATATCCTTCAGGTTAGTAGAGAAGGATAGTAGAGACGAGTATCAAATTGGTAGAGGTTATATTTAACTATCAATACCTGCCTTAATAGTTACCACCTACTGAGAATCTGTTATTCTTTAGGAAAAAAGAACCAAAAAGCAATGAATAAAAATAAACAGGACATGATTTCTTAGATATCCATATATTCCTTGGCACTTATATGTTTCTAACTTTCTGGTCATTCTTTCACGTATGAGATCTGAGAGACATTTCCATAGATTTTAAAGTTAATTTCCGAGATCTCAGTCTTACAGTGACCTCTGTTCAGTCTATTTGTAGCCCCTTGCAGGATGGAGAAAGGGAATACTTACTGAGACATTTTTCTACAAAGGTCAAGTCACAATTTATTGTAACACTGCACTGAAAAGTGTTTTTACAGAGATGTAAGTACCTATGCACATATACAATAAAACATCACTGTCAAACTCAATTCCTCCACCTGGCCTTACTTGCTTTTTAATCAACTGGTAGGGCTGTGTGAGATGTCGCTGAGTGTTTCATTTCGAAGCTGTTTTGACGCATTTTGAGCTCAAAACAGCAAAATTGAAATAAAAAAGCATTGAAACAGCTTCAAAACGTTTCGAATTTTGAAACAGCCCGGTGGCAGGAGGCAGGGGAGAACCAGGGCTGCGCTCCAAGTGGTTCTGCAGCCCTATGTTGCTCAGCCCGGTGGGGAACGTAGCCCTGGCTCTCCTCACTTCCCACTACAGGGCTGCACTCTGATCAGCTCCACCAGCGCCATGGAGCGCAGCCCTACGACAGTCAAGGACTGAGAACTAAGGTCTCAGCCTCATACCTAATTTTTATTTATATGTTAAAAGAGAAAGCCCAAGCTTTCCTGGTTCACATCAGTTTCCCAATTATGAATGACCTAGTCGTGGAACAGAAGGGAACATCAGACATGAAGAACATATTCTTTCTGTACCTACAGAGGAGGCCACAGCTGTCAAGAGTTGACTCATCACTTCAACAGTTTTGTTTCAGATCCTTAAACCTTTGCTTCAGCAGCGCAACTTTCTTTGAAGTTTTTGGCCACAAATACGTACATCTGGCTGTTTCCGCTCAGGGGCATTCAACCTGCAGCCCGAGTAGCACAAGTAGCACTGGCAGTCTGGCAACACACAGACTGGGGAGGAGACAAGCAGCCCAGTGGCGGATGGGGCAGGGAGCAGAAAGCAGTGCAACAGATCAGGCAGGGGAAGGGGATGACAAGTGACATTTGGGGGAGGATGCAGGGATAAGCTGTGACATGCCTGCCCAAAACAGCTGCCCCTCGCTGTTTAAGACAGTGCTAAGGAAATTCAGGCCTTCAGGCAGGCCTACCTGATGTGCCACACACAAGTATACAAGCCCCTATATACACCCCCCATCACACACACAATCTTTTCAGGACCCTGCACCATTGCCACCTGTTACCAGAAGCCCAGCACACACATGTGCACAGGGCCCCGCCAATCCCAGACTTCATGTCTCTACTCTGCCCGTAAGGAGCCCCCCATTTCCATTTCCCCCCAAAAAACAGACCCCATGGGCGGGGGGCAGGAACCCCTCCCCCCATGACACCTGTGATGCTGCCCCCACGTGGCCGCCCGCGGGCCTGTTCCATTCCGAGCGGGGGGGGGGGGGGGGTTCCCTGCCCCCCGCCCCAATGGATGCGCCTGGCCGGCCCTGGGCCCCTGCGGCCCCGAAGCGGAGGGTGGCCCGAGGCCGCCTCCAGCCTCCAGCCCCGCCGCCCCGCTCACGTTCTCGTCGCCGGACAGGTCCCCAGGGTTGCTGTTCTCGTCGCTGCTCAGCTTCTGCTTCTTGGCCGGCATCTCGCCGCCCGCGCCCGCCGCCGGCGCCTCTCCCCGCTCAGACATCTTCCCCGCCCCCCGCCACGCCGCCGCAAAGCGCGCCCGGGCGGGCTAAGGCAGACACGCTGCCGTAAAGCGCTTCCCCCACCTTTGCGCCGTGTCGTAACGCGCAGCTGCCACACTGCAGGAAAACCCCCGGCCGCCTGCGTGCAGGGGCTGAGCCGCTTTAGGCGGGGTGGGAGCGGGGCTGCTTCGGGTCCTGGGAACTCGGGTTCATATGTACGTTGTCATGTGCATTATAGCCCATCTCCAGGTCCAGCTCCCGCAGCCCCTCTGCCAGTGTCTGTGGGGTCTCCTGTTGCTGGAGGAAAGACCTCCCAAAGCAAGGGGGAGAAGTGCCCGCCACCCTGAATTGGGCACCCGTGTCTGAAAATAGCCGCTGGCGGGCCTATTCTGCAAAAGGGCGAGGGGCGTCATCCCATAGCACCTGCCATTTTCCAGTTTAAAAAGACACTAGATCCTTTGTTAATAGGCCCCAGGGCCTCAGGCCAGGTTACTGTGTTTCAGGTGGAAGCGAAAACTCATACAGCTTGGTTAGCAGGAGTTAAAAAACAATTGGCAGGGTTGTGAAATAGGAGCTTAGTGACCAGGAGCAGCAAACTGCGGAGTGGCAGAACAAAGGCTGGCTTTCTTGCTGCAACCTCAAGACCATTCAAAAGGAGAGGGTCATTAATGCCTGTGGAAAGAAGGGATCTAAAGTATATCATGGTGTGCATTCAGCAGGGCACCCCAAAGGAAGGCAAGGTCTAACAGTCACAAACTGCTGGACAACTATTTTACATTGGACATAAGGAAAAACTTCTTTACCGTCTGAGCTTCCAAAGTCTGGAATAGACACCCTCCCCCCCAGAAGTGGTGCAAGCACCTACTCTGGATACCTTTAAGAAATGCTTTGATGCTTATCTTGCTGGAGTCATCTGACCCCAGCTGACTTTGTGCCCCTGGGGCACGGGGCTGGACAGATCTCACAAGGTCCCTTCCAGCCCTAATGTCTATGCAATCTATGAAATCTATGATAAATGATAATGAGCCATGAAATCAAGTGACTCCCACATGACTAGAAATGCTGCTGCCACTGCCAGGCAGTTGGTTTTAGACTTCAGGTGGAGCAGGAATCAAAGTGGGGTGTAAATGCACCAGTGCACCCTACCCCCATGGATCTGCCTCTCCTAAAGCCAGTTTCATTGTCACCTAAAGAAACTGGGTCGTGTTCCCTGATCTGGTCTCACCCCCTGGGATGTTTCTGCCACACACGCTAGCAGTGGCATAGCAGCATTGCTGTTCTTACACTTCAGCATTTGTGACTTGTGATACGTACATGGCCCTAAACCCCCACCTCCAGGATTCATGTAATTTTAAACCATTAGAGTCTCAAAAACAATGGTAATCTCAGCTTTTCTTTTCTTTAATGTGATGTTTTAACCCAAACGGTTGCAAAGCAAAGCTTGGCAATGCAAATCCTAAACAGTCCAACAAATAAAAGAGCCCAACGCATTTTAAGTTTCATCATTCCCACACCACAATAATAGAGGACTGACTTAAAGTTCTTGAACACTCATGAGTTACCCCATTGTATTAAATTTCACACGAAAGCTATTGTTATAGTTCAGATAAAAGAATTTTTACCAATCCCAGGAGATAAAAATAATCACACATTAGAATCTAGATGCTCATGAGACAGGACTAAAGATGAAATTAAAAAACCACAATGTTTTTTTTGGGCGAGGCTTCTTAAATTTCCTCTGCCTGTCTCCAGTGTGAGTGTGCCAATACAGTCTAAGAATCCAAACAGAAATGCACGTGCAAACAGTTCTGTCCCTCCAGCCAGACTTCCCCATACCTTTTCTCCTAGACTTCCTACCTCCTCTCCCTCTTGCCACCCCTCTCTTCTTCCTTCCTTAGACTCCCACAAACCCTACTCCTCCCAGGCAAGTCCCCATTTCTCTAATCCCACAGGCCCAGGCAGGTCCTACACCTGACCATTTCCAGCCTGTAGGGAAGGAGGTACCTCTAGGCAGGAATGGGCAAAATACATCTAGTCTAACCCCCGGCTCAAAGCAGGACCAGCCCCAACTAGATATCCCAGCCAAAGCTTTGTCTAGCTGAGTCTTAAAAACCTGCAGGGATGGAGAGTCCATGACCTCTCTGGGTAACCTGTTCCAATGTTTTACTACCCTCCTAGTGAGAAAATTCTTCCTAATATCTAACCTAAACTTCCTTTGCTGCAACTTAAGACCTTGCTCCTTGTTCTGTCATCTGCCACCACTGAGAACAGTCTAGCTCTGGACTGAGGTGAAAAAGGTATTGAGCACTTCAGCCTTTTTTGCATCCTCTGTCACATTGTTGCCTCCCCCATTCAGTAAGGGACCTACACTTTCCCTGATCCTCCTCTTGCTACTGACATACTTGTAGAAACCCTTCTTGTTACCCTTCACATCTTTAGCTAGCTGCAACTCCAATTGCACTTTGGCCTTCCTGACTTCAGTTTTGCACGTCCAAGCAATATTCTTATACTCCTCCCCAGCTATTTGTCCAAGTTTCCACGTCTAGTAAGCTTCCCTTAGTTTACTGAAGAGTTCCCTGCTAAGCCAAGCTGGCTTTCTGACATACTTGCTAGTCTTCCTGCACATCGGGATGGTTTGTTCCTGCACTCTGAGTAAGGCTTCTTTAAAGTACAGCCAGCTCTCCTGGACTCCTCTCCCCCTCTGTCTGGCTTCACAGGGGATCTTGCCCATGAGTTCCCCGAGTGAATCGAAGTCTGCTTGTCTGAAGTCATAGAAACAATGAGTCAGAAGGGACCTAGACAGATGATCTAGTCCGACCCCAAAGTAAGTCCAGGGTCCTTACTTTGCTTTCCTTTCCTCAGGATCCTAAACTCAATCATTTCGTGGTCACTGCTGCAGGTCAAGAGGAGCATGGCTCCTAGTTGGCCACTCCAGCACTTGCACCAGGAAGCTGTCTCCAACACTCTCCAAAAACATCCAGGATTGCCAGTACACTGCTGTATTGCCATCCCAGCAGATGTCAGGGTGATTGAAGCCCCACCCCCCACCGAGAACCAGGGCTTGTGATGGGGAAGCTTCCACTAGTCCTTTGAAGAAAACCTCATCCACCACTTCCTCATGATCTGTAGTAGATCCCCACCACGCCATCATCTTTGTTGCTTTCGCCTCTGACCCTAACCCAGAGACTTGCACCAGGCCTATCCCCAGCTTCATACTGGAGTTCTGATTAATCATACAGCTCTTTTACACACAATGCAACTCCTCCTCCTCTTCTCCCCTGCCTGTCTTTCCTGAACAGTTTGTACCCATCCATGACAGTGCTCCAGTCATCTGAGCTCCCACCAAGTCTCTGTTATTCCAATCATGTCACAGTCCTGTGACTGTGTGAGGACTTCTAATTGTTCCTGCTTGTTTCCCAGGCTCTGTGCATTCATTGCCCTAATTTCTCAGGAAGTATAAGTACACCTCCCCAACTGGCCACTCCTGCTTGTTCTTCCAGTCCTCCCACTTCCCCACTTGCCTCAGGGCTTTGATCTCCATCTCCTAGCCAACCTAGTTTAAAGTCCTAGGTCAGTGAGTCTGTCTGCGAAGATGCTCTTCCTTCTCTTCATCAGAGGGATCCCCATCTCTTTCCAGCAATCTTTCTCCTTGGAACAACACCCCATGTTTGAAGAAGCCAAAGTCCTGATGGTGACACCACCTGTGCAGCCAGGTATTGATCTGCAGGATGCACCTGCTCCTGCCTGGGCTCTTTTCCTTGATCAGAAGGATCAAAGAGAACATGACCTGAGTCCCAGACCTGTTCACCTTTGCACCCAGAGCCCTGTCGTCACTTATGATCTACTCAGGGTCTCCCCTGGCAGTATAATTGGTGCCCACATGGATAAGCAGCATGGGGTAGTAGTCAGAGGGCCAGATGAGTCTCAGTAATCCCTCTGTGACAGCTTGGATCCGGGCTCCGGGCGCAGCAGACTTCCTAAGACAGGTTAGCAGATGGCTCCCGCCATCCCCCACAGAAAGGAGTCTCCAACCACCACCACCCATTGCTTCTTCTTGGTAGCAGTTGTCTTGATCTTTCCCACCTTGGCGAGGCCTGGTCTGTCCCCTACCAATGGAACATGCTCCTCCTTCTCTGTTGCCAGGGCTGCATATCTTCTCCAGACAGATTTCTGCAGGTGGAGGTGAAGATTTCTGCTTGCTGCCAAGCTCACAAACTTCCAGCTCCCAACCTCCTGGGAGTCCATGTCTTCTTTAGCACTGACTCTGGCACCTTTTCCTCCCCAGTCCTGAAGGTCGCCTCCAGCATCGAAACAATGAACTCATAGCAGAGGATGCTTTGGAGCCTCACCACCTCCTCCTGTAGCTCCCTTCCCTGTTCCCTGACAGCATGAACACTGTGTGCCCCCAGAGGCTGGTGGGGGGCACGGCGAGTTCCTGCAGGCAGTCGTGGCACTGTCGGCGGCAGGGGGGTGCGGGTGGCAAGCGGCGACTGCCCACAGGTGCCACCAGCAATGTCAGCAGCGCCTTTTCGCATGCATCGCCAATGCCTGAGAGATACCACCAGGAGGGACTGTTCACACTGCAGACACCCTCTGACCTGGCTGTCACTCAAAGGAAGCTGCAAGCCGCAGTCCCCACAGTGCCGGACCCGAACCTAGGTAGACATCTCAATGGTGAGCAGTCTTGTGTGGTCAGAAACCTCACAGGTGCAAACAGTGGCAGTGGCAGTGCTCTGGCATTGCAACGTCCTCCAGCCATTTCCCTGGGTCTCTTAATCTGTCTTCTCTCTCTCTTACTGTCCTTCTTCCAAGCACACCTTCCCTAGTGAGCTCACCTTGAAGCTGACCTATTTATTGCTCATTGGCCTCAAAAAGTTCCTTTTTTCCTGCTTTCTCATGCTAAGCTGGAAGTCTGGCCCCTTAAAAGTGTGGGGGGCGCAGAGCAGGGGCAAACCGACTTGCAAACTGGCCTGCAAACTGCTCACCCTGTTTGCAGGCTCCTTGGTTACTGGATCCCTGGTTGTTCAGGGAGTCTCTTTTTATACCCTGCTGGGCCTGGACTGGCTCTGCCTCCTCATTAGGACTTCTGCCAGGCCCAGCCACCACTGAGCCAGCAATACTCCTAGCACACACCCAGCCCACCAGACAAACACTCAGCAGACCAAAGGCACAGACAGCTCTGGATCACTTACCTTCTTTGGGCAGGATCTGGTGCCGCACTTCTCTTCCCCTTCCTCCCCTTGCTCCCAGCAAACTGCTTACCCCATTCATTGATTCCTTGGTCACTGGCTCCCTGGTCACTCAGGGAGTCTCCTTTTATTCCCTGCTGGGCCTAAATTGGCTCCACCCCCTCATTAGGACTTCTGTCAGGCCCAGGCAGCAATCACTCAGCCATCCCTGGGTGCACAGCGTGGCTGCGGCGGCACAGTGGCTGGACTTTCTTCCCAGCAGCCCCCACAGTGGCAGCTCCTTCCAGCTGCTGCTGACAGTCTCTACTGCTGCCACCAGACCCAGCCCCGCTGCCCGGGCACCCCAGCCCATCCACCCCACACCCACAGGTGGGGGTGCCAGATGGAGCAAGTGGGTGGGGTCTCCATGGAGACCAGCCCGGGAACCGTGCAGGTAGGGTGCACTCAGCCGGGCAGCCAGCCCAGATAATTGCCCACCTCTGTCCTGGGGTCTTACTTTCATACTCTCCTTCCAGTAAGGACAGGGATGAGCCCATTGTTGCCAGGCTTTGAAGGACAGTTATCCCTTTGAGCTGTACCAGCTCTGGGTTAGTCCTAACTCATGGCACAATGATGCACAGCAGTGCTTGTACGCACCATAAGTTTTAATCCTCATTAAATAGGTTTATAAAATGTAAACTTGTTTATTTTGGAGTGATGCATCTGCATTTACACACACTAGGTTTTCAGACTAATTAAGCCGGGTCCCTGGCCCGCACTGCAGGAGAGAGGGACAGTCCAGTGCTGCCCACCCAGCCTAGGGCCACCCACCCACCCCGTGCCCCTGCCCTGCCACACAGCTGGGGAAGCAGGGAGCCAGCAAACTAGAAAAAAAGAAAAAGCCACACAAGAAAAAAAAAAGTGGAAGCAATTCGAAAGTGAAAGTAATTCAAACAGGTGAACTACAAGAACATTGAAGCACCATCTGGTGGACAAAGAGGCTCATTACACATCTTTGAGTGTCTGTATTTGCATGTGACGAATCCATGGATGGGATGCTTTAATTCCTGGTGAACTAAACTAAACTACATCTGATGAGTTTTAGTTTAATGCACAAGAAAGACTTTTAAAGTATCAGGAAATCCCACTCAGACAAACAGACACACAGCTGCAGTGTATGAAAGGGCAAAAATTGTGTTGTGTACATGAGTCCCAGTACTGCAGTCGATAGCTACAGCTGCCTCTGCAGCATAGATAGCACATTAATTGTCAGGCCCAGGGTGGGAAATGCTCACTTTTCAGGCAAAATCCTTGAGTCAGTTATCTCAGATATATCCACTGGAGAGGGGCCATAATTCTGATACACAGGATAGCAATAGTGAGTAAATACACCTGGCAATAGTTCAATTCTCATCTTTCTTATACGTACTTTTTTGTCTGTCTGAAGATACAAAATACCGCAGTGTGTCATTATTTAGAAAGTTTGATTTGCAATTGGAAATGCTGGAGGGTACATTTTATATTAAAAATTAAATCCTGCAAAAACTCCAAAAAGAAATTACAATGAGGACTGCCAAATGCGGAGGACTGCTACAGTGGACCAAACATCAGACAGAAGCTGGGAATAAGGCAAATAATATAAGGCCTTGCTTAGAAGGAAGCATCTCACATTTTTCTTTAGCAACTTCCTTATCTGAACAAGGATCAAAACTGTGATCAGAAACCCAAGACCAAGAATAGTAGCTATAAAACAGGTTTCTGGTGCAAAGGAAAATTCATCCTATGTGACGGAGTATTGTCAACCTCAATAGTTCAAATCATGGGTCAAGCTCCAGAAATTGAGACTGACCTAAAATGATTTTAAAAAATAATATAATTGTTATATACCTTTTTGGTTTACAAATCTTTAGTGTATCTTTGCACCACTGAAACCACAATGTAAAAGTAGCTTTGTTTTTCAGGAAAGTTGAGATTCCCACATAACCACAAGCTTCAAGAAAAACACCAAATATCATGAGAGTGTGAGGTAATCATAAGCATTAACAACACTGGCTCTGAATTTGGAAGAGCTGACAAAATCCTGGCAACATTTTACCGTATGTGAGGCTTTGGTCATGGGACTGCGATAGTTAAAAGGCCCTCTGAAAAAGGTCATTTTTTCAGTAAGTGGGAATATTTAACTTCTCGAAAAGTGCCCTAGGCTAGAAGTACTCATCATGTGTAATTTGTGGAAAAGCAAGGTTCTTGTGTC
This sequence comes from Crocodylus porosus, assembly GCF_001723895.1. Lineage (NCBI taxonomy): Eukaryota > Metazoa > Chordata > Crocodylia > Crocodylidae > Crocodylus > Crocodylus porosus. The sequence continues at coordinate 190,796,776 of NW_017728906.1, forward strand.
CTCCAATCTACCTTCCCAGTCACTCGACTTCCTTCAGAAATGGAATCATCCAGCCCTCTCAATGTGATTTTTTTGTAAAGCGATGAGTTTGGGTCACAATCTCAAACTTTCACGAGAAAATCCTTAGCGATAGATGGAAAGAATCACATTTAAAGTATTTAGATTACAGTTTCCAACAGTACCATACCTCTGCTTTCAAGCTCAGTAAATGCATTCATTGAAGGTAGGCTCCTATCCAGTCCTGCATAGTACATGGGCAGAAGGCTGTGGCATAATGTGTGGCATCATGGGGTCTTATATAACTCGACAAACCTTCATGAAATCATAGTTGTCCATCTGCATGCTATAGGATCAGGGATGAAATATTTTTGTAAGTTTGTGAGAATTTATAGAGAAACAAGAGGTGTGGTGTAAAACGTTTTAACCCCACTACTTCAACAGCATGGCTTCAGTGTATTTTAATTTGTACTGACTGTTCCTTTAGCCAGATTTACCCTTACCACCGTTTTCCTATGGACTGCTAATAAGACACCAATCCAGACGCTTGTTAAAACATTTGCAAAACATACACATCCTGGATTATTTATTCCAATTTAACCTCTTGTCATGGATACACCCAGACAGCAGAGCAAAGCAGGCTCTTTTGATTTTATAGCAGTCAGTTGATATCTTCAGTTGACCACCTGGACTTTAGATTTCCCTATCTTTCACTGAACTAATCAAAAGTTATCAGCACCTGTATCTCAGCCCTTGGGCTAAGACTAGGAAGACCCTTGCCCAGCTGTACTCAGAATTGCTGTGTCTTTTCAGCATCCAGCCCAGGCTCGTCTATGTGCTGAAAGATACTTTACTGCTGATTCCACCAGCAACTGGTCCTTGCACTATATAGAAGCCCCTAGGGAGTGGACTTCTGCCAGGGGACATCAAATGCCTTGTACTTCCTGTTATACCTACCCTAAAAGAAGTCCAGGGGTTATAATACTAGCATGAACCTCAGAGGTTTCCATTCACTTCCTTGTTCTGCCAAGACATCCTGTGTGACCTTGGGTAAGTCCATCTCCTCTCTGTCCCTCGGTTCCTAATCTGTATGATGCACTTCCCTGTAGCTGTGAGGATATGTTCAATTAAGATTGCAAGGTTCTCTGTTACTATGCTAAGTAAAGTCGTATACATATGACAGGCTAATTAAATTAGGTGGAGTAAGACTTTTGCAATTCATAAAAAACAAACGAATGAGTAAAAATCTGTTCTTAGTTACTGATGTCGATTGTTCTTGTGAAAATCATTTCGTACCATTTCATAAATATACAATGAACACTGAGTAAGGTGAGATGTCAGGAAGGATGTTGCCAGTTGCGAGAGCACTCTTATCAAACTGTGGTCATTAAAGACAAAAAGACCTCTGGAAAGGTTGTACAAGTGCAGGCCATAAAACAAAAGTGGGGACTTTTTCTCTGAATGTGGGAAAGTTTAGTAGTTACCATAAAAAGCCCTGGGTTAAGTGCACTCATCATGTGTAATGTGCGAAAGAGAAAGTTCTCTGCTCCCTTCAGCAGCTTCCCCAGTCACACCTGTTTCTCCTGTTGTCACTCAGCTAGACTGCCTAAGACAGGGAAAGATCCTGATGCCTCCCTACACCAAGCAGCAATTTTGGCTGGGAGGGGAAACTGCTTTTGTACATTGTTAGTCTGGTCAGAAGGCATTCTAGTACACTCTCCATACCAGCAACCCAATCAATGGATAAGTGCCCAGCTACAACATTGCTAATCGGTTCAGAAATACATAGAATAAGTATTAATAGTAAGTATTAATACATAATGTTAATCCGTCAAATGTTCTTTACTACGTAAAGACTTGGGGCCAGATACTGCCATCATTTACATTAGCAGCAACGCTCCCAACAACTTTAGTGGCAGCAAGACTAACTCTTCAGTGATGACATAATGATAGTCATCTTGTGGTTAAGCCACAGGTCTGGACATCAAGAGATCAGTGTTCTTTTCCCACCTTTGCAACAAACTTCCTGTGAAACCTTCTGAAAGTCACTTACATTACAGTTACATTTCCTGGTTTTCCTTCTCTGCAGGCTCATCTACTCAAGATGCCTAACTGGGCAGTAACCTAGTTTACTGCACAGTAAGTGTGCACATCTACAGATGCACGGCATACTGCGAAGTAAAAACCCTTAATTGCAAGTAAATTTGCTACCTGCAAATGTAGGTAGCAAATTTAAGCGTGATTAGTTAATCCATAGTTACGCAGGTATAGATATGACCCGGGAACAAGTTTGCTTCTGGGTCAGCCCTACCGTTAGGGGGTCAGTCGGCGGACAGCCCCAGGGCTCCAGGCTGGGAGCCTCTCCTGCCCCAGGGCTCAGCTGTTGGGCTGTGCGAAATAGCGCCGTACTGTTTCGATGGAACAGTGCTTTGTTTCATTTCGTTTCAAAAGCACTGTTCCATTTCATTTCATTGAAACTGTTCCAATGCTGTTTCGACGTTTCGCCCATAGGCTATAATGGGGAAACACAAAACTGCCTATAACTTTGTCATTTCTAGCCTAATTTGGATGAAACTTGCAAGGCTGGTAGCCCCTTCTGTGGGTATGAAGTCTGGCCTCAGAGGGCATGAAGGAGCCCACTTGGAGTGGGGGAACAGGGCTCATCCGCCATCCCCTGGCAGTGAGGGGCTGGCCAGACACCCCGTTGCACCCCCCACCTGACTCAGGCACCCTGTGGACAAATCTGAAAGCCAGATCAAAGTCAGAGCTGGCAGCGAGGCCAAAGGCTTGTGCTGCCCGGGTGTAGAGGCAGTGCCAGGGGTCACAGAGCCCTGGGTCAGCTGCCAGCCTTACTGGTGCATCCACCGCTCCC
>NW_017728906.1:190799869-190815230 GCF_001723895.1 Crocodylus porosus
AGAGAGAGAAAGGAAGTAACACACCCACACTACAAACACACACACACAACACACACACAGCCCAGCCAGCAGGCAGACTGGGGGCTCACACCTAGCGCCAGGAAGATTGGTGGGGCTACAGCCTCGAGGAGGTCCCAGCAGGTGGCTTGGGTCTGCTAAAGGTCTCTGGCCACTACTTATTGTCCCAGGTGTGCTGGATGATGTGCAGCCACCAGTCCTGGCTGGCCCAGCAGGCCCAGAGGAGGTAGAGCTGGAAGCTCAGGAGGAAGATGGTGACCCCAGTGGTCGCCATCTTATCAGTGTCCCTGCTGGTGGCACCTGCACAGTGGTGTCAGTGTCCCTGGGACGGTGCATTGCTGCCAGACAGGCAGTTGCTACATGGGCAGGAGCTGGGTGGGGTAAGACGGTCATAGGTCAGGCTGCGTTCAGTGCGGTGGGCCAGCAGGAGCCCAGGGTAGGGGCCAGAGCAGCCATAGCTCTGGAAGGCAGAGTGGGCAAGGAGAGAGCTGCCCCTGCACTGTGCATGCTGCTTCATGTGCATGGCAGTGAAATGGCTGGCCAGGGAGCAGAGAACGGGGCTGCCTTTTGAAAAGGGCAGCAGGGGCCCTTTGCAGGGCTGCAGGAAGTTTGGTGCTAAGAGTAGCAAATCTGCTTCCTAATCTCTGCATAGGTAGATACCTGCCTGGAAGCAATTAATTTGCAGAATTTTACTCCTAAATAAACTGAGCCTGGATCAAATGCATGTGTAGATGTGCCCACAGGGAGATACTACATCACCATAGTGACAAGCTATGGTTACATAGCTCATCTCTACAGTGACAAAAATAGCCTGTGTGCTGCTGGGGCTGTGCAGTACCAGTGGGTACTGCACAATCATTTAGTACTTGCTTTAGCGTGAATGCCACATGCCCCTGGAGGCTGGGTGAGTATGGCAAGCTCCTGCAGGTGGCTGCAGTGCTGTTGGTGGCGGGAGCACGGCGGCAGCAAGCAGGGAGCTCCCGCAGGTGGCCACGGCACTGTCAGCAGCGGGACGGGGGCGTAGCATGTGCCAACCACCCACAGACGCCACTGGCAGAGGTGGCAGTGGCGAGGGGAAGGGGTGGCGAGTGGTGACCACTTGCAGGCGCCGCCGGGAGTGTCAGTGGCACCTTTTTGCAGGGGGTGCTCTGCCACACTCAGGGGGTGCACATCCACCTGTATGCACCCCCTACGTGTCGCCAATGTGCTTTAGCAACTAAGCAATACCAACTCTGCAGTCAGGGTCACATCTACACGTGCCCTGTAAGTAGAGGTACAGTGCAGTAATAATATTTATCTACATTCCAGGATTCATTAGCAGTTGTAAGGGGTTAAATATTTTGATTATAATCTTCCGTTAATATCCAGGACTTCAGAAGGATCTGTAAAGCTTGGAGATCTATACAGTGCATAACTTGGGACTAAATTACAATATTAATGAATGGTTTACATGCACTGTGTAGCTCATTAAAGCAGGATATGTGCTGGTGTCCTATACAACTACTTACTTGAGATTTTTGGGAAAAATCTCAAGGATAAGGAAATTAAAGTAATCCAATGCCATGGGTGTCTGGTTCCCCTTGAGTCAGGGGGAACACATGCCTCCCCTGACACCAGTCAGCGACCTGGGTGGAGGGAGGGTCCCTCACGGCTGATCTCACTCACCATGAAAGCAGACACTTCTGGAAGTCCTGTGGCTTTTGCTGCTGGCCCCGCTCCCTGGCTGGCACTTGTAGTGGGGGCACTGGTGCTCCCGCCTGCCCCCATGCCAGCCCCAGCTAAACAGGGAGTGCCGCCTGGCAGGGGGTGCAGCAACACACTCAGGGGATGCACGGGTATCCCCCTGTACCCCGTACGCATTGCCCCTCCCCAAAGCTTTTGCCAGAGACAGTCCTGGAGCTCTTCTTAAATTCTTTTTTATCTTCAGTTTTTAAAGGACTTGTTATAAGGAAGTTTGTTATGGTTAGAAAAATGACTATGTAAAAATGGCCTATACTCATAATAATCATCCCCTGGTATATTTCTAAATCAGATCTACTGACTTCAATGACAGAAGAGATGTTTTACCTTTGTTAGCTCTTCAAGGAAAAAATATAGCCATGGATGATGCAGCTGGACACTGTTTTGCCTCATACATTATTCAGAGTATTGTCAACCAGGTTACAAGTAAAGAATTTATATTACTGGTTCTATAGTAAGGGAGGGAAACGCAGCTGCGTGGTGCTGGAATTGTACACCTGAATAAAATTATTTAATACCCAAAGTTAATTAACGTCTAAATAACTGGGCTGTTCTTTCTGATATATTTCAATATAACTATGAAGGAACTGCATGGGAGAAGTTTCGGTAATTTTAATATGAAACCTCTGTGCAGTGAATGACAGTTTAAATTTCCGAACCATTACTTTGATCAGACAGATTTCTGAAAAGCTGCTGACATTTTTTTCATGACAAAATCTTTGGCATCAGTGAACCCAGTTCTTGGTTACCCTAAGATCTTTTTCTGCCACTCAGCCAATGTAGAAGGATTTTAAAGGGGGAAGAAGAATCAAGTTGAGTGTATCTCCTGGGCAGGGCTCACTGAACTTGCACACATTTGTCAGACTGGTTCTGTGCCAGCCCTTACTTTCTAGCCCCAGCATATGCAAGGTGACCAGAGGCAGGCAGGAGGCAGAGGAGGAAGAAACAAGGCGTTAACCAAGCAAAGTAAAATGTGAAGCAGAGCAACCCCAAGGCTGTCATCTGTCTGAGACTACACCTCCTTTGCCACCATCATGTCTCATCTCAGCTACAGAAGAGATTTCAGTTCAGTGTATCAATCTGCCACTGGTCCACTATATGACCTTGGGAAAGACCTCTCTTTGCTTGTAATCTTTAAAAAATGAGGGTTATATTTATGAGAGGCCAGGGTTTTTTTGTTTGGGGGGAGGGTTGGGGGGGGAGGGGTATATCTTTTATTGGGCCACCTTTATAGCAGGGAGAAATGCCAAATGTTAGATAAGTTTCCAGGCATAAAGTGCCCTTCCTCAGATCTAGGAAAACAGCAGACAGAGCTGAAGGAGAAGTCATCAGAAGTAACTACAAACGAGTAAAGAGCAAGGGAAATAGATAACCTAACTGCGTAAAAGAATTAAAAAGGGCAGAGGGTCATTATTACCTGTGGAGTAAGTAAACTGTAACGTACCATAAAACCACTGTCTGTGTTTAATCCATGGTTTTTAGCGTCTAGTAAAGTTATACATTTTTGTTTGCAGGCCTTTTTTCTGAAGGCATTTCATAAGTTTCTCCTGAGTACTAGGACTGTGAGTTCAGAAGTGGAGCGGTTGTTCTGTGAAACATGTTCTCCTACTGGTGAGTGAGTGTTTTTGTCCTTTATCTTTTTTGTGTAAGAGTTCATTCTGGACCATAATGGTTGTTTAGTTTCACCTATAATTTCCATGAGGGCATTTGGTGCACTGAATGAGATATATCATAAAATAATACACAAAATAGCCTACAACATACCTTCAAAAAAACAGCCTGGGAAAAAAAAAGTTATAATTTTACTGGATACAAAGACCCATGGACTGAACACAGACAACAGTTTAATGCAGGAATAGGCAACCCCCAGCATGCGTGCCAGTTAGGTGCCATAAAAGATAAGTCTGTCTGACTGAGCCCTGGCCAGGCCCTCCCTCCCAGCCTGGGCTGCCCCTACTCTGGGACCATCGGGGAGGCCTGAGCACCCCAGCCCTGGCAGATGCTGCTGGGGTGTCACTGGCCCCCTCTACCAGACACTCCCCTGGAGGTGTACAAGGAAATTGTTTAAAAATACTGGCAGCTGTTTCTGGAGCCTGGGGGGCTCCCACAGCTGGGTCTTTGCACCTGTGGGGGCTGTGCCCTGCTTGTGCTGTGCCCAGCATGCAGAGAAGCCAAGCCTGGAGCTGGGAGCACCTCGAGCCCAGTGTCCTGCCCTGGCCAGGTGCCATCCCCTCGTGGGCAGGCTGGGCCCCACCCCAGGAGCCACTGGACACCCCTGCCCATGTCACTGGCTCCCTCCACCGGACACTCCCCCGGACCAGCGGGCCCAAACCACAGCCAGTAGCGGTGCAAGATGTGGGCGGCGAGAGACACACCCACTTTCTCTTTTTCCTTTTTTCCTCTCTCCTTTCCTTTTCTCTCTTCTCTTTTTCTCTTGTCTCCTCTTTTTATTCTCTCTCCTTTTTCTTTTTTTCTTTCTCTCTTTTTTCTCCTCTCTTTTCTCTCTCATCTCTTTTTCTCTCCTTTTGTCTCTCTTCTCTTTTCATTTTTTCACTCTTTTCTTTTTTCTTAATTTATCTCTTTCTCTCTCTCTCTCTCTCTCCTCTTTTTGTCATCTTTCTCTCTTTTATCTCTCTTCACAGCATGCTTAACAAAAAAAAGAATACACCAGAACAAAGGTAGCATATAAAGTTTTATTTGTTGTCACCAGGTTTAGAATTTTTAGAAAACCTGGTATTTACTGTTAAAAAAGCAACATTTATGATTATTAACTATATTAATATGACGTGCATCCTGTCATGTACCCCCAACCCTGGTTTTGTTTTTCTGGCATGCTGGCACTCCAGCACCTTACAAGGTAGATAGACATTGTGGTTTTTTCAGCACTCTGGCCAAAAACATTGCCTACTAGGGCTGTGCAAAATGGCACCATTCTGTTTCAACTTGTGTTTCGAGGTTTCAATGGAACAGCATTTCGTTTCAAATTTCATTTCAATTCGAAACAGCTGTTCCATTTTGCTTTATCGAAACAGTGACTCTGTTTCACCCATTTGCTATAATGAGGGAACTCGAAACAGGGTGTCTCATCTGGCAGGCAGATGGGGGCCCACAACCCCAGAAGGGCTGCAGGGGCTGTGCCAGTCCTCCCAGGGCTGTGGGCCCCTGATCTGCCTGCCAGATGAGGGAAGGAAGCCAGGTGCTGCTGCCTGGGACCAGGGAACTGGGAAAGGGAGTTGAGCCCGATCACTCAGTCCCCATCCCCAGTGCTAGATCGGGCTGGGAAAACAAACTCAGCCCAGCTGGGCTGGATTTGTTTCACCAGCCCCACCATAGGGCTGGAGAGGGGAACTGAGCTATCAGGCTGAGTTCCCTTCCCCAGCCTGATCGCAGCACTGGGGAGAGGAACTGAACCCAGATCAGCTTCCCACAGCCTGGCCGCAGGAGGTGGGGAGAGCCAGGGCTGCACTCCCTGTTGAGCCATATAGGGCTGTGGAGCTACTGGGAGCACAGCCCTGGTTCTCCCATCTCCCACCGCCTGGTTGCTTCGAAACGTTTCAAAATGTTCCAGACGTTTTGACTAGCTTCGTTTTGTTTCAATGCTGTTTCAAAGCCCTTTGTTTCGATTAGACTGTGCTGTTTGGAACTCAAAATGAGTCAAACAGTGTTGAATCAAAACAGCCGGCAAAATTTTGCACAGTCCTGTTGCCTACCCCAGGTTTAATGGCTCATTAGAATTCACCTGCTGTCTCAATACTCCAAACGTAACAATGACTTTTTCCCCTTTTGAATGGCCTTATTGTTTTACATAATTACATTATCTATTTTAACTGACCTTTATTTGTTTTGTAGCTACTTCTGATAACTTTTCTTTGCTCCACAAGTTTACTGCCCTCTCCCATTTCTTTAAGTGCCTATTTTTATTTACATAATGAAATTAAACTGAAGTCACTGTTTTATCTGGTATTCAGGTTAAGGCTCTGTCTGCCTTATCCCTAGACCTGGGGAAGGTGCTTTGTGCTTGAAAGCTTGTCTAACATTTGACATTTCTCCCTACTGCAAGGTTGGCTCACTAAAAGATACTACCAAAAAGCCCCTTACATCTCACATATTCTTTGGACCATCATGACACCAATGATGAGTGGATCCATAATTTTGAACAGAGGGGTGGATAACCCTATATAAAACAACACCTATTTTTCTCCAATGAAAAAGAAACTAGAAGCTTTACTTAGCTTAGCTTTACTTTAGCTTAGATGCTAGGGGCCTGGAGCTGTATGATTAAGATTGAAGCAAAAAACAAATATAACTTCCTGGAATCAGTTAATATCAATCTGCAGGGCTGTTAAACAGGAGTTTCATTACCAGGACCAGCTAACAAGCAACAGAATTGGAGAACAAAAGATAGCTTGACTGGTTGAACATCAAGACCATTAAAAAGAAAAGAGGATTGTTAATACCTGCGGAATAAAGCGCTTAGAAGGGATCATAAAGATTATAATAAGCCATGAAGTCAAGTGACTCCCTCAGCACTGCCTGATTAGAAATGCTGCTGCCACTGTCAGGCAATTGGTTTTAAACTTTGGATGGACCAGGAATCAAAGTTGGGAGCGGGGGTGCAAGTGCACCCATGTACACCTCCTAGATCCACCCCTGGCTACAACACTTCATCCCTACAATAATATTTACTGCATTTATGAATAGTTTTGAGATCTACTGATATAAAGAGCTACCCAACAACTGTGTATTATTATTACATGAAAATGCTGCATTTGAGAGACTTATAGGGACTGTAAAGGTATATCTATACTGCTGTTGTGGCTTGTCAGAGAATAGCTTTAAAGAACATCCGTGCCAGCCCACACATGCTTCACATGCAGCAAACCTGGAACTAAGCCAGCGAAGCTACATGGATCTAAGCCAGTAAAGCTACTTCTGTCACTGCTGTCAAACATACCAGAGGCTGAGAGCTCAATAACACCCCCGCCAAGGTGGCTTACTGCCCTATTTCCAGAATTGATGAATGCAAAACAGGAATGGGTGGGGGGGGGGGATTGTGTGGTTTACTCGAGAGTACTGAGGGCGAAGTATAGACATACCAAAATGAAACAAGTTAAGTAAACGACAGGCGTAGTTTGAAAAAAAGAACCTGCTTTCGGTATGCTGCGGGTGGTAGAATTGTGCTTTGTAACCCAATCCTTATCTAGCAGCACGTCTGTGTTTTATGTGATTAGTGGCATATCTTTCCACTTACATTTTCCTTGGTTTCTACTCTTACTTTCTTTCTAATTCTAATTCTGTAATTTGCCAATAGCATCTGTTTTTATTTAACAGAAACTGAATTTCATACAAAGAATGTTGAACTGGGACTAATCCTGCAGAGGGGCCTCAAAGAGAGAGGCTGACCTCAGAGGAAGGTTAATCATGAATGAGACAATGGCTTGACCATAACATCTCTGGAAGTTGTGATATTCTACCTGGAAGACTGCCATTAGGAAATTGGCAAGAAATAATGTGAGCACTCGGAAAATAAACCAACTACACGGTTCAACTTTTTTCTTGAAATAAATGCAGCTCCTATTCACCATTCCCTCTAAACTGCATACTGTGCACGCTGTGCAGTTTAGAGGGAACACTGGTCCTATTCCTCACCATTGTGCACATAGGTTAACGATAAGGTGGTGTTTGATTTCATTCATAGATTTGTAGATTCAAAGCCAGAAGGGAGTATCATCTAGTCTGACAGCCTATACAATGCAGGCTATGGAGCTGCACCAGTACCTGTGAATTAGTGCAAAACTTGTGCTTGACTAAAGAGCATTTTCCAGATATGCCTCCAATCCTGATGTGAAGACTTGAAGGAATGGAAAATCTACCACTTCCCTGGGCAGTCTGTCCCTGTGGTTAATCACCTTCACAATTAAAACTATTTGCCTTATTTCTACTTCTGTTTTCAATTTTCAGCCATTGTTTCTTGTTTTGGCTTTCTTTGCTAGGCTAAAGAGACCTTTAGTATCAGATATGTTCTCTGTATGAAAATAAACACCAACATCTGGTCACCTCTCAGGGCATGGATAGATTAAATCATTACATAAACTGAAGCAGGAGGGCAGGAGACACACCACACACCGTTCAGCAGAATCCACTAAAACTGTTTTCTGTCTATGCGGTAAGTGGAAGCCAAACTAACCACCTGTTTCATTCAGGCAGAGAGAGAGGCATAAGGATGTGACTGGATGCCCAGGCCAGCTGCTGTACACACAACTTCCAGCTGTGGTGTGATTATACAGTTGCACTAGCTGTTTTTTTCCACCCCCAAAGCTGGCACCCAGGGCAGCTCCCCCAGCCACCCCACCCTAGTGATGCCACTGCATTTAAGAGTAAATTAATTTTAGCTTCATTTCCTGTGGGATACAGGCAGCCAAAACACATTTAAGCCAAATACCCAGTTACTATAAATCAATGTCCTCCATTGATTTTTACAGAGTGCTACCAAATTACACCTGTTTATGCATTGGAAAAGCAAAGAGAGAATTATTCTCTTTATGACACCCTCAAAGCACTGAATCTAAACTTCATGTTATGTTACCCAATGAGAATTTTACTTTCTAGTAAAAATATAAAATATACCGTTATTTTAACAATATTAATACAGAATATTTCACCAATACTTATAAAGGATATTTCACCAATGCCTAAATGAATACTGTCAGCCTGAGATCTAAAAAAAACATGAACAATTCATAACATTTTCTTTAAAAAGAGAAGTCTAAAATCTTGAGGAAAGATAAAAATTGACACAGTTTAGTGTCGTAGTATCAAACACAGACAGTAATTATCATTGCTTGTATTGGAATAAGATATACACTAAATAAATACTGAATTATAGCAGCTGCTTTAAATTCAGTAAAGAAAGTGAATGATAGAATGATCTTATACTCTTTAAATTGGGAAGCAATGACATTTTTACATTATTCTAAAAAAGAAAGTATACCGCTTTTGTTCTTAAGGACTTTGATTCAGCACAGAAACTCAGCATGCACTTAACTTTAAGCATATATGTTAATCCAGGCCAGTTTACCACACCACTTTAACATATACTTAAATCTGTTAAAGTGGGTAATTCATTTGTGCCAAGCTAAATTGGGTTCTAACTCATTTAGTCTAGGCAGGAAGCAAGGCAGAGTAAGCAAAAACAAGAATTGCAAAAGCAATTTTTCACCTTATAAGGTATGCTTTCAGATCAGGGGTGGGCAATTATTTCGGCTGGCGGGCCTCTCAATGAGTTTTGGTGCACTATCGAGGGCCATAAGGGTAGCTCTACCCCTTGACAGGTGCCCCACCCCCTGATTGCCATCTTGGGACCCCTAACCCCTGGCCTTTGCCACTGGAAGTCCCTCCCCTTGCCCCAGAAGTAATCCTCTTGGGAGAGGGTTATACAAATCATATACTAAAAATCAAACATCTACTAAAACTTATTTTAATTTTATTTCAAAAAATAATTTTGTCCTGCTTTATATATGTTTGTGTAGTGTAGAAGCAATTGCATAGTAGCTCAAAAATTAAATCTTACTCTTGTATATTGTGTGTGGGGTGTGTTTGGGATGTGTGTGTGGTGGGGTGGGTTGGTGTGGCGTGTGTGGGGGATATGAGAGGGTGTGTGGGGTTGCAGGTGTGTTTGTGAGGTGAGGGTCTGGGGAAGGATGTGTGTGTGGGGGAGGCTATGAGTGTGTTTCTGGGGTTTGTGGTGGGGTGTGGGCATGTGTAGGGGTATGGGTATGGTGGGGTGTGCATGTGGGGTGCTCATGGCCTGCACAGGCAGCATGGCACCCCAGCTGAGTCTTGGGAGCTGCACATGACAGTAGGGAGCAGGACCAGGTTGGCCTGGCTTCATCACATGGGGCTCGCCATGGATCATGTGCCATTCCTGGGACTTGGCCAGAGCCGCATGCCACTCGGGGGGGAACCCCATGTGATGGAGCCAGCGGCGTGGCCCCACTCCCTGCTGCCACAAGCAGTTCCTGGGACTCTACCAGAATGGCAAGGAGTAGGGCCGAGCCAGCCCGGCTCCATTGTGTAGGGCTCCCCACCATGCTCAGCTGAGTCCCAGGAGATGCACATGGCAGCAAAGAGCCCTGTGCAATGGAACTAAGCTGGCCCTGCACTCCTGCCAGCTCAGGAGTGCATTCCTGCCAACCTGGGCTCCGCACTCCTGCCATCTCACTGGGTGCAGGCCCCATGATTCAGGCTCCACAATTCCTGCTCACCCTGGCCCTGTGCTCCAGGCTCTCATCAAGCTGCAGCTTCCCCTCATCTCCTGTCACTTCTCTACCTGCTGCCCAGGGTGCTGCAGCAGTAACCAGAGGAGGAGCTGCTGGAGGCTGGGGGGTGCCAAGCAGTTCCCCAAGTGGCTGCAGCAGCAGGGTCAGCAGCCCTGCCCAGAAGCTTTGTTCACCAGCCAAGGCTGGTGCGGGGCCCAAGGCCCTCCCATGGGCGAGGTTGGGAGCGCAGTGTGCTGCCCTGGTGGGAGTGGCTGGGGCTTGGCCCCATGCAGAGCACAACAGTGGCAGCCGCGGGCCAGGCTGGATACAGTTATTTATTGGATGCACGCCTGCAGGTTGGAGGTAATCACCTGGTGGGCCAGATCCGGCCCAAGAGCCGTATTTTGCCTACCCTTGTTTTAGGTACATTTGAAAACACATTTTTATCATACCTAATATTTTTAACTTTTCCCCACACAATTGTAACTCCCACTCACTATCAAGAAATGTGGAGATGTTACTGTAAAGGAGAGAGAGTCTGTAGAGGATGATCAGACATTTGCAAAGAACTTAATAGCAAAACAGAAAAAGTGGATTTTCCATCAACTACATAAGGCTTTACATATGAATTCATTAGTGTTCTACTTTCTTCAAGTAGTAGGCATTATTCATATAAGGGATACTGATTGAGGTAATAGTATACTTTCAGAGGAATTTACAGATCGAATTAGACCAACGGTCGATCTTGTTCAGTGTCCAGTCCCTGACAGTAGGCAGTATCTGATGTTATAAAATAAGGCACTTGCTTCCTAAACAAATCAGTTTGAAGCAGGGGTCCTACTCTGCACCCTGTTATGCTCATTCCTCTGAGCAAGCTTGAACTGAAAACCCAGCCACAGATGAAAACCAGGCCTATGATGAGGGACTTAAATTCCACACACCAGAGTCTGGTGCAGCTGAAACAGGCTTCCATGATGCCCCAGGAGTTATGGTCCTTTTTTAAAAGGGAGTCAGCTAGGAGCACCAGGGCAGCTCAATTTCCCTGGAAGGGGGAAGGCAAGGGGAATTACCATGGGTGTGCACAAGAGCATGGACAAGCTGCCGATGAGGAGAATTCGTAGATTCATAGACATTAGGGCTGGAAGGGACCTCAAAGATCATCAAGTCCAGCCCCCTTCCCTAGGGGCAGGAAGTCAGCTAGGGTCAAAGGATACCAGCAAGATAAGCATCCAAACGTTTCTTGAAAGAGTCCAGAGTAGGTGCCTGCACCACTTCTGGAGGGAGTCTGTTCCAGGTCTTGGACAATAAAGAAGCTTTTTCGTATGTCCAGCCTGAAATGGTCTTGGAGGAGTTTATGACTGTTGGTCCTTGTTTTACCTTGGGGCACTCTGGTGAACAGATGTTCTCCCAGATTCTGATGTACACCCTTTATGTACTTCTAGGCAGCCACCAGGTCCCCCGAGCCTGTGCTTTTCCAGGCTGAAGAGTCCCATGGGAGAATGATATCCTGAGATGTACTTGAGAAGCATCTATGGATGCAAACCAGAGTTTGGTTAGCTTTACCAGCTGCGACATCGCAATTGGTGGCTCATGTTCATCTTGTGGTCGGTCATGACCCCCAAGTCTCTTTCAGCAATGGTGCTAGCAAGCATAGCACTGCCAAGCCTATAAGCATGCTGCAACGTTCCCTCCCCTCCCCCCTGAGGTGGAGTACCTTACATTTATCAGTATTGAACATCATCAGGTTTGTATCCGCCCACTTACTAAGTTTATCCAAGTCAGCCTGGATCACTAGCCTGTCCTTAAGTGTGGACGCTATGCCCCAAAGTTTAGTGTCATCGGGGAACTTAGCCAGTGCACTTCTGACACCAATGTCCACATCGTTGATAAAGATGTTAAAGAGAACCGGTCCAAGGACAGAGCCTTGGGGGACATCACTGGTCACGGAGCACCATAGTGATTCACTATCATTGACCAATACTCTCTGGGTCCAACCTTGGAGCCAATTTCCCTGCCATCAGATAGTGATGTAGCCGAGGCCACAGTTGGCCAATTTTTCCATGAGAAGGTCATGGCACACCAGATCAAAGGCTTTTTTTAAAGTCCAGATATATGACATAAATCTCTTCTCCTTTGTCCAGGTGGTACGTCACCTGGTCATAGAAGGAGAGGAGATTGATCAGGCAAGACCTTCCCATGACAAACCCATGCTGGCTATCCCTCAGGATGTTGCCCTCAGTCAGCTTATCCAGAAGGGCCTCTTTGATAATTTTCTCCAGAATCTTACCAGGGATTGAGGTCAAGCTTATTGGCGTGTAATTCCTGGGATCTGCTTTCTGCCCTTTCTTGAAGATGGGTATCACATTGGCCTTCTTCCAGTCTTCAGGTACTTCACCTGAGCGCCATGAGTTTTCAAATATTTTTGGCAATGGTTGGGCTATGACAGGACTCCAGTCACTGGAGAAGGTGGGTGACATACCCTGAGACTGCTGCTGTGCAGGATCACTGCAGACTGGTAGGGAAGTTGCCCTGTCATTAGAGAAGGCCTGGGGATACTGGCCCTCTTCACCAGTGAGCACTGGCTGGTCATAGAGGGAGAGAATGGGGGAAAATAAAACAAATCAATAGTTGAAGGGCTGATACCCAGCCTGAATCCAATGAAGCTAGCTATTAAAGCTAACTAAGGCCCAAAGGGAAGTCAAGTGGTGGATCAGAGCCTGAACTGTGTTAAGAAAGGCCTTGAACCTAATTAAGTGCAGAGCAAGGAGAGAAATGAATTGATCAGAGCATGAACTGTGTTAAGGGAGGCTCTAAGATTCATTTAGTGTAGGACAAAACAAGGAAAGAAATTGAATGAACAGAGTGTGGACTGTGTGGTGCAAGTTCCTGTAATTAATCGAGAAACTAGATAAGGAGGCAAATTGATCACTCAGAATGTGGACTTTATTATGTGTGGCCCTAAAATTGTGTGAAGACAAGGAAGTGAAGAAGTTGGTTAATTGGAGTGTGGTACGCATTATAAGAGGACCTGGCATTGATTGATATTGAGATGAGTGTCACGAGACAGGGTCCCCAGGGATGGCCGTGATACCCCCAGGTCCCCTTGACCATGCCAATCCTGCCTAATGGGCACCCTCTTTCTCTCCTGCCACGTATTGTTGGTGATTATTATGAATAGGGAGGCTGTCCTCAAGTTTATGTTGGACACGGTCCTGATGGATCCCGCTGAATCCTGTGGGTTCTCAGACCCCTTTTGGGTCCTGCTCCAAAAATGGATGCCTCTCAGGATACCCTCAGCCTTATGGGCTAGATGTGTGGCTCCAGACCGTCCCTTTACCATCCCCAAGCCTCGCAGATGGTGTTCTCTCATTGTCCCTCCAAGGCCTTAATTTAGCTTGATCATCACTGGGCTCTCCACAGCCCTGTCTCTCTCAGCACCCCTTGGCGCTGGGCTCCCTGCCGCCCCATCTCTCTGTGCCCCTTGGCGCTGGGCTCCCCATAGCCCCATCTCTCTCAGCATCTCATGGTGCTGGGGTCTTCACAGCCCTGTCTCTCTTGGCGCCCCGTGGCACTGTGCTCTCCACAGCCCTCTCTCTCTCCCTCTCTCTCTCTCAGTGCCCCCTGGCACTGGGGTCTGTTCACCCCGAATCCTCTTCCCACACTGGTGCTGGGATCTGTTCACCCCTGAATACTGTGCCCATACTGTAGTGGACCACCAGTGAGGCCTCCTCCTTCCCCAATAGCCTCAGCCCAATCCTCCAGACTTATAGGACAGGAACCAAAATATGAACTCCTGGGCTATAACATAACACAAAAAGTTCAGGGTGTGCTCTGCGCCTTTAAAAGAGTCAAACTTCTTCCCTGGCACTAAGTGTCTTGTAGTCAAGGATACTTGGTGAGCTCCTGAATCCCCATTAGCCCAAAGTGAAGCATCTCTGGCACCTGCAGCATCTCTGGGCAATTCCTCCCTGGAGGCTCCTTCTCCTTTGGCTGCTGGCAGGAAACTAACTCTAGTCCCAGCCCTGGGGTTTATAGGGGCCCAGGGCACTGCCTCTTCTGGTCAGCTGACTGGCTGCAGGTGCAGGCTAATTCCCACCTTAGGCATGCTGCCACAGTAACCTGCACCTGTGGGGTTTCTGCCTGACTGCTAGGGCTCTCTCCCTAGGCAGTTTCTGCCCTTTAACAAGCGGGCACCTTAGTGCCCTGAGACAATGAGAAGAAAGATTTATCACTCAGAGTATGGGCCACCCTATTTACTAATTTAAGTTAAAATTAAACGTACAATCTCATTGATACGGATCTGACCAGGGGTATATCCTGTGAAGGTCCAAGGCACCAGGTGAGAAGGAGAGGTGTGGGGATAATCTCTTGGGATTGATCAGGAATCCCCAAGAACACCAATCGGGTGAGTGACAGACCAGGGTGTAGGACGAGGAGCCCTGGAGAGGTCTACCTCAAGAATTTACATCAGTCTGACCCACTAGTAACATCATAGCATGGTGGGTGATAAATCAACAAGCAGCAGAGTGGAGAGCCAAAAAGAACTGGTTGGTGCCTAGTGAGTGTTCACTGCTACACACATATACATGGCCTTATGCCCAGAAGGACTCCCACATAGCTTTTCAAATCTCTGTTATGACTTAAGATGCTCATGATTCCTGGTTCTGGACTTCAGCTTCTCACTCTAGGCCTATCCAATATGACTGCCTCCACCATATTTGTAACACTTTTCCGAGTACCCTATGTCACAGGAGCACTGAGGTGTGCTGTGCCTTAAGTAAAGGAAAGGGACGGCTGTCAATCAGCAGGGCAGTGCAGCTGCGGGTTGCTGTGGTAACCAGTCGGTCAGGTGACCGGAAGGGGGCAGGGCTGGGCCCTTTATAACAGCTCAGGCCTGGGCCCAGGAGCAGTTCCCCTCTGGCAGCTGCAGCTCTGTGGGAGAGCTGAGCAGCAGGGTCAATGATGGTGGTTGGCTGGCTGCAATGATGCAAAGAAAGACAGAGAGAGAGACAGACAGAGAGAGAGAGAGAGAGAGACCGGACAGCGGTAGCAACTGAGAGTCAGCACTGTGTGCAGTTGGGATTGTAAGCCGGTAGGCCTTTTCTTATGTTGTAGCCGGCTGGCTGACTGATTGGTTTGTTTATGATTATTCCAGAGGACCAGGTGAGGCTGTAGGGGTGTGAGGAGGCCTCACAAGGGCTCCCCAGTAGCTTGGGGTTCCTGGTGCCCAGTGGGGCACAGTGAGTGGTGCCAGTGTAGCACAACGGTCTGCACCGAGAGGCGCGGCACAGGCCCCAGAGTGGGGCAGCGGGCGCGAGAGGCGCGGCACAGGCCCCAGAGTGGGG
>NW_017728906.1:190815330-190826185 GCF_001723895.1 Crocodylus porosus
GGGGCAGCGGGCGCGAGAGGCGCGGCACAGGCCCCAGAGTGGGGCAGCGGGCGCGAGAGGCGCGGCACAAGGCTCCAGAGAGGGCAAGGAGCGGCGGACGAAGCCTCAGGACAGACCCAGTGGGGTGAGGCCTGGGCACGGCAGGTCCAGGGGCACCGGTATCGGGGTACAGGTTGCAGCAGCAGCCCAGGGGCACCGGTATCGGGGTGCAGGTTGCTTAACCAGCCCGGGGGCGCCGGTAAAGGGGCGATAGGCGTGTGACCGACCCGGGGGCGCCGGTAGAGGGACTGCCAGTTGGCGGGACAGGCCCAGGAAGATTGGAGGGGGGCGCCGGGGAGTAACAAGCCCCAGGGGCACCAGGTGGGTGACAAGCCCAGGGTGCCAGAAAGGGACACCAGGGCAGGACGAGCCCAAGGGGCGCCGGAGAGGGCGCCGAAGAGCAAGCGACCCAAACAACGTCCAAGGAACAACTGCGAGGCTTGGGGCGTGCTAAAGGGGAGGTTGGAGGCAGGGGGTGTGCAGAGGCACCCCATATGGAGTAGGGGTAGGAACACACGCACCGTTCACCAGGGGATAAAGGCAGCCTCCCATATAAACTTATTACCAGCAAAGACGTGGCGGGCGAGAAACAGAGGGTGCTGAGTCCACCTTAAGTGATGGTAGGGGGGCGCTAGGGAGTTCACGGCCGCTCCTAGGCTCCACTCCCTCACACCCTATTCCAATCTTTGCATGTCTCTGATATTTCTTGTTTCCATCTCTGAAACATTTTGTTTCCTCTCTATCCCTTCTTTGAACTGAGATAATAAATAAGGTTCTTATAATAAATAAGGAATTTGGGTTGAGATTCCTTAAACAGTTAATACCCTGTGTTTGTCCCTAAATAAGGTCTATGACCTGTTATAGTTGTAAAACAATAAACAGCATTGAGCCTGCTCAATGGTTTTCTCCTTCAGTAGAAAGCCATTCTTTGAGATCCCAGATGTGTACCATCAGCAGCGGGGCAATACTTTCAAGTCTCAGAGGTCCCAGTATAGAACCTCTGGCTCTTAGGGTTTGCAGGGCCTTTGATGATAGAAAAGTACTGTTCCTGATCAAAGAAATGCTGCATACTTCACTATAAAGCCATGTTTGTTTTGAAACCATGTTTGCTTAAAGGCTTTTCAGCCTGTGCTTCAGCAGGAAGTTTCAGAAGCTTGTGTTTAGCTTTCATTTCCTTGTGAAAGGCCTTTCAGTTTGCCTCTGCATAGGAAGGATCCAGAGACTATACTTTATTTCTTGATTTTATACTACTCAGTGCCCACTTGTAAGGGTCAGAGACTAGAAATGACCAGGGTTTGGAAGGAAGTGGTTTGGCAACAGTTTCCGAGTTGGTAAAAGGAAATATTTTTTCCCCTTTACCACAGAATTAGACTGTGGAACTCACTGCCACTAAAGATGTCTTGGACCAATAATTACAAGACTTAGTGAAGGTTTCACAGCTTAAATATAATAAAAGGTGATCCAGGGTCATAGTGGCTCTCATATCTCAATACAATAGGGATATAAAGCCACTATAGATGGACGCAGACTGAGTTGCGACACCAGGGTGGGGCCCAGTTGCCACACGCTCAATAGGTATCTTATTTCCCTATTTTTGTATCTTGCCTGCCACAACTTGGTGTAACTATTGAAGATATCAGGAGGTGGTACCTGATCGTTCAGGGTTTGTTGACACCAGTGCAGGTCACAATGATCAAGAGTCTTCTGTAGGGCTCCATCTCCCCTACAATTCACCCCTTTCCCCATGGGTGTTTTGTTGTTTTATCAAACTAGGTGCCTGGTCTTCCTAGGTGCCTAGCTTTATGTGCTAGGCAGACAGGTCCATGTAGGAAGGAAACCAAGTGGTCAGCATAAGTTGGCTTAGTCCCGGGGTTTTGTTATAGGTCTGTGATCAATGGCATCTATTCCATGTAAAAAAAAAAAATAAACAAACCAATATAACTTAAACAAGTTATACACGTCTGTGCTTGCTTCAGGACTCACCGTGGCCCTGTAGCATAACACAGCCGCCTTTTTCCAGGTGGTTGGGGCTCTTCAGGGTTTGCCCCCTGTTATGAGCCCAATCCAAGCTGGCTCACCTGTTTTAAACCAAGTTCTTTGGGTAGCCTGAGGCCACGATTATGAGGACCTCCATGTGGCCCCTAAAGATACCTGACCTCCAGTGGCTGCGTGAAGGTCAGAGTTCTGCAGGGAGAGCTGGTGTTGATCTGGTCTTTGAGCACATGTCCTTGGCTCTGCTGCTGGAGGGATGCGACGTGTTCCCCTCTTTCTGAGGCCAGTGCTGCCTTATGCAGGAAGGTCCAGGTTGACCTGGGCCAGCCCAGACCCCTGACTGCCACCAGGTGCCAAGAGCCCTAGAGCTGCAATTGCAGCTTTCAGGCTCTAGGTAGCACCAACTGTGCCAGCTGCCTGTGCTCTTCTCAAGCTGACTCCCGGGCCCCTGTGGAGTCCAGCTTCTGACTCTCACTCTACCCCAGACCCATGAACAGCATGCTGCCCACTGGCTACCCATCCCACATAGTCAGTGGGGGTGCAGAGGAGCCTGCAGGCTCACTGATCTCCTTCGGAGCTGAGTGGGAGTACACTGCCTGCAGAACACTCCGGCAGTCATTGCCCCAGTAAGCGCAGGGCTTGGTTGGGTCCCTACTACAGCACATTCTTGATATTTAAGCCAACCTCTAATTATTGGAATGAGACCTTCATAAGGGACAGCTTATCCCCTTCTCCCCCTAGCCACATCTGCCTGCTCCAGGCCTCCCTGCCATTGTCTCTGCATCTTTTCGCTACTAACCCCTGTTGGGGACAGGATCCTGGATCAGTTGGTGTCATGGGATGGGGTGCCCAGGGATGGCTGTGATACCCCTAAGGCTCCTTGACCATGCCAATCCCGCCCAACGGGCACCCTCTTTCTCTTCTGCCATGTCTTGTTGTACTATAATAAATAGGGAGGCTGCCCTCAAGTTTGTATTTAGGGCATGGTCCTGATGGACCCCACTGAACCCTGTGGGTTCCTGGACCCCTTTTGGGTCCTGCTCCAAAATGGATGCCTCTCAGGATACCCTCAGCCTTATGCGCTTGATGTGTGTCTCCAAACCACCCCTTTACCATGCCCCAAGCCTCTCAGATGGCATTCAACATTGTCCCTCCAAGGCCTTATTTTAGCTTGGCCTTTGGTCATCACTGGGCTCTCCGCAGTCCTGTCTCTCTCTCAGTGCCCCCTGGTGCTGGGCTCTCCACCCACCTCCTTTGTCACAGCACCCACTCTGGTGCTGGGGTCTGTTCACCCCGAATTACAGCACCCACACTGTAGTAGGCCCCCATAGAGGCCTCCTCCTTCCCCAATACCCTCAGCCCGATCCTCCAGTTTTATAAAACATCAACCAAAAATATGAGCCCCTGGGCTAATAACATAACACAAAAAGTTCAGGGTGTTCTCTGTCCCTTCAAAAGGAGTCAAACTTCTTCCCCGGCACTAAGTGCCTCGTAGGCAAGGGTACCTGGTGAGCTCCTGGACCCCCACTAACCCTAAGTGCAGCATCTCTGACAGCTGCAGCGTCTCTGGGCAATTCCTCCCTGGAGGCTCCTTCCCCCTTGGCTGCTGGCAGCAAACTGATGCTCTAGTCCCAGCCCTGGGGTTTATATGTGCTCAGGGCCCTGCCTCTTCTGGTCAGCTGACAGGTTGCAGGTGCAGACTAATTCCCTCCTTAGGTCTGCTGCCACAGTAACCTGCACCTGTGGGATTCCTGCCTGACTGTTAGGGCCCTCTCTCTGGGCAGTTTCTGCCTTTAAAGGAGCAGGCATCTTAGTGCCCTGTGATAGTTGGATACTTGATCTAATTCAATACCAAAATCCCTGTATTTCCTTATCATGGAAAGTCAGTAGAAAGTTCAGGGGAGTGCACAGATTCTGAAAAGGCAGGAACTCTCCTCTCAACTAAATGTGAGCAAGTTGCTTACAAGGTTATGAGATGGATTTTTTAGCAGCTTATTTATTTTTAAACTCTATGACCACAGCCACATGAGCTAACATGTGTCTGTTGTGGAGTCTCAAAGCAGTTTGAGATGCCACATAAGGCACACTGTGAACTAAAAAATGTTCCCCATGCTGCGTATTTTCAGAACAGACTAGGGAATCCCGGTATCAAAAGAAAACACACCAGAAAAAAGTGGTGTAGGGTGCACTCCTGGAGCATGCTTGGAAGCACCTGGAGGCTGGGTCCTCTAAAGAGATGCTCTAGCTCCTGGCCAGAGTGTATCTATGCCTACCACATGCCCCTGCTCCTCCAGCATGCTGCCTCAATGTGCTGGAGGAAATGGAAGTGGGGCATGGCTGGCAGTAGTGGGTCAGAGCTGGCTGGGACCCAGGTTCTATCCCAGGTTGCCCCAGAATCTGCCTGGCACCTGGGATCTGCTCTGATCCCAGGCACAGCAGCAGGACCAGGCAGGCTGCCTTGCAGCCATGCGTAGGGGCCAGCTGTGCTGGTGTCCTGAGGCCAGGTCTGTCTGGGCCAGCAGCTGAGTCAGGAGGACCTAGAGGCTGTGGCAGGGACCCTGGGTGACCCTGGTAAGCAGGGACATGGGAGTGGGAGAACTGTGTAGGGCTGAGAGGGCTGTGTGCTGTGTGGGGGAGCTGAGTACAGTGGGGGGACTGTGTGCACAGCCCCCATTGCAGCCAGCAAGAGCAGGCCCTCAGAATGCTTATGACCTGCTCCAGGCAGATTCCCTGGCAGCGCAAGGTGCCATCTGATTCCCAAGGGCTAAATGTGGTGCACAGATCTGGTCTGGCCTGCTGGCACATGCCTTCAGCCAGAACCAGGCTGGCTTCTGCCACCACCCAGAGCTCCCGGCAGTGCAGGCAGAAGCCACATGCCATCAGGTCAGATGAGCTTCTGCCCTGCCATATACTGCTGCAGTTTGTTGTGGCAGCAGTCAGCAGTGGACACTCAGAGTCACCTGGCATCACATGGTGCCGCCTGAGTTCTGTGCACCATGTGTAGTCCAGGACTGAGCAGGCTCCTGCCACTAGCTGGGGCTCCCAGCACTGCAGGCAGGAGCTGTATGCCATTAGGTCAGGCCAGCTTCTGCCTCCACGTGGCCTGCATACCACTGGGCCAGGCTGGTACCTGCCTCCACATGGCAGGCATGTGGAGCCAGCAGCCAGCCCAGTCCAATGGCACAAGGCTCCAGGAGGGTTTCTTAGGCCCCCTTTTCTACACAGTGGGGTTGCTTCCTTCTGTGCCTAAAGGATCGCTTCCTTGAGGAACGACCACCCTTCCTGGACCCCCATTTTGTCATAAATGAGACGAACTAAACAACAAACTAATTGTGGAGCAGTAGTCAACTTCTGCAGACCCTTTGTCTCTTTCTAACTAGCTAGCAATTCACTAACTGAGGGACTGTCTCTCAATTCTTAACTCCCTCAGTTTCTTATTAGGGAACATCTCTAAACTTCTATCACTACTGTAACAGCTGCTGCTGGATTTGTAGCAGGGCTCAGGATCCCTGCAAAGGCAGAGCAGGAAAGTTTGCAGAAAGTTATTGCTTTCAAGAGCACATGCTTGTTTTTGCTTGGCTCCTGAGGCTGGAGAGGCAAGGGAACATAGCCAGGGACTCAGCCAGGCTCAGAGAAGTGAAGGCGCCCTGGGACCACAGAGCTCAGGGAGGAACCACCCTGCAGCCTGCCTGTAAGGTGAACCTGCCCTTAGTGAAAGGGAGAATTAACCCAATATCCCTTCCTCCCTCTGTGAGGCAGAGGAACTAGTGTGGAGGGGAAAATGTGGTAAGGTAGACTTGCCTAGGAGAGCAGGGTGTTGATCTGGGAAGGCTCTGGGGAGAGTTAACAGAACCATCCTGGGGCTGGGCGGGTGATAAACCAAGGTTGTTTCAGTTATCAGCACAAGGGGATGTGTCTGGGAATTGGAGAAAGGTGCTTTTTGGGAGGGGGGGCAGTGTGTGTTTCTTTGAGATACCACAGACAGCTGGAGCAGAGGACAACTTCTCTTCCCCATGCAAACTCTAGCAGAGAGCAGGACTTTCTGAAGCAGCAGCACCAACCATAGGTATTTTGCTGCCAGTGTGAAGCAGAGCTGATGTTTGTGTTAACCCTGTGTGCTCCTGCTGAAATTCACTGGAGTCTGAAGGTTTAAGCTGGGGAGTTGTACTGAGGGTGTCTTTGATTCAATTTGTACAGAGTGTTTTAGTTCATTGATACCTGCCATTGAGAATTAAATTATTGATATCCAGTTCTGCTATTAGCCTCATTCATATGTTGACTGTTTTGTAAATAATAAACTGCAAATAGTTAAACTGTATGTACTCCAGTGTGTGGGGAAACCACAAGAAAGCACCCCATGGAGAGGTGGCCCCAGCCTTAGACTGAGGTTATTTGACACCCCAGGACCCTGAATCAGGATGTGACCACGGGTAGCACTGTGGCTAGGGTTACATTCCAACATAATTATTAAAAAATAGTATTAAGCAAAGTGGGGAAAGTACAGTTATACAAGTAACCTTAAGTGTGGTATTCCTTAACTTTTGAGTAGTTATGTCCTTTTAGCTGAAGTTTTAATATTGTTTTTCTAGCCTTTTAAAAAGAATATACCAACGAGTTCTACCATGTGCAACCAAGGGTCTTCCCCTTGAATGTCCAGCCCTGCTTCTTTTCTACCTATTTACCATCTAAGTGGATGTAGACACACAAGTGCAATTCTATTTCATACTATTCAAGTCCTTAAAAATCCATTAATGCATCTACTTTTGTAACGTACCATCCTCTTCCTCTTAAGACTGAGTCACCAAACAGCCGTGAAGAGGAAGAGGATCACCCCACCTTTTGTATTAACAGCTTTTCAGAGACTTGAAAAGGGTAGAATAGAATCACATCTAGCTAGGTGCCTACATTCATTTACATGCCAAAAAGGTGAAATGGAATCTGATTGTAGTGGGACCCAGGCTGAGTGGCCACACCAGGGTGATGCCCGGGTGCTGCATGCTCAATAGGTGTCTAATTCCTCCGCTTTTGTATTTCTCCTGACATGACTTGGTGTCACTGAAAAAGTTTTCAGGAGGTGGTACCTGATAATCTGGGGTTTGTTGAGATGGTGTGGGTCACAATATCCATGAGTCTTCTGGGGGCTCCACTTCCCCTACACCCCACCTCTTTCCACTCAGTTGTTCTGACTGGAGCAGGCACCTGGTCTATCTAGACATCTGGCTTCATTTGTTAGGCAGCAGGGTCCGTGGGGGAAAGAAATGAATAACTGAACATAACTTAAATAATGTTATCCATGCCTGCTTTAGGCCTCCTTTTGGCCCAACAGCATACCTTGGCTGTCTTGCTTGAGGCAGTCAGGGCTCTTCAGAGTTTGCCCTCTTATTTGAGCCCAGGCCAAGTGGGCCGGCCTGTCCTGTGTGGGCTGGCCAAGTCTATGGTGGTGTTCCCCCTCTTCTGGGGCTGGCACTGTCTTATATAGGAAGTTCCAGGTTAGCCTGAGCGAATCTGGATCCCTGCCTGCCCCAACATGTTCCACCCAGAGGAGCTCAACAGGCCTTGCACTTGTGGCTACTGGGCCCTAGGCAGCACTGTCTGTTCTGGAAACCTGCCCACTTCTCAGGCTGGGTCCTGTGTCTTCATGGAGCCTGGGTTTGGCTCTAACTCTGGCCTGGGAAAGGGGCCTGCTGAGAGCACGCTTCCTACTGGCTACCCATTCCACCCCAGGAGCGGGGTTGCAGTGGAGCACCCTGTCATCACATCGGCTCGTCACTTTTCTGCAGGGCTGACCGTGAATCCAGCTATCAGTGGTCGTCGCCCTGGTAAGTATGGGGCTCAGCAAGGTCCCTGCTACACTGATCCTAAGTTCATTAACTGGCAGAAAGAGAAGGCTGTTATCCCAAAACAATGATCAGCTATTGGCACCACATTCTGGATCACAGAATGCTGCATTTACATCACTTTGTATTTTTAACTAATACATTTCATGTGGAAGGAAACCTGGGGGCATAAATGACTGCAAAATAACACAAGTCTGAGCTGCTCTTCATTTCTTATAGTTAAGAACAAATAGGTTAAACTCAGAACTTTTTTCCAGTTATTCTTGAGTCTAACTTCAATTTTGTGTGAGTCTATTGACTTCAGGATTAGGCCCTTTAAAGACAGAAGTTAAGAAAGCGTTGCACTTTGGAATCATATTTTATTTCATTATGCCATGTTATATAAAGGTAATTAATTTCAATATGTTGCACAGACATTGCATCAGATGAAAACTTTGGAGATGAGAATAAAAGTGACATTGCCTGGAACTATAACAAAGAATATTTTGTCCAGATGTTATTTGAATGCCAGTATCAACAGATTCTAAACAGCAGCAATAACTACAATCAGAGTGAAGAATAGGTTTTACTCCAAAAAAGTAATAGATATAGCACAGAACGAGAAAACTATTAAACAGATCTTGTCTCTCCTGGAAAGAGATATTTACTTCAGTGCCAGTTGGTATTATACAAGAAAAAAGATGCCTTTTGCTTCCAGGTTTTTTTTCCCCAGATAGCTGACATGAATGATTCCTGGAGCCTTTCTTTGTACCAAAATAACCCCCTCCTCTATCCCCATAGTCTACGTCCAGACAAGCACAGTCATGCAGTACGTGGTGCTGCTGACACATCTGTGGCACCACACAGTGCACATTCAGGAGATCCAACCGTCAAAAAAACCCATGCAAAAAAAGGTGGAGTAGTGCATACGAGGGCAGCATACACCACCCAAAACAGGAGCCTGGCCAGCCGGAGCTACACTCCAGCTGCCAGCCAGACCCTGAGTGGCAGGATCACCACAGCTTCAACCCTAAGAATCACCCAGGACCCCAGATAAGGCTTCTGGAGCCAGCCCAGTGCTGGCAGCAGCCTCTCCTACCCAACCTGGGGTAACCTGCCGCATGCCAGAAGGCACATGGCACAGGCATTCCCCAGGGACAAGAAGCAGCACAAGGTATGCTGCTGCTTCATGTCCCCAGGGAAACAAACATGCACACTCATGTGGATGTGGCTATAAAACCCTTCTGTCTTGATATGTGACACACTGTAGAATTTCTAAAGTTTGCGCTGTGTCCCTGAGAGAGCAGGGACAAACAGTGAAGGGAAAGGGAGCACAGATGTACAAATGTAGATAGTCAGATCTTTAGCAACACAGGACACAGATGTAATTAGGGTTTCACTTTGCTGAAAGTGGAGGCTTATCTCTATATATCTGGGAAATACTGAAGTAACAGTATGGGAGTTCTCCAGTAGTGATGCCTACTTATTATTTAATTTGTAGCTGTTCACATCCTCCATCAGTTAACTCCTTGCTTTCTAGTGAGAAGAGAAAGAAATGGAACACAGTACAATGGTGAAGTCCAGATAAGCCGCATCTTTGTGCACTTGGCTGAGCAGTGGAAAATAGGCAACTTGTACAGCTTGGGAAGTCCCTAGCTCAGTTCTTGGAGATGACCAACATAATGTTTGCAATATTCTGTTAATTTCAAAACTTCTAAGGACTAAATTATTAAGAATTTATATCAAAAGCAGCAAAAGACTAGTATTTATAACTAGAAAAAACCCTCAGCCTGGAACACTTTGTGAAAGATGATTTAAGCCTAGCTTATCATAATAATTTAGTGTCTAGGCTGGGATGTTCCCTGGTGTCCTCCATCCAACCATTCCCACATGTATGCTCCAGACTTACAAATATGCCAGTGAGGATGCTATAGGGCATCTATCTGTGGCTCTGGAATGGTCAAAGTGACAGGGTAGGAAAATTATCTTTGCAACTGTATTCTGAATAAATGAGTTGCATTTATCAAGGCCAGAAAAAAAGCTGTTGAAGTAGTCACATTAATAAGAGATATCTTAGAAGAGAGTTGTATGTGTATGGATGGACAGGAAAGGCTGTCTCTACAATATGTTAAACAGAAAGAGTCCACAAGATTTAGACACATCTTGGAAGTGAGGACCTCAGGAGACATCTGAGTTGAAGATGATACAAGTGGGGTTGACAGATATGCAGATCACTGCTTTAACTCATGGCACTCCACAGAAGGCATCATGAGTTATAGCAACCCTTCCCTTCCCACCCCTTCCTACCGCCGCCAACCCAACAGACATTTGCTGTTTGGTCTGAAGAGGTGGGAAACCAAGCTTCTGATGCTGTCTTCAGAATGGGAGGGGGGAGCAGGCAGGAGAGGGAGCTCCAGCCTGCACTGAAGGGGGTGGGGACAGGTGGATTGGATCCTGAAGACACCACTGTGGGTAGGGATGGGCTGATGCAGCCTGGCCCTGCTCACATGCAGGGACAAACAGAAGTTAATGAAGGTGCTCTGATTTGGAGAGCCTTCATCTAAACCCTCAGTAAATGAGGGTTAATTTGTCATATGATCAGACACTTTTAAAGCACTTCGCAGCTGTGCACTTCTGTCAGGGCAGAGCTGTAGAGCACTTTCAGGGGGCTGATCACATAACAAATATCACTTCTGTCAGTGCCCAAGGTCTAAATGACAGTCCAGATGGTAATGTTACCCATAGCTACTGAAGGGGGCAATGAAAAAAGTTTTGAGGGGGAGAATAATAACCAAGTTTTAGCCAGGCTGAGCTTCAGCTGAAGGCTAGACATTCACAATGAGATGTCAATGAGACAGGCCAAGATTTTACTTTAGACAATAGGAGACTGGCCTGGAGTAGACAGTCATCTGCATATAAGAGGTGGTAGAATTTGTATTTCTGGAGAAGATTACCCAGATATGAAGTAGAGAGAGAGAGAGAGGCCTTTGACACCATCTCCCACCCCA
>NW_017728906.1:190826515-190833166 GCF_001723895.1 Crocodylus porosus
CACACTTATAGACTGGGAAACTCCCTTCTTGAGAGCACGGAGGCAGAAAGGGATCTTGGAGTCATTATTGACTCCAAGACGAACATGGGCCAACAATGCAAGGTCACGGTTGGCAGGGCTAGTCGGACCTTGTCATGCATACAGGTGCATCTCAAGTAGGGCCAAGGAGGTGATCCTCCCCCTCTATGCAACACTGGTCAGGCCACAGCTGGAGCACTGTGTCCAGTTCTGTGCGCCCCACTTCAGGAGGGACGTGGACAGCATTGAGAGGGTCCAGAGGAGGTTAACCCACATGATCCGGGGACAACAGGGCAGACCCTACAATGAGAGACTACGGGAACCTGTTCAGCCTTCACAAGAGAAGGCTGAGGGGGGACCTGGTGACTGTCTATAAACTCACTAGTGAGGACCAGAAGGGTTTGGGAGAGATCTTGTTTCCCCTAGCACCGCCTGGCATAACAAGGAATAATGGACACACATTATTGGAGAGTAGGTTTAGATTAGACATCCGCAAGAACTACTTCACAGTTAGGGCAGCTAGGACCTGGTACCAGCTTCCAAGGGAAGTGGTGCTGGCTCCCACCCTGGGGATCTTTAAAAAGAGGCTTAATGCCTACCTGGTTGGACTCATTTGAGCCCAGTTTTTCTCCTTCCCAGGCAGGGGGTCGGAACTGAAGATCT
Organism: Crocodylus porosus; assembly: GCF_001723895.1. Lineage (NCBI taxonomy): Eukaryota > Metazoa > Chordata > Crocodylia > Crocodylidae > Crocodylus > Crocodylus porosus. The sequence continues at coordinate 190,827,197 of NW_017728906.1, forward strand.
ACATGGTCCCTTCGACCTGACTTCTATGATTTCTATGATTCTGTGAGAGGAAAAGGGAACCAGACACTTAGGCCTCTGGAACCCCTGTGCATATGTGTGTACACGTCTATAGACATGCATTCTTAGTACAAGGTAAAAAAGCACAAAAGAGACCTCAATACATTCAGTTGCAATATGCTTTTGGGAATCCGTTGTGAATAACTGCATTTTACCTAGGCAGAAGGGAAGGGACTCTATACCAGTGGCTCTCAACTTTTTTTGACTCAAAGTACTCTTTGATAGACTCAAGGCATTCCTCATTAGACTTGAGTCACCTCTCAGAAAATACTATAGTTTTTCTTCATTTCCAGAAAAAAGAGACTTCCCAAAAAACCCAGAGCAATTCTATTACAAAGAACTCTGAAAGACCACAAGAGATCAGAATGTTTTTGACACTATGGATTCTTATTTACAAACTCTGGATTTATCTTGTGAATCATATTTGCACACCTAAAAGTGCTAACTTTGTGTGGCACCCTGCTGCACCCTAGAAAGGATCCCAAAGTATCCTCAGGTGCCACAGTACCCTAGTTGAGAATCACTGCTATATACTCTAGATAGAAGTTAGCCTTGCACGGAGTGTCTTGCACGGGGTGTACTAGCATCAGAAGGAAAACAGCATGATTAACCTGATGGTTACAGCTAAACCTAGTTCCAAAAAGACTATGGCCTTATATATAGCTAGTTCTGTTGGAGATACACATTTCTTCACACATCGTCTAAAACACCAGACCTAAAAAATAAGATGCTTGCATATATCCTTTTTTAACACTTTTTGTTCTGAATAGTAAACAGAGATAAGCATGATGATAAAATGATAACCTTTATAAAGAAAAACAAAGATGAACTTTCTAATTTGATTCTTACCAGCAAAACAAATTGAGCACCATTGGATTTCATACCCTGAAGAAATGGTGCAGGAAAATAAACATAAAGAACCAAGTAGCATACTGAATTAGTGCATTATGCCTGTTTGAAGGAAGAGGATAAAAGCACTTTGTAACATTTGGCCTTTGCAAATAAATAGAGATTTAAATGTCACTGGGGAAAAAGTAAAAAGGAGATACACAGCTGTATCAATTCCTGTGGTTACAAAGCATCTGGATAATGTTGGGATATAATTAATAATAACCAAGAAATGGAGCAACAACAACAATTGAGTTTTCTGGCAATTTGCACAAGTCTCCCACCAACAATCAGCTCTGCAAGGAAAAATAAGAATAAGCTACGCTGTCTATTTCAGACACCTCATTGGGTGGATTCTGCTTGGTGCTGCTTGCATTTTATGCTGTTGCGACTCCAACAATTTCAATGGGATCACACTGGCATAAGACTAGATCAACTCAATGCTGACTTAGGCCCATTGTTTTATATTAGAGTCCATTCTGATGAACTAATGAAGCTACTCCTGACTGGTACGGGAATAAGGGAGACCAGATGTCAACTTCTGGTGCAGTCATTTTATCCCAGATAAATTGTCATGGGGCATCTGTACACACCGTGGGGTTTAATCCTCATTAAATTAAATAGGTTTATAAAATTTAAAGCTGTTTATTTTGGAGTGATATGTCAGTGTTTGCATGTACTTGGATTTCAAATGAATTAAGCCCAGTCCCTCACTGGTGCTGCAGGAGAGTGGGATGATCTAGCACTGGCCCGGGGCCCCCCACCCTGTGTCTCACTATGCAGCTATGGAAGCACAGAGCCAGCAAACAGCACAAGAAAAATTAAAACAGAAGCAATTCGAAAGCAGAATCAATTCAATGAGGCGAACTCCAAAAAAGCTGCAGCTCCATCTGGTGGACAAAGAGGCTTATTACACATCTTTGAGGGGGCTGGGACCTGTCTCTCCCACACACCTCTTTCCAAGCCCAATCTAGGAGTTGGGACCAGGAGCTCCATCCTACCAGGGCAGAGGGACATTGTCCTTGCCTGAGCTCTACCACCAGAGCTTGCCCCAGCAGCAAGCAGCTCCCAGAAGCAGGGAGAAATCTCCCAGCCCCCATCAGGAGACAGCTGTCTCTTGACCCTGTGCTCCCTGCCAGCCCATGAGCTAGCACCCAGGGGACCCTAGAGCTCCCCTTGGCTGCTGCAGAGGGGAAGAACAAGGTGGAAGCAGCCCACTCTGGGCTCCTCCCATTGAGAGGAAATCTGCTCCCAGCAGCATGCACGTGTAGATGCCTGCCCAGGGTGAGTTTACTCCAGAGTAAATTACTCTGGAGTAAATCCATTCAGCAGCATTTGCACCTATAGACACTGTGACAGGGGCCATCTCAAGGTCAGGATATTATGTTGGCCCACCCACCTAAGTAAGGCAGTCCACCCTGTATCACCTGCCATGACTTTGCTGTTCCCAAAGTGGTATAAAAGTATGGGAGGCTGCCCATTTTACTACCCTGATGCCAGGGGCGCTATCCATAGCTCTGTACCATCCCTCCATTGTGGTGCATGCCTTGCAGATGACATCCTTGAGTTGTTCCATGCTCTGTCTCATGGCCAGGCCAAACTAAGCCCCTTGCTAGGCCTCATACATACATCCTTTCACTCCACACATCAGGCATCATTCGTACAACACCCACTCTCACTGGGACCTCTCACACACCTCCCTCTCTCACCAGTTCTCTTACATGCTGCCCTTCACCGGGCCACACTTGCCCTGCCCTGTTCCCCTGAGCAGCACCCATAGGCCATCAGGCTTGCCTACTCTCAAGCCTTGGCTGGCCAGCCCACAGCTTCTTGGGCCCTCTTGCAACCCTCATCTGGACGGTAACCAGCCAATTCACCTCCCCCAGGGTGGAGTTCTGATCCAGGCCCCTTTGCCGGGTAACTCCTCAATCACTCTCTCTAATGAAGGCCAATGACTTGCCCTCTCAGCTTCAAGCACACTTGTGGCCTCAGGCATCCAAAGACTTACCTGGGCCTAACTGTCCTCTACTCTGGGCCTCAACACTCTTGTCCCCTACTCTGGGACCTCCAGGGTCTTACACCCCTGTTGGGCTCAGGTGCCTGAAGGCATGCCTGGCCTCTGTCCCTGTCCCTGAGTGTGGGTGATGCCCCAGGATGTGGGGGCTGGGGTTTTAAGGTGCCCCTACTTGCCTTTCACCAAGGAGGTAACTGGTCTGGCATTTCTGGGGGGCTGTCCCACCATGAACAGCCCCACCAGACCACCTATCCCCAGAAGGGTGTAGTTTTTGGTCTTACCCAGGACCAATGCAGTCCTACTTGCCTTGGTCTTATCCCCTACTGGGCTAGGTGTTCTTCTTTAGGCCTGCTGTCTCGTTGAGCCTCCTTCCCCTAGACAGTGATGTCCCCCCACATGGAGGGGACTTTCAGCCTCCTTAGGCCCTGACCCTACCTGCAGGCCAGTCAGGGTGCAAGATAGCCCATCATGACCCAGGCCTGCCCCTTGCATTGGGCATCATTGGCCTTCAGCCTTCCAGCTGTAGTCATCTTGCACTGACCAGTTGGGGTGTTCTGGTCCCAGCACCGCAGCAGCCGACCTCCTTAGAAAGCAGGGGACCCCTCCTGGGCCCCACCATACATCCCTCTCTCTCTGGGTTTAATTAGAGCCCCAGAGGTCTTAAGAACAGGGCTCTGCTCTCTGTTGGGCTCACCTGAGCACCAGGCCTCACATGAGCTCTGCCTGTTCTAACCAGGGTCTTGCCTGGCCTCTGCATAGGCCTGCAAGCTCTCAGCCCCTTTGCAAAGCTGGCCTCCAGATGTTAACCCCAAAGCCTTTCCATAGTGGCTTGGGGCCCTACTGGGCCCCCAGGAACCTCCTGCCATCCCCAGTAGTTTCTCCCTTACCTCACAGTCTTGTGTGAGCAGCAGCAGCTCATCCAGGTGTTGTTGCTCCCCAACTACTTGCAGCAAACTGCCGGCTCATCCTTTTGGACCTGGATCTAAAATGGCCACTTCATCAGGGCTGGCCTGCACCTGACGGCTGCCTACTCTCAGCCTTAAAGTGTCAGACCCCAAAGTTACCATTGAAATACCATGGTACTTGGACATGCCTTTCCAACCTTTTGGAATTTAAAGGTAATACAGACATTAAACTTAGTATCTTTATTGTATGAGAACATGTGATTCAACATTTCTTTGTCACTTATCCTTCAGTGCAAACCTGCAAACATTAATATCATACTCAAAAAAAGCTATGATATTTTTGAGTTCTTGCCAAGTACCTCAGCCTTTTGAAATCAGAAGTCACTGGGTTCAGAAAAACTGCATTACTTATTCATGTGCTCTCTTGTATAAAATTTGTTAGTGGATTTTACAACTTTCTGTATAAAGTTTACAAACTGTTACAAGGATTCAGAATTAACATTCAAACAAGCTGGTGGTTAGACAGTAGGACCCTGTCAACAGGAAACAAACCATAGCCCCTACTGTATAAAGCATGAGATTCCTTTGCAGAAAAGAAATCTAAATTCAAACTGAGCATCATCTGAGTGTCTGATTGAAAGCTTAGTAACAGGTCTAAGCCAAGCCCAAGCCGCAGAACATTTTCACATCTGGATCTGTCTCATTTCTTCAACTGCTTCAGTCTGTGGAGAATTCCAAAATCCACTGTGCTTTATTATTATAAAAGAATGTAATGTTATATAACTGTACGTGAAAGCCCAGAATATTTCTGAAAGGACAACATGTGAAAACTGCACTTTTTAAACAAGGTTTGAATTTAACAGAGAATATGGACTCAACTGGCCTGCATATGTCAATAGTTTACGTAATAGGCAGAGAGGAGAGCAGCCAGCCAGAAGGATTGCTTTTAAAATTAAAATCACACTGGTAAAACTCGAATAGGTTTCTGACCTGTGAAGCAGAGATGGGCCAAGGCCAAAAAAGTTAGATCTGGATTATTCAGAAATTTGGGGAGTTTAGAGCTGGGGAAGGAGTCTGGCCCTACCACACAGCTAGAGGTGAGCTTTAGGGAAAACAGGGTAATTAGGGATTGTGGCTTTCATTATGATGTATGGAAAAGGCTAAACAGAATTTTAAAATACCAATAAAGGGATGGGTGGTTATTTTGCTTGCAGGTGTTGTCCATGGAAATATCAGCAATGTCAAGAATGATCTACCCAGTTTTTGCTAGAGAACCTTTCGAGGCTCTGCAATATGTCCTGGATGGTTTCTTATCCCTTAACTGAAAGGACAAGTCTTCTGCCTCCTTAGCACAGCCTTTTCTAGAAGAGGATTTGTGGCTATGCTAGGGCAGGAAGGGTGGTACAAGAGTTAGACCACTAGCCTAGCACTTATGTCTTTTTTATTCCCTTCAGACTTTCTGTATTACTTTGAACAAGTCATTTAGCCTCACTGCTCTCATCTGTGAAATAAGAAAGTGTTATTATTTCTACCTCAGAGGTTTATTGGCAGGAAAAATACATTATATATTACAAAGTGCTCAGATGATAGTAATGCAGCCCTAGAAGAATCACAGATAATTGATTGTTCCCCGTATCTCCATCCATCCTAAGTCAGCCTTCAGCCTGACTCATAAGTATCTCAGTTGTGTAATCTAGTCCAGTTTATTCAGTTGGCTTAACTTCACAGACAAGTCAGAGTTTTACAAACAAGACTCAAAATTGAAGGTGGATTCATAAGATGGAGCTGAGAAAAGGGATTTTCTCTTAGAAAATCTTCATAGTTTCATAGTTAGTAGGGCCGGAAGGGACCTTAGCAGATCATCACATCTGACTCCCTGCCATGGCAGGAAAGAGTGCTGGGGTCAAATGACCCCAGCAAGGTGTTTGTCTAGCCTTGTCTTAAAGACCCCCAGGGTAGGAGCCAGCACCACTTCCCTTGGAAGTTGGTTCCAGACCCTAGCCGTCCTGACCGTGAAGTCGCGCCTCCTGATATCTAACCTAAACCTACCCTCTGCCAGCTTGTGACCGTTATTCCTGGTCACTCCTGGCAGTGCTTGGGGGAACA
>NW_017728906.1:190835384-190838566 GCF_001723895.1 Crocodylus porosus
TATTTAAAAAAGGACTTCTTGTTGTCTTTGATCTGGGAAGCTAGTCCCAGTCCCATCTCCGCCTTGGCCTTCCTGACTGCCCCCCTGCATTCCCGAGCAACCGCAGTATAGTCCTCCCTGGTGATGGCCCCTCCCTTCCATTGGGTGTACGCCTCCCTTTTAGCTAAGAGACATTCCCAGATGCTTTTGGTGAGCCATGGGGGCTTTTGTGCCCTGCTGTTTCCTTTGATCTGTGTTGGGATTACCTCCCTTTGGGCTTGGAGGATCGTCTCCTTAAGGAGCGACCTCTCTTCTTGGACACCTGGCTCCCCTCACCTCTGGGACCTCAGTGCTTCCTCGACTATTCTCCTTAGCTCACTGAAGTCCACTCTCCTAAAATCTAGGGCTGCTGCCTTGCTGCATGCCTTTGCCACCTTGCGCTGGATGGTGAATTCCAGCAGGCGATGATCACTGTCGCCCAGGTGGTCGAACACCCGCAGCCCCCTTACCAGGTTGTCACCCATGGCCAGCACCAGGTACAACAGGGCATCTCCCCTGGTGGGGCTGTGCACCCCCTGGGTTAGATGGAGGTCCTGCATTTGGGCTGGGAACCCACATGAGCGATCAGACCTGGCTGACTGCTCTTCCCAGCAGATGTCTGGAAAGTTCAGGTCACCCATGATGACCTCGTCCTTTGACCTAACTACCTCCGTGACCTGACTTAAGAATTCCTGGTCTAGCTCTTCCCCTTGGTTGGGAGGTCTGTAGTAGACCCCCACCGTTAAGTCTCTTTCCCCTCGACTGCTAACCCAGAGCACTTCCTCTGACTCTGTGCTACCTGGTGAGGATGTGTATTCCTCCTTAACGTAGAGCACCACACCACCGCCTTTCCTCCCTGTCCTGTCCCTCCTGTACAGCCTATAGCCCTTTATATTCACTGCCCAGTCATGCATTGGGTCCCACCACATTTCAGTGAGCCCCACTGTGCCTGGGTTGGTGTCAGCTAGAAGGAGGGTAAGTTCCTCCTGCTTGTTTGCCATACTACGAGTGTTTGTGTAGAGGCATTTGAGGCCTCCTGTGGATGTGTGCACTGGTCCCCTAATCACAGCATTGCCCTGGCCCCTGTTGCTTACTTGTGTATATGTTCCACTCGTCGGTCTAGGCTAGGCTGTACTTGTGAGTGCTGCTTGGTTTAGCGATCCAAGTCTTCCTCCTCCCTCATCTTCCCCTTCCTCCGATGAGCCCAGTTTAAAGCCCACCGGAGGAGATCCACCAAACTAGAAGAGAACACATGCTTACCTTTTGGGGAAAGGTGGAGCACATCCCACCTGAACATGTCTCTCATCGTGATGTGCAGGTCGTTGTCAAGGAAGCCACAGCCCGCCTCAAGACACCATTCCCGAAGCCACCAGTTGGTCTCTGTGATGCATGTCTCATGCCGTCTTCCACGTCTGCTCACTGGTAGGACAGAAGAGAATACTACCTGTGCACCTATCGCCTTCAGCACGCCCCCCAGAGCGTGGTAGTCTGCCATCAGGTGATCAGGGCTTCTCCTGGCCGCATCATTGGTACCTGCATGGATTAGGACCATGGGGTAGTAATCAGTGGGCTGGATCATGGCCTGGATCATCCCTGTCATGTCCTGAATCTTTGCTCTGGGTAGGCAGTAGACCTCACATGTCAAGGGGTCCTGGCAACAGATGGGGCCCTCTGTACCTCTTAGGATGGAGTCGCCTATGATGATCAAACGACGCTTTCTGCTCCGGGACTGCTTAGCTCTTTTGGCCTGTTCGGCGCGTGGAGAGTGTGGAGTTGCCTCCTCTCCAGTTGCCTCCTCTCCTTCCTTCTCCTCCAGTGTTGCCAGGGCCTTGTACCTGTTCTCCAGCTGGACTGGAGGAACTGGTACTGTGAGCAGCCCTGGCTCTGGAGGTGACCGTCTGCCACTCTGCAGTGGGGGATACCTTCCGAGGTGCTTCTTCCTTGGATGTGTGGCCCTGCAGGGAAAGGAAATAACTGTCAAAAACAAGACAAGTTCAGGCTCCCTTTATGCATCAGAAAAAAAGGACAATCAGCAAATCCATCTAATGTGTTCCTTTGCCTTTTTCTCGTCAGTCCATTGCACAATTGCATCTCAATTTTTTTATTTTGGCTTTAAACATTTCATTAGCTAATCCCAGTTGACTCATCACTTCCTTGGCATGAAAAAACCCTCTCAATTCTTACATGAAGAAAAGGTTCAAAATTCCTCAGTATAATAATGCCTTATATTTCTCTAACACTATTTACCAACAAGGACACAAAGTACTTAACAGGCTGTGGAACAATGTTCTCCTCTCTGATATGCCACCCTTGTTAAGCAAATGCACTATGAAACCTTTCATGTGATTCTCTTTGTACAGCTATCCCTAGCTGTATTTCAGAAGCACACAAGTCTTGTGGTGAAAATGAAGCAGCCATTCCCAGCTCAATGTTGCCAACATTATAAAAAGAAGAGGAAGAGAGGAATGCCTCATCCAACTGAAATTAGAGAGAATTCAGCTAGAAATAAAAACATTTGAACTGGTACGTAAGCAGGTTTATGAAGTCAACACCTCTACTCCTGAGTGAGGTGCCATGGTTGTAATGACAACAAGTTGATTCACACATTCATAGATGCTAGGGTTGGAAGGGACCTCAACAGATCATTGGGTCTGAGCCCTGCCTAGGCAGGAAAGAGTGCTGGGGTCAGATGACCCCAGCCAGATGCCTCTCCAGCCTTCTCTTAAAGACCCCCAAGGTAGGGGACAGCACCACCTCTCTCGGAAGCCCATGCCAAATTTTGGCCACCCTTACCATGAAGAAGTTTTTCCTGATATCCAGCCTAAATCTGCAGTTTGTGACTGTTGTTCCTTGTTACCCTAAGAGGTGCCCTGGTGAACAGAGCATCTCCAATCCCTTGCTTCATCCCCCTAGTGAATTTGTAGGCGGCCACAAGGTCACCTCTCAGCTTTCTCTTGCAGAGGCTGAAGAGTTCCAGGTCCCTCAGTCTCTTCTCATAGGGCTTGTCTTGTAAGTCCTGAACCATACGAGTGGCTCCTCTGGACTCTCTCCAGTCTTTTAACATCCTTCTTGAAGTACAGTGCCCAAAACTGGAGGGACGTGGGCACATTGGAAGGATGCAACAGGCTACAATCAGACCTAGACAGGTTACAAGGGTGGGCGGA
>NW_017728906.1:190839360-190849778 GCF_001723895.1 Crocodylus porosus
ATGCATGATAAAGTGTGGTTAGTTTTGCTGATGATTTCATCACGCTGACGTCTTGTTCATCTTGGAGTCCACTATGACTCCGAGATCCCTTTCTGCTTCTGTGCTACTGAGAAGGTCACTTCCCAGCCAGTAGGTGTGCTGGATATTTTTGTGCCCTAGGTGCAGCACTCTGCATTTGTCCTTGCTGTACTGCATCCTATTGTGTACTGCCCACTTTTCTAACCTGTCCAGGTCTGCCTGCAATTGTTCCCTACCCTCCAGAGTGTGCACTTCACCCCACAATTTAGTATTATCTGCAAACTTGGACAGAGTACACTTCACACCCACATCCAAGTCACTGGTGAAGATATTGAAGAGTACAGGTACAAGGACCGAACCCTTTGGGACCCCACTACCCACATCCTTCCAGGTCTATACCAACCCGTCTACTCCCACTCTCTGGGTGTGACAGCTAAGTCAATTTGCCACCCACCAGACTGTGTAAACAAACATCTATGTCACAGCCTCTGCATTTATTTATGAGAAATAAATGTTATAAATTTTGAGAGTTTAGCTTTATGCTTCATCCAAAAGGAGATACTTCCATCACTACTGTCCCTTCTAGCATTAGAACTGAGTGGAAAAAATAATTTGAGTAATATAAATTACAAATGTAATCACTTTGCTGGTTAGCTGAATCTTTTTTAATTTATATCTGGTATTTGTCAGGACTAACTGAATAATTCAAGGAATGGTTCTCAGCCTATTGAGTATTTGTGAACTGTTTGATTCCATTGTTCTCTATTCCTTATTCATGATGTGTGGTTGCTCTCCTAAGACGGGGTGGGGGGCAATTATTTTGACTGGAGGGCCACTTAACGAGTTTTTGTGGACCACATGAGTTTTGGTCATAGGCAGAGGATGAAAATTTGATTTGGTGGGGTTCAGTGCATGTGCACCTGTGTATACGCATGCCTCCCCCCACTCACCCAGCAGGTAAATCTGTCATGGGGAAGGGGCAGGAACACAGATCGAGGCCCCCATGGTGAGGGAGGGAGTGGGGCAGGGGCAGGAGCTGGGGTGAATGGGCCTCTAGGGCTGGGGTGGGTGATGGGGTGCTTGGAGCCCAGGCAGCTCATCCAGGGGCACAGGTGAGCTCCCACCACCACACGCACCCCCAGGTCAGGCACAGGAGGCACATGCCCCCCCCTCCCCCTCCCCCCAATGTGTGTGCAGGGTGGAGGCGGCTGCCGCTGAGGCCTGTGTTCCACACCCCACTTCCAGCTCCCCGGCAGCCGTGCTATGCCACGTGCCTCCCACCGGTTAGCCTGTGGCGCAGCCAGTGCACAGGAGGCACGTGGTGTTGTGCTGCTCCCAGGCACTGGCAGTGGGGTGCAAAGCACAGCCTGCAGCAGCGACCGCCTCCACCCCATGCACAGATGTGTGGGGGCACGTGCCTCCTCTGCCTGCCCCAGAGGTGCACGTGGTGACAGGAGCTTCCCCGGCCTCCCCACCGCCATGCCTCTGGATCAGCTGCCTGGACTGCAGGCATCCCACAACCCAATCCAGGGCCATATTCACCATGCATCCATCTCCCCCACACCACTTCCTTCCCCTGTGCCCCTTCCTGTCCACACATTTACCTGCTGGGCACTGCTCCACACAGGGCTGGGCCAGGCTGAGTTCCCTCCCGCTGGCAGGCTCCAGCTGTTCTCTGCATCTGTGCACGCCCCTCCCTGCTGCGGCTGCCCAGAGCCACACTCAGGCTACCTCCATTTGTGAAGGATAGGTCCCATTAGCCCCGGCCTTCTGCCACCTATGGTTTTGGTGTTCTCTCAACAGACACATCTCCCCTCCCCTCCCCTCCCACCTTCCTTTCCCCCTCCCTCCCTGAGCTGTAGCACACCCTGAGCCCCATCCTTGACCCAGAACTTGCTGGCCCCATCTGCAGCTGACAGTGGGGGGGAGGAGGGGCTTGGACCCATACCCATGTGTTGCCTATGGTCCTCAGCTTATTCTACCACCCACCCAGTATGGCAGAGGCAGCCCTGGGCAGGTACCAGCATCAGTCATGGATGCATCTGGCAGGTTCTGGATGGAGATAGGTATGTCTGCCTGGGCCCACAGCTGACACCGCCACATCAGCACTGGGCAAAACCAGTCCCAGTCACCCATCCAGTGTGGGAGAAACAGACCCACCTGCCTGCCTGGCACTACACAGGAGCTGGAGCTGCCAGCCACCCACAAGCCAGATCCCATGTTTTGCTGGCTACCTGCCTGTAGGCTGGATACAATCAGCTGGTAGACTGAATCTGGCCTGTGGGTCATATTTTGCCTACCACTGGCCTAAGGCTTTTCTCCACTGCAAAAAAGAGTATTTTTTTTACCTCTGGGTAGGTGGACAGGGTCAACTCCATTCCCCTTCACCCAAAAAACAGCTACACTACCTACACTGAGATAAAAACGACAATGCCATGCCTCTAGTAGGATTTTTCATCAAGATATTTAAGTTAAGGCAGAGCTATTTTAATGTAAAAACTTTGGTTTTTTTCAATCAAGATGTTGCCTTATCCTATGGCATCATTTTTGCCCCCCTAACTGGATGGATGAAACTTTTCAAAAAGGAGAGTAATGAAATAGAGTGCTTTTGAAGAAATATGTTCTTCATAGAGTTATTTGCAAGCACCCCTAATCCCAGGAATCACAACAAATCAAATGTATCACTTTTGTTCATGGACAACAGGGGCCCCTCACAGCTGGGAGGGCACGGCGATGGTGGGAGTGCAGCAGCAGCAGTGGGAGCACAGCGGCAGTGAGCAGGGAGCTCCTGCAGATGCCGCTGGCGCTGTCAGCAGTGGGAGCAGGGTGCTGAGCGCCGACCAGGACACTGCTGGCAGTTTTGGTGGCAGTCAGCAGAGATCACAGACCACCCGCAGTTGCTGCCAGTGGTGCCTTTTTGTAGGGAGTGCACCGCCACATGCAGGGGGTGCACGTGCACCCACATGCATGCCCTACATGTTGCCCCTGCTTTTGTTCACAAAAAATATTTATGAATCCACTTGAAATGTTTACTAATGTACAACTTGTACCAACCATGATGCAGGGTATTATTCAATGGAAATATAGAGATCAATATGCCAGCTGTTGTACCATCATCACCACTTCCTGTAGAGCCTTGGAATCTCTTACGAAGCTTGATGCTACTAGTGAGAGAAACCGTCCCCCACGGCAGTAGTCCCCAGTCTGCTCTGGCTGGCTAGCAGTATTGAGCAAGTAACATGCTGTGGGCAACATCTTGTTCTGCCTGCCAAGCTTGGCTTTAACTTTTTAATTTCCTGTAGATTTGAGCGATGTCAGAGGGTCTTACAGGCAACAATGATGCCTGGAAATGCTGGGTAGGGGACTATTGCTCTATGGTTACTCAGCTTTATTCCATATGATATTTAATGAAGCTATAACTCATTGTGACAAAAGCCAAGATATTCAGAGAAGAGACAAAAACTCAGCTAAAATACAATCATATGAATTAAAAGTTCACTTCTTGAATGCTTTTCCTGTTCTTTAAAATGTGATTGTTCATACAGTACAATAACACTCCACATGAGCTGGGTATCAGAACCTCACCCTTCTGTTTAATGCAATAGCTTCTTGAATTGAATAGTTTATTTTTTGGCAGAGATCTGATCTAAGAAATTGGACTGTGTTTTTGGCTTGGAGAATAACACTGAAACTGGCTTCCAGAAAGCTTATGATTATCTCTTGAACTCAGTTGAGCCAGGAATCTGTTCTATATCAGTACTTCTTGATCTGTGTTCTGTTGTTGATACCATAGCCCTTTGCAGCATTTAGAGTAGATAGTTGGGGCTGCTTGAAAGTGGTCTACTTTGGTTCAGGACATCATTTTATTTATTTAGTTCTGCATTGTATTACTGTTATCTAGATCCTGTTTTTTCCCTGTCTGTGGGCACATCTACATGTGCAATTAATGTGCCTGAATTTTCTATGCAGAAAATTCAGGTGCATTAAACTGTGCCTCTGCACACATCTGAATATGCACCCATCATATTTGCTCCCAGCAAATTTGCTCCCGACGGGAGCAGTTCAGTCTAGGGGTACTCCTGCCCTGCTCTGCCCCCTTGCAGTAGCCAAGGGAGCTCCCGGCTCCCCCAGGTGCCAGCCCCAGTTTGGCAGTGGGCATAGGGTTCTGGTCCTGATCTCTTCATAGTGGAGGACAGCTGTCCCAGCTGCTGGGCAGCTGCCTCCCTGCCCCGTGGAAATTGGGACAGGTCCCAGTCTCCACATGGCTGGCAGGTAGCATCCCACTGAGCCAGGACAGCTCTCCTCACCTCCTGTGGCCCCTGCTGCCTAGGCTAACTGGGAACAATTTGCTCCCTGTCAGCATCTATACATATGCTTCAGTGCATTAGCTTAATGTGCCAATCTATAGTACCTACAGGTACTAGAAAATGGCACATTAGACTAATCTACTGTGCATGTGTAGAGAGTAGCTCTTTACTATGTATTAGATCAGTGGAGATGCACCCTGTAAGTCCTAGCTTATACAATAGGTCACAATTATAATGGCCAAAACATCCCAATTAAAGACAGAAAACAGTATTTTTTATGAGTGTTTGCTAATAAGAAATGTATTGTGTAATGGCCCTGAAGCTTAATACAGCTTTTTAGTTACTGCTTAATATTAAAAGAGATGGATTGGGCATTTACTGAAAGGCTGCCTCCATTATCTTTGTCAGCCTCTATTAAGCAAGTTGGTAGTCTGTCTCTGCTTCCTAGCAAGCTGGTCTGTGCTGCACAAGACCACTGTCCTAATTACTTCCATTTTAGCAATGAAGCCAAGACTGAACCAAAGTAAAAGCTGCATTCCACTCAGAGATGGCCTTTCCACATGAGCACTGAAACAGTTTTTTGGATTTTTTTGTAAAACCAAATGAAGAAGTTTGCACTGTTCTGGCTTCTGTACTGCTCTTCTTTACTATTTAAAAAGATATATTTTGTGCAAATGTAGAGCTTGTGAGCAGTGCCTCATCCACAGAATGGGTAGAAGACAAAGAACCTCAGCACTAGCTTCCCAGTAGCCACCACCTTTGTCCTGGGGACACAGCCTCTACTGGCAAAGAGGTAAGTGGTCACTTTCCGTGCCCTTCTGTCTGGCATCTTTGCTTGCACTGCTCACAAGTGCACTGCTAATGCTAAGTAATATTGTCTTTATGATGTCGGCACCGGTCCATGAGAAACAGGACTGAAAACCACCAAGCGTTTCTCAACATGCCATTGCTCAGCCGTGAGATTGTAACTACTTTCAGTGAAGAAATGAGTCATTTAGTAGTGAAAGACTAAAAAACCTTTTTCTAATCCCCGAAATTGACCAAACCCTTTCCTGTTCCATAAATGAAGACATTAATTTGCCAGAATTTTAAACCCACCTTCTTTTTAAAGTATATTTGCACATACTAGAAAGCCTTAAAGCCCTAGAGTTTGCTCTTAAAATCCTACAGAACTGACTAGAGAATGAGACACTTTCTCATTTTCACCATTCCATAGAATTCTATCAGAGTAATATAATCCTTTATTCAGTTTTGTAGAACAGTCAAAAATGGAGACAAACCAGCAGAAAAAAAATCTCATTTGCTATTAAATTTTAAGCTATGGGAGAAGCAAGGTGGGATAGCCATGCTTTATACACAAGTCCCAGGTGTCCCATAGTTTTAGTCAAATGGATGCTTTGGTCCTGTTTATTTAGCCTCTCCTTCCCAACCAGCTGAGACCAGAGCTCAGCGATACCTGAGCTTGCCAGAGAGCAGAGGAGGATGGAGAGCAGAGTGTCCTGTTTTGAGTCTTAGAAATATGATCACCCTAGGAAAAAGGCAGCCAAAGCTGCTGCCCATTTGGTTCCTAGAGAAAATGAGAAAACTTTCAGTCTGGATGATATGCTGACAGCCTCTAGGGAGGTCCTCATGCAACTGTCTTAGAGCAGAGTTCCCAAAGTGAAGACCCTGAATCTCTCCAGTCTCCACAAGAGGAGACTGAGGGGGGATCTTGTGGCTGCCTACAACCTTATCAGGGGCCAGCAGCAGGGACTCGGGGAAAGTCTGTTCACCAGGGCCCCCCTTGGAGTCACCAGGAACAATGGCCACAAGCTGAGGGAGGATAGGTTTAGGTTAGATATTAGGAAGAACTACTTCATGGTAAGGGTGGCCAGAGCCTGGAATAGGCTTCCCAGAGAGGTGGTGCTCTCACCGTCCCTGGACATCTTCAAGAGGAGACTGGATAGGCACCTGGCTGGGGTCTTATGCCCCCTGCCACCCCCAGTGCTCCTTCCTGCGCATGACAGGGGGTCGGACTCGATGATCTGTCTAGGTCCCTTCCCACTCATTGATTCTGTGATTCTAGGAAGAGAGCTCCTTGGTCCCACTGGGGCTGCCTATCTTCCTCCCTTACAGCCACTAAATTGCATTTAAAGAAGCTAAAGACACATTAAATGCTTTCCTGATTTTATTTTCCATGTAAATCATTGTGATACTTGCCACACTTGTGAATGGGAGAAGCTCAAAAGCTACGGTCTCTAGTAATCACAGAACTGCAGAACCTCAGGGTTGGAAGGGACCTCAGGGATCATCTAGTTCTAGTACAGCTCTCTGCACAGTTGCAGGTTGCGCTGCTTCTACACAAACCAGCTAGCCTTGTCTTAGAAACTCCTTCATTGAAGATGTCCACAACCTCTGTGGGCAGCTTGTTCCATTTTTACAACCAGGAAGATTTTCTGAGATTTAATGTAAATCTGTTTTGCAGCAGTTTAAACTTATTGCATCAGGTCCTGCCCTCTGTGGCAAAGGGAAACAGTTGCTTTCCTTCTTCTCTATGGCAGCCTTTCAAATATTTGAAAATTGCTATCATGTCCCCCACTTAATCTCCTTTTCTCCTGACTCTACATACAAAGAGGTTTTGGCATGTCTTCATACAGCTTTACTTCCATTTTTATTTTTGTTAATTGTCTCTGGACCTTTTCCAGTTTTTCTATATTGTTTTTAAAACGTCATGCCCAGAAGCAGACACAATACAGGCAGTCCTTGATTTACAACATTTAGCACTTACAACATTTATAAATTGACACCCTGTTTCAACTATCTGACGTCAGTTTTGACTTTACAATGCTTAATCCGATGTGATGCCAAGCCAGCAAACAAGTTTGCTGCATTGCCCATCTCCCTGGGGAACATCTGTCCAAACCACCTTGGACACTTTCTTTAAGAAAGCAATCAAAACTCCAGAAAAACCTGCATCCAAGGCTCTGGAGAAGACTCCATCCAAGAACCCTTAAAAAAGTCTACCCAAGAGCCCTTCAAAAAGTTCATCAAAGTCACCTCAAAGAAGTCCTTCCAAATCAAAATAATTGCTATTTACTATATAAATACATTGGCGTAGCTATATTACTCATCTATAATTGATGGGGTACAAATTTTGGGGTTATTTCTGGTGAAAATAGGGTATTGGGCCTTGGTTCAGGAACCAATCCCTCATTTATAGCATTGTTTCCTATTGGAAAAATCAGTTCCGAGTTACAACGTTTTGACTTAAGACACAGTTTTCAGGAACCAGTTGTGTCGTAAGCCCGAGGACTGCCTGTACTCTAAAAGAGTAGACTGGTACTATCGTCTCCCATGTCTTGCTGCATCGCCTTGCTGACTCATGTTCGGTCTGTGAGCCACCAAAACCTCCAGATCCTTCTCAGGGGTGTTACTGCTTAATCAATTATCTCCTATTCTTTATGTGTGCATCTGGTTTTCCTTCCTTACATGTTGCACCTTACACACATCTTCATTGGCTTCATTTTGCTCATTTTGAATACATTCTCATTAGGATGCATTCCATGCAATAAAGAAGCCTGAAAGCTCTCAGCTTCAGCAGGGAAAATATTAAAACAGAGAAACCAAAGGATCTTCATGCATCTAAGAGGAAAAAGTGGAAAAGTTCCCTGGTTTAAGATAAACAAAGCAAGAAAGAAACCCTGAAAAAACTGGTAGCTCCCATTTTTGCCTGGTGTTACGTGTTCCTTCCTTTCCTTGAGCTACAGTAGGTAACTTGTTCCACCCTCGGAAAACATCCATTTTGGTATAAGAATGTTTGTTCTGCTTTTCTGAAGTGGTTTGAAGCAGTGCCCAGTTTGGTGTCTTGGACTGAATGCTTCATAATACTACTCTCTCTTCAGAAGTCCATGAAGGAACTTAATTCACTGTAAGTTACAAGTGAAAGTTCATTTGAACAGGATTTTCCCCTTTTTTGCCCCATGAGGCATTCTTCCTTCTATGCCAGTTGCTTCCTGATACCACAGCTATACTAAGGTTTCATTGATTTGCACTCACTTTCAGATATAAATGAAGAAAATAATTAGTGTTTTGTCTAATGTTAATGATTGGTTTGAAGTACAGCATGGTCAAACTTTTTAAACATGGTGCCCAAAATTTTGACCAGACAAGTTACAGGACCTCTAGGAGCTAAAATATACCTGTCTTGCTTTGATATAGCAATCAGCCTTTAAACTACAATATGCCAGCAACAGAGATTTACTTCCTTGTTTTGCTGTGTCCCATGGCTCTATTCACCACCACAACACAGGAAGGGTTAAATTTCTTAATGTTAGTTGATCTGTGTTTGCTTATACCAGGGCTGAGTTTAGCCGGATGGTGATAAATTTAGTTTGTAACAGCAATTGTTTTCTAGTTGAACTTAAAGTTGACCTAGAAGGCAAAAAAAAAGTACATAAATAAATACAAAAAATAAAAGGCGTACACCATTTTTTATTTCTGCATCATGGGTAAAGAAGGCCTAAAAGGGTTTTACCTAACAAAAAATGCAGCTTGCTCTTTACGCTGCAAAGTCAATTGTTTTTTTATTCTCTGTAAGAAAAAATGGAGAACTTGTGAAAATCAGACTACACATGAAATAAAAACCTATTCGCTGAACAAATGAGACAGGGAAGCATTTTAGCCAAAGTTGCAACCTTTGGGTGTGTCCACACATGCAAACATGTGAGCTTGCAGCAGCTCAAATAGAAGCGGTGCAGATTTGAGATGCGGCTTTTTGCCTCAGCGCACATGCTCAGACATGCACTTTGAGTGGAGCAAACTGTGCCACCAGGGGCAAAATAACCCTGCCTGGTTCCTCCCGGATCTTCAGCCAGGGGGACACCTGTGCTGTCCCCAGCAGTATAAAAAGCTGCCCTGTCCTGGCCCCAGCAGTATAAAAGCCACCCTGGCAAGTAGTTCAGGGCTGCTAGCTCTCAGTAGCTTCTGGGGCTAAGCCAATTGGTACCTGTGGACACTACCCCTTGTGCCAGCTGGACTGCTGAAGCAGCCGTTACAGTTCCCTGCACCCTCTACCCACTGCAGCAGTCTGGCAGTGGGGGTTGCTGCCTGGCTGTGACCTGCTGTGCACCTGCCAGACTCGGATGGGGACTGCAGAGCCAATAGAGTCATCTGCCCCTCTGGGCCAGCTGCCAGTGGACTGTGTTTGCAGGGTTGGCCTTTGTGCGGCACTACTGCCATGTGTGCCCCTGCCTGGCCATCTGGGCAGCTATTGCCCGGAAGATGTTCTGGGTGTGGTGGCCTGCTTTGAACTGTCAAAGCATGTCCTCCCAGCCCCATTTGTCCAGGTCAGCCACAGCCCAATGGGTCCAAGGTGCCAGCTCTGAGCAAGCAGGGTCCTGCCACTGGCCTCCCTAGCAGGAATTCTGGTATTTCCAATTGGAAAACTGAAAAATCCCTGATAAAAAAAACCCCAAAATCGCTCTCTAAAATACCCCCAAATCCATGTTCCTCCACAAGTAAAACAAAAGACCACTATAAAGAGAGAGAGAGAGTGAGACAGAGACTGCGATCAGTTGGACAATGTTTTATTGATTTATCTAGTGTTAAATCAAGTCTCTTATTATAATAATAAAGTGAACTCTAAATACAGGTTTCATGAATTCATGAATACATATTTTGCTGCCCTCCCACAGGGTGATGACCCCCACCCAAGGGGTTGGTCCCCCACACAAGGGCTATGGCCCCCCAACATGGGGTTCAGCCCCCACACAAGGGGTTCAGCCCCCCCAACAGAGGGTTCAGCCCCCACACAATGTCTACACCCCCCAACAGGGGGTTCAGTCCCCCAACAGGGGATTCGTCCCCCACACAAAGGGTTTGGCCCCCCAAAAGGGGTTCAGAACCCAACAGGGGGTTCGGCACTATCACAAGGGATAAAGGCCCGCAACAGGGGGTTCATCCCCCACACAAAGGATTTACCACCCCCCCGCAAGGCTCACATGCCCCACCCCAGCCCCTGGATTGCTGCCCCACCTGGCCCCATCCCCTACTCCCACCAGCTGCTGAAGCCCCCCACTGGCTGACCCACCCAGCCCCAGCCCCCACTTTCCCAGG
>NW_017728906.1:190850265-190874511 GCF_001723895.1 Crocodylus porosus
TCAGGGGTCCCCCCCATAGTCCCTTCCCCGCTCCTCCAGCCCCCCCGACCCCTTACTCACCATCAGGGACCGTGCCCCATGCCACTTTTTTATACTTCATTTTTTTTAGACCCCTGGATATCCAGGGGTCTAATTTTCTCCCCACACTACAAGTTTGCAGTGCAGGGAACATTTTTTTGTTCCTGCACGTGCCTGTTGCCCCACCTCAAACCCCTTTGGGCAAGAGGCATTGCATGCTCGTGTGGATGCGCCCATTGAGGTTTCATTTATTTTCTTTAATGTCAACTGAACTGCATTCTCTAATGGGCACTTTGGAGAACGCCTTGTTGTTGTTGTTGTTAACGTCTGAACACCATCTGACCCATTTAGTGTGCAAAAAACACATGCTAAGATCTCTTCTAGGTCCTCTAGCAAGACCAAATAGGAACAGAGCTGATGTTCTGGATATTTCAAAGATGTATTTTTAACAAGTGCAATAAAACCAACTTTTAAAAACAATCCCCTAGCCTTTTCCCACTTTTTTATGCTACACATGGAGCAATAAGGGTATATGCAAATCTTTTTAAAAACACTTTGCAGCAATCCTTGATTTACTATGCCATGGTTGGCAGAGCCATGACAGCTTTCATTTAGCAGTTCTGAGATTATTTTAATTTCTTCCCTATTGAAAATCAGCTGTGAGCCCTGTTCTTTCTTGGCTGGTTATGATCTGGATACTGATGCGGTACTATATTCTGCTGCCTTTTATTCCACTGCAAATTTGCAGCAGCTCCCCTAGGAGGATTTAAACAGTTAAATGCTTAGATGAATTCAGGCACTGAAAGGCTACTGCTGAGGTCAGTGGAAGAACTTTAGGTTTTCACTGGTGGAAATGAGGACACATTTTGACCCCACATCCATGCTGATGACAAGTTCAGCATGGATGGCAGTTTCTTATCTCTAGAAACACGGCTGACATACAAAAGGAATCCAGCCTCAAAAGCCACTGTCGGTCCGTGTGTTTTGCATGCAGCACTGGTCCTTTCCCTCATGTCTGCATTCTCTGATCTGTTCGGCAGCTGCCAAACCCACTAAGAAAAAGGCTATGTCTCCCTCCTCCTTCAGTCAAGCTTGTTACAAGAAAGCTGCTCCAAGCAGGCGCTTGTACTCTCTGTTGTACTAGAAAGGCTTATGGTGTTTTATCAGTCAAACCTCTAATTTGTTAAGTAGCCGATGAGGTTGATCTAATTGTTTCAGTTCCAGCTCAGTAGGGATAAGTGTGGCTGTTATTTGATCTTGGCACATCCTTTTCAAGCTGAGCTGTGTAAACTTGGTGACATTTTTGTTTGCTTGTTTGCTTACTTGCGGAAGTCTATGTGAACATATTTGTTGTTTCATTGGAAGTAATTTTATGGCAGTAAAATCCCATTTTTTCTTCCTTTTCCCATTGTAGCATGTAAAGCAGCAAAAATGGCATAGCAAGCAAGAACAGCCCACATTTGGGTTTGATTTTTTTTAAACAAAATTCCTATCAAATAAGCTCATGAACTTGTGCAAAGAAGCATGTGTGAACAAAATTTCCATTATATAATGCATTGGTCTGGTTTTCCAGGCCCTGAAAGCAAAGGAGAGAGCTTGACAGACACTTTTCTGGCCTTTTACATCTCTCCTATGAGTGATATTCTCTTCTTCAGTGTATGTGGTAGATTATTTATAAGAGGCTAGATCTCAGATCTGCTAACGTGCACTTGGTGCAGGACAAAATAGGATTGAGGACAAAGATAACAACAGCCCACCTGTACAATTCCATGAAATAATGGCAGCCTTTGGGACATGACACTGATGTCTTCAATATAATAACTAAAAAAGAGAAATTCCTATGTATAAAGTTATACTTAAGTTACTATAGTAAATAATATAACCTTTCAAATGTATAAGATGATCACAATTGACAAGCATAATAATGTAAATGACCACTTAAAATAACTTACAAAAATATGTTATTGGCTTTAGAGTGTATACATTATTGTACACAATACCCAAGATGTAAATATTCAGCTTACACACTTCATTTACAGCCTTAACCTGGACCCATACTGCCTGCAGTGGAACTCTTTCCAGATGTACCTCACTATGTATAATTTACATGATAAAGATGTACATCTATGGCAACAGATACTAAGGAAAGAGTACCCTAGCAGGGGAGATCAAGGCTCCAATTCACAAGTGGTACCACTGAAGTGTTCACCTGTTTAAACAGGTATACAAGTATTTTGTGGAAACCACATCTGTATAGAATAGGTGCCTGGAGGAGTCTGAGATTTTTGCAGAAGGATCCCGGGATGGTGGTAATACACCAGGGGACCATATCTTGCTTAAAATGATATATTAATAAGAAACATGAAGGTTAATTAAGCCCTGGTTTTTAGAAGTGATTGTGATATCTGGCACCTTAATTTTTTTTTTGTGCCCAATTTGAAATAGCTCTAAAGAGTTTGATTTTCAGAGCGTGGGTGTTCAGAACACTGTGAAAATCAAGCCCTTAGAGTGCCTCACCAGTCTCTTGAAAATCCTGAGCTAAACCGTTTCCCTGACAATGCCAAGTGCTATTACAATAGGCAGTAATGCCTATTGTCATGTGTATGCTGGAGACCATGTACAAAATATGGCCTTTGTCCTTCATAAGAAAAATAATTAAAACATCATGTGCTTACTCTGCTGGGTACATGGGATAAATTCCACCAACGAAGAACCAGAGGAATAACGGTTTTCTTTTCCCAGTGAAACAAAATCCAGTCAATAAAGCTCAAGTTTTCCTCCAAAAGATTCTGATGAAGCTGCCTCAAAATGTTGACAGCCTGCCAGGAAACACATTCTGTGTCCAAATTTGGAAAAAAAAAAAAGTGTCCAGTGAGATAAAGTTTTGCAGGACGATCTATATTTTCACTGATTCAGAAAGCAACTGAAATATTTTTTAGTGTGTTAAATATTTCACAGGCTTTATTTTCAGGGACTGAATGCTGCTTTTGTTTAGCATCTTTTGGCATTTGGCTTTGTACCAAGGAAAACTATCTGCACCTGAGACAGATCACAAGGCAGCTTTCAGGGGCATAGTGTGAGGAACTGATAAAAGCTGCCTCTTGCAAGATTGTGTATTCAACAACATCTGCCAGTATCTCATGTAGGCTGCCCTGGGGATGGTTCCTCTTGGACACACTGCCAGTCCTTGACAATCCAGGTAACAATGTCAACTCCTATCAAGCAACTGATGTTGAAACTCAAATGGATTAGTAGCCAGATATACATGCACGTTGCTTTTAGGCTGAGTGCCTTGCTTTAAACCTCAGTGAAGACAGCAAGATCATAATGCTGGTCTGATACTGATACAAAGCTATACAGACGTAAGCTGAGTGAGCTATACAGAAGTAAGTGAGCCTTGCATGTCTACTCCACTCTTTAGTATGACTTAGAAAACATGGTCACTGCCTGAAAGGGATTCTCAGTTGTACAAATGTAAGTACAGATTCACTAATATGTTCTGGCTGCTTTGCACAGCACCAGTGATGCAAGTCAACTATAAACCTGTTGTAAATGACAAGTGACAGAGCAACATAAAGGAGCCAGAGTGTTCTGGTACATCTGACCCACAATGCAGGGAGTGACTGCAAGTGCAAAAGGATGTTGAGAAATTGTCTGTAGTTCACTTTAAAAAGAGAGTTTTAGTTGTGGATTATACAGGCAGTTGCTTGGTACGTGGTTATGAAGGGAGCTGAAAAGTCTGCTGTCAACGGTTTTGTCTCAGTGTAACAAAAAGGACAATTGTGCTTAAGGAGTAGGAGGATTTCCTAAGTGCAGGGAAAGACAGGTGCAGGGTTGAGAATTGTAATCTGGGTGTTACTCCAAGAGGTACCCCCTCTCCAATTGAAGGGATTAAAGCAGGTGCACAAGCGCTGTGGGAGGTGTAGGAACTCTCCTCCCCCTATAGAGCAGAGCCAGATCACCAACGGGGGCGTAACCATATACCTTTTAATACTGGGAACATAGGCATAAATCAGAGGGTATAGTGGATACTACAGTGCCCCAAGGGGGCAGGATTCAACAAAGGTTAGACACTTACAATCACTGACAAAAAAACAGGGTTAACAAAATATAAAACACAAACAGTAGAACAAACAATACAGGTTGGTGAAATATAAAAAAAGGCACAAAATGCAAAATGTCAAATGACAAGGAAATATAGGGCCTATGGTACCTGGAGGGGGAGAAAGGGGGGAAAACACAATGGCCCCTTTCCACTGAGTTGCCTGGCCTCTGATTGGAGGAGCTGGAAGCAGAGCTGGGAGCCTCTCAGGTCATTGCCCAGATCCTTCCTGGAGCTAGGGAGCCTCTCCTGCTAGCTGCAGCCTCTCCTAGGCGATCCTGGAGCCCAGTGGGGAGCCTCTCGTGCTGGCAGCACACCACGCTGCTGAGGGTCCCACTGCTGCCTGCTGGTCCTGCTCTTTCAGGCTGTTCTGGGGCACTGCTCCTGCCCAGCTGGCTCAGCTCTTGCCAGCTCTGTGAAGCTCCTTCCTTGTTGTCCCTCACTGGTCTTTCCTGAGTCAGCTTATGGTGCCCCTTTTATCCCCCCCCAGGTGACCCAAGGGGCCAATCAGGGGACACAGGTGGGGGGGTGAGTCTCTGGGGCCTGATTAGTGCAGAAAGGGAATCCCAAGTCCTCCAATCATCTTTTGCCCTTTGAAAACCCCTGGGCCAGGTCACTGCCAGCCAGCCCATCACAGAATGATATGGATAGACTCTGAGACGCAGGGCAAGAGGGGACATCCTGGCTGAAGTATTAAGTCAGCCTCTTGGGTATTCCCCTAATCCCTTTCCCTTCCTTTGCAAAACCTCTTCACCCAGGCTAGCTAGGCCAGTTGAAGGTGTCCATTTGATTCTGTGCTCTACTTTCATTTGGGCTAGTAACCAACCTGCTTTCTGCTGATAGTACTTGAATGCTTTCCCCTCAATTCCCTGTACGCCTAGAACCAACAAATTCTCCTGCAATTCTCCTGCTGAGAAGGCAGCACAAGAGATTATGACAACCTGTGGCATGGTGTGCCTCTGTGTGTGGTTTGCAGCGTACTGGGGAGGCAACACAGTGGCAGATAGAGTAGGGACCAGAAAGCTGAGAAGCAGATCAGTAAGGAGAAGAAATAGGAGTGGCTCTTGGGGAGGGTGCCAGGTTAAATTGTGGCATGCTTGCCAAAAAGGTTGGCTCCACTGACCTATGAGACATGTCCCTAGAAGTCTTAGGGATACATCCGTGTACAGAATGCAGCATGAGTGAGGACAGTGATAGATAGTTTTGCCCTGTGCGTGCTTCTCCTCAGACTAGATTAACAGGAGTGCTCAGACCCTGTTAATGCAGACATGCTCTTAAAAGTTCTGTTTCAAGTAGGAAATGGCCCTTTGATGTCAATGACTTGACATTATTGCATCCCTGGGTTCCCAAATACCTTGGCTTCTGGAGGAGAAGGTGTTAAATCAGAGATGGGTAAAATATGGTCTGTAGGCTAGATTTGGCTTGCCAAGGGATTTTATCCAGCTTGTGGTGGGTCCATTGGCCCTGCCCAGCTCAACCAGTAGGGGTAGCCCAGGCTGTGGTATGTATGGCCAGTCCTGTCACCCCAGGGCACACAGTGGGGCTGGGACAGAATGGCACAGTGGCCAAATTTGCTTCTTCCAGTTGCCGCCAGCCCCAGCCCTGCTTCCCGAGCACCCCAGCCCATCTACCCAGCACCCACCACTAGGCGTGGGATCTGCATGGGCAGGGCATGCGGCCATGCAGATGGGATGGGGTTGCAGGTGGGCAGGTAGAAAGCTGCATCTGGAAGCAGGGTGGGCAGGCAGGCGAGGCCGGGATCTTAGGGCAGTGACAATGCGGGGCTGCCCACACACCCACAACCCCATCCCATCTGCCCAGCCATGCACCCTGTCTGCATGTGTCCCAGCCAATCTCCCTGCCTGTGCAACCAGCTCCCATCACAGGGACAAGCAGGGAGTGGGTTGTGGCTCTTCCCCAGGCCCTGTGCTGTCATGGACCCCTGATCCCAGCCCCGGCCTCAGTCCCATCTGCCCTGCTCCTAGATGCTGCTGTCCACCCACCCACAGCTCCACCCCACTCACCCGGCTCAGTGTGGAGTAGAGCCACTTAGGAAGTTTTGGTAAGCTGTTGTTGAGGGGGGAGAAGGGTGCTGAACTGGCCCATAACACCTCACCAAAACTCCCTAAGTGGTCCTCTGACCCAAATAACTTCCAATCCCTAGGTTAAATGACTGCCAGAATTGTTCCTGGGGCATGCTAGGGACCTGAGGAAAGGATGCATCCTGTCCTTTTTCCATAGCCATGTTGAAAACTATTTGGCTCTGTTTATGCTAAGCAGTCTAACCATTGAGGCGAATCCAAGGTGGGGGGTTCGGGGAACATTTTCTTGACAGCCATTGTCAGCCACATGTTATTTTATTCATGGACAGAGCCAAAGGGAGCAGAAGCAGCCCCTCCAAGTTGTGGTCTGGATTGAGGGCTAAATTTTCCCTGAAAATTTCACTTATATTTCTGTGGCCGAGAAAACGGTTCTATGAGAAATCCAGGGGAAAGCTGGCTCTTAGGACATGTTGTAATAACATCTTGGCCACATTCTTTGAGCCAGAAGGCTAGGTTGGAAGTTAGTGCTCCTGTGTGCTGCACACAGCCACAGTGAAACCCAGTCCCTGCCCCAAAGAGCTCACAGACTATGCGATGACAAGTAGCACAGCAATACCAACAGGCAGAGGAAGCTTAAAAAAATCTTTCTTGATATGGTAACAGCTGTCTGTCTACAATAACTGCAAGGCTGTCTATGATAACTGCAAGACAGTAGAGAACATCACTTTGTTCTCTATGCCTAAGACAAAATTTTAGAAAGCAGAAGAGTCTCAAGCAACTGCATTTTTCTCTCTCTGCTCCTCCAAAATCACAGTGGTATGTGAACTGAGTTCTAAATAAGATGATGGATGGAGACATCATCTTCCTGTTCAGGAAAAAGGAGTACTTACTGAAGCAGGCAGCTGGATGGAAAAAGAGTGGCTGATGCCATATATTTAAGCACGGTAGTGCAGACATGGTGTAAGATACAAGCTGTTTTGTAACTCTGAGTTGACTTTCAGAGGAGGAGGAGGTGGTAGACTTAGAATGGGATTCGTAGTCCTTCAGTTCAAATCCATTCCATTCATTTATCATGGAAAGTCTTATCCTGGGTGCAAAGGACAGATACTCATCAATCACCAACACATTCATCCATGAGGGGGATTTTTTTCTTACAAGATAGAAGCCTACTCTGGCTTCTTGTAGTTATTCTCTTAGATTTTGTTTGCTGGGGAGTACAGTCTTTGGAAGTATATTCTAAGATTTGCTTTATTAATACAAAGTAATTTTCCCTTTCCCTTAGTACTGCATACTACCTTGCAAGTTATTTAAAGAATGACACTGAGAATCAGGAAACACTGAATTGAGTTCCTCATTACTAACATGGTCAAATTTTATTTACCTTATTTACCTGAGTAGCCCTGTTGAAGTCCATGCCAGTTTGGTTTGAGTCTGATAAACAGAATTTGGTTTTCACTTTAAAATTTTTGACACCTCTCTGGTTCTCAAGCTTGTCTAATTCTGTTTGCTAGTCTATTAAAGAGCCCATCAAAGGCACAAGTACAGATTGGGAAATGACTGGCTAGGCTGCAGGACTTTGCAAAAGGACGTGAAGGTTAGAGGCAGGCTGAATATGAATCAACCTACATTAACTGAATGTATTAACAGAAGAGTTTCATGCAAGTCATGGGAAGTGATTCTTCCACTTAAATCAGGTGAGGCCCTATCTGGAATATGGTGTCCCATTTTGCACACTGTAATTTAACAAGAAGGTGGACAAATTGGAAAGACTTCCAGATAAGAGCAATAAAAATAATTTAACGTTTAGGAAACATGACCTAAGAGGAAAGGTTGAAACAACTGGGGTTATGTAGTCTGGAGAAGAAAAAATTAAGAAAGGTTTGATAACACTCTTCAAATACAGAAAGGGGTGTTACACAGAGAATAGTGACAGGCACTTATCTGTGTCCATAAGGAACAGGACAAGAAGTCATGGCCTTAAATTGCAAGAAGGGAGATTTAGGTTGAATATTAGGAAGAACTTTCTAAGAGGGAGGTTAACAAGTGGAACAGGGAGATAGTGAAATCTTCATCACTGGAAGGTATTAAGTGCAAATTAGATAAACATTTGTATGGGAGAGTTTAGACAGAAACGTCCCTTGCTTGAGCAGAGGGCTGGACTAGATGACCTCTTGAGGTCCTTTCCAGCCCTATTTTTCCATGATTCTGTGAAGGAGGTATACATATATTTATCTACTGTGCAAGCTATTTGTGAAAATACTCTGAGATCTATGGGTGTACAAAGCAATATAGAATTTCAGTAGATCACAGTGAACTGATTATTTTGTGTGTGGCGGTATACGTGAGTCTCACCATCCTCTGGAAAGTGGGGTCAGAACTTCTAAATTGTTTATTACAGAACCTAAACAGAAATGAATAATTAAATCTCTTCTTCAGTTCACGTGGATGGGGTCTATTGCATTGGAGTGCTAGTTTTAATATCACTACAAAATCTTATGTGGCCAAGTCCTAAAAAAAAGAGTTTGCTTACAAATTATTACTTTGGATGTCAGCTCAGGACCTATACTAGCAAAGGTCAAGGATTGGGCATGGACAATGTAAGTTTCCTTATTAAGGTTTAAAGCAAAAAACATACAAGAATTGCACCTAACTAAAGACACTCTTTAATGTTCTATAAATTATATTTGCATCATCCGTGCCTGATCTTTGCATCCGTATCATCTTGAAAAGGGTGGTGTGTGACCAGACTAGCCCCTGAGAGCAACCATGGCATCCTGTGGTGGCCCCACCAGTCCAGCCCCACTCCAGCTCCTCAGTGTACCTCCTCACTATAATCTGCCACACATTGATGTAAATGCTTATAAGTTGGGAGGCTGCTCCTGAGCCCTGGAGAGATCCTGGTGATACTGGCCTGTGCCTAACTTAGCTTAGCCAGACTCTCAGTCCTACTTCTATCACTTGACCTTCAGTCCACAAACAAAACCTAGCCTGTTTCCTGCTGGCACTTGCCATGCCCTATTAGACCAGTTCACCCACTGATGACACTACTCTTACCATGTGGGCACAACTTGTGGCCCCGCTGGCCCTAGTCATGCATTGGAGGCACTAATTGTGGTCTCTAGCCTCCCCCACTTCCATGTGCATTCACTGGGTCCTCTGGTCCTATCTATTTCTTAACTCACTCAACTTGTCAAGCCTTTGGCCCTGGCAAGGCTCTCCCTATTTCCTGGGGCTCTGGCCCCACCTTGGCTTCAGCCCCTCCGCCCAGGCTCTAGCCTTCCTGTCTCTGGGGGGATCCCTAGCCCTGGCTTGGCTTCTGCACTTTGGCCCAGTGCTTAGCCCTTTCCACACCCCTGCCCATGCAGGGCTCTAGGTGCAGAGTGCCCAGGATCACTGCTATATGACCTCCAAGCTGCCCCTATAACCACAACCTAACCCTCTGAGCAGAAACCCCAGCAAACTGCTTTCAGCTAAAACACTCAAACCCCATTCTGGGTCAGTATACTGCTGCAAAAGCCTTGTCCCAATCCTTTGGCCCCCTCCCAGTCTTTTAGAGTTCACTCAGGAAGCAAGAAGGTGCTCAGTGGAGTTAGAGTTGTTCTGATGCAACTTTTTCCAATCAGAAAATGCTAACTTGCCAAAAATGAAATTTTCCTGGAAATGCCTCAGTTGTGATTGATTTTTAGTGAAACACAGGGACATGCTGAGCTCTCTGCTAAATCATCAGCCTCGCTCTTTAGTGGCCCAGCTGGTGAAATACCTCAGAACTGTAAAATCAGGGCTGCCCAGCTGCCAGCTTTGAGACAGCTCACCATAAAGACTGGCCCAGGGTTGGCGAGTGCAAGATTTCCAGTCTTTTTAGTGTGAAGCTATAAGCCTGGATTTCTTGGGGTCTCTGAAGGCTTCTGAGCCCCCTACCATAGCACTGGGAGTTGGCTCCTTGACTTAGCTTTCCGAAGGAGTTAGAGCCTAAAAGTCCTCTAGGAGCCTTGGCATTTGATTTTCCAGGGGGAATTCCATAATGAAAATGTTTCAAATTAAATGATTTGGTTATTTCAAAGGGCTGTTCAGAAATGATCTGCCAGAGAAAATTTTAACATTTTTTTTTCATTCGAAAGTGAGAGATTGTTATTTTAGACTTTCCTGTGGGATACCATTTCCAAGTTTGGACCAGCTCTAGGATACCCATTAATAGACTGAATAATCTAGGTAGAATGATTTTTGAATCCTAGCATCCATCTATATAAAACTCCATTCTCTGCTGCCCTCCCTGTGCTCCTGCTCAGGCATTTGTAAAGACAGGAGTAGCAAAGCAAAAAGAGACTGCATCAGTTTTCATGTGAGAATTAACACAAAAGTAAATGGCAGTACATAGACACCTGCATGTATAGGCGAGATAATTTTTAGACAGTACTTATGTCAGTAAGCAGAAAATAAATGAATTTTTCAAGCACTTTACAATTCAAGAACAAGTGAAAGCTGCATCAATATTTTTTTTTTATTTTAAAATCCAGACAAGAATATTGGTAAAGCAAAGTTGTACATGTATAGTGTATCTGGACTTCAGCAAGGCTTTTGACAACATCCTACATGACTTTCTCATAAACTAATTGAGGAAACGTGGGCTACTATAAGGTGGATAGACCTATTGGCTCAATAGGGCAAGCAAATGGATCCGTGTCAGAATGGCAGGCAGTTTTTTCTTAATTTTGGTCCAGTACTATTCAACATGTTTATTAATGATTTGGATGCTGACATAGAAAGCTCCTTGAGCAAGTTTGTAGATCGCATGAAACTGGAAGGGATTGTGAACACACTGAAGGAAGGCAGCACAATTCCGAAGGATCTAGACAGATTGGAAAGCTGGGCTGAATCTAACAGGATGAAGTTCAGTGGTGACAAAAAGAATAATAAAAAATACAAATACAAAATGGGGGACACCTGGCTGGATGGCAGCACTAGAAAGAAGGCTCTGAGAGTCTTGGTAGACTCAAGATGGGTCTGCAGTGTGATGCAGCTGCACTAAAAGCAAATGCAGTTTTCAGATGTATCAATAGCAGTGTAAGGTGCAAGACTAAAACAGTGAGGCAGTGGATGCAGGACAGTTATGGACTCTCCATCACTGATGGTGTTCAAGAAGAGTTTGGACAGGCATTGATCAGGAATTATCTAGGAGTAGCTATACCTATGTTCTACTGTGGGCATGTCCCATGCTTCTAGACTTTGCTGTTTGCTGCATGGGGTCAGGAGGGAATTTTTTCTTTTCCTGCTGCAATGTGCCAGCATGAAAAAAGCATGCCCCTGGAGGCTGGTGGGGGGCATGATGACCACCTGCAGGTGGCGGCAGCAGTGGCAGGCGCATGGTGGCGGTGAGTGAGGGAGCTCCTGTAGGCAGCTGCAGCACTCTCAGGGTGGGGGCAGGCTGAGCGGGGAGCTCCTGCAGGCGGCCATGACAGTATCAGTGGCGAGTGCCACCTGGTGGTTGGTGGCCACCCACGGACACTGTCAGCAGTGTCAGCAGTGGCTAATGGTGATCAGGGACTGCCCGCAAATACCACCAGCAGTGTTGGCAGCAGGGGGGTGGCAAGCAGCAACGATCTGCAGATGCTGCCAGGAGCATTGGCAGTGCTTTTCTCAGGGGATGCACCACCAATTTCAGGTGGTACGTGCACCCCCTACATGTCAGTGTATGGGGGGCGGTGTTTGTTGATTGGGGGGGGTTAAGCATTCCTCAGAAACACTGGGGTTGGCTGTAGCTGGGCCTTTTTCTTTTGAATGAAGTGTGTCAGTGTTCCTTCTGGGATTAAAACCCAGAAGTTTCTGGCTAGAGGATCTACCTCTGCTTGGGGTCAGACTGATCACCATATTTGGGGTCAGAAAGGAATTTTACCACATAGTCAAGTTGGTACAGACCATGGGGTTTTTTGCTTTCCTCTGTAGTGAGAAGCCCTCTTCCCTGGATCTCTCAAGTGTGTTTTAATAACCTTTGCAGCAGCAAGATATTGGTCAGCTTAGGGTATTATGTCTTGTGGCTGTGTCAGTGTTGACTGTGGTTTTGCTAATAGGTTAAATAATGGATTTGTATAGGGTTTGGATAGGGATGATCCTGCCTTAAGCAGGGGGTTGGACTAGATGACCTCTGAAGGTCCCTGCCAGCCCTACTGCTCTATGATCCTATGATTCAATGAAATGAGAAAGTTGTAGTCGAGTAAGAAAGCAAAATGTCAAAAATTCTGGATATAGATAAAGTAAAACCCTCAACCTCAATTCTGCCCTGAATCATCACCATCCTCTCCCTTACTGATGAGAGAATGACATGTGATGCTGTGGAGCCAGCACAGAGAAGAAAAGAAGAAAAATAAGGGCTCAAATCCCAACCATATTGAAGTCAATGAGAGTTTTGTCGCTTGCCTTTACAGGGGCAAAGATTTCCCTAAGATGTTTTACCAGATACTGTGATGATGAGGCTCTATAGCAGGGGTGCCCAAACCCCAGCCTGCTGGCCAGATCCAGCCCAGAGAGCTATGTCATCAGGCCCACAGAGGTCCCCATGGGTCCAAAAATTTGGCCACATTGGAACAGTTGCAGCAATTGGCAGTCTCCTGCTGCCATATTTCCGGACCCCTGGAGAGCCTCACCAGCCAAGTAGCATGCCAGATCAACATGCAGACATGGCCTAGGGCCCAACCCAGGCACAGAGGAGCCAGCTGAGGCATTGCAGGGCATGATCCTGCAGCACAGGGCCAAGCAGAGGCAGCATGGGGCTCCAGGGAGGCAGCAAGGAGCCTCAGGGAAGCAGCATAGGCTTTATGGAGCCAAGGAAGGGGGCACAGAGGCCAGGAAGGGACCACAGTCCTCCAAGAAAGCCAGGTGGCACAGAGTTGAGGAAGGGGTGCAGAGTCCCAGAAGAGCAGTGTGAGCAGCATGGACCTGAGAAAGGGGCATGAAGTCCCAGGGAAGTAGCGTAGATGACATGGAGCCAAAGGAGGCAGCCTGGGCAATGCAGAGCCCCAGGGAGGTGGCATGGGGCTTCAATGTGGTAGTGCCTACCCCAGGGACACAAGGGGCCCCTATCTGGTAGCATGGGACCCAATCCTGTGGCAAGGGACTGAGGGAGACAATGCGGGGCCCCATCCTGGTGCGTGGGGTCTAATCTATCTGGTAGACAGGCCCCACGCCCCTCATTCACTTAGCCACACCAAAAGTTTAAGCACCCCTGCTGTATAGACACCTGGAAGCAGACTGTCAGTAAAATATAGTAACAATTCCTGAAGGCACCTTAAGTTGTCTTTATATTTCTCAGGGGTTAAATCTATCCCAGGTGCAATTCCTCTGAAGTCAACAGAGTTGCACCAGCAATAAAACTTCACATGCAGACTGTAGTTTCACTGTGAAAAATGATTCAGTGGAAATGACCATCATAGTCATTGCTTTTACTTATTCATTAATGTAGTGTCATAATGCTTAGGAGCCCTAGCCACAGAGTAGGATCTCTGCATCATTGCACCTAGAACAATGTCGAATGAACAAAAATGAACACAGGACACAAAGATCCTGCCCGAGGGTCTAGCAGTTTAAGTGAGTAAATAGAGTAGGTAGAATTCTGTTTCACTTAGTGGACAGCCGAAATGCCATTTTCAATTTCTATGTGGAGTACCTCCATAATAGCAATAGGGAGATGTCACACCTCCAGAGGCCAATCCTGTCCCTGTAATGGGAGCATTTATTTGACAGAAGAGGGTAATAAAATCACTCTTACACTTTAGGTGGATAACTGAGTTGGTTCTAAGCGACACTGTGTTTATCCACTGACTGAAACAGAATTCTGTCCTCACCGTCTCATTGATTCCCTATCCGATCTGTTGTTGCTGATTTTTTTGCTGCTAGCTCAGATGTGACAATGGGGCGGGGGAGGGTTTCTTTCTCATGCATTGCCATGTATCATCTTCATCAACATAAAGAAAGCCAAATGTTGCCCTAGAGACATCCCATGCAGATTACTGGAAATGTCTTAGTATACCTTCTAGTCATTCTGAAAGCAGAAAGAAAATATCAGCACATACACTGAATGGAAAGAAGCAAGCAACCATCCATACTTAGCTTATCAGTCTCTATCTTTTGTTTTTCCCAGTATGAAGTTACCATAAAATCTGGTGCCCCAAGTGCTCACCCAATGTGATCACATCCAAGGGTGTAAGTCCTTAGACGACAAGGCCTTGGGAGGAGTCACTAGAGTCATGGTAATTACTGCAGTCTCCTGCTCCACCATTCAGAGGTTCTGCTCATTGTCCACCATCGGAGTTTGTGGCACAGAATGAACGATTCATCTCAAACTCAGAAGAACCTGGGAAGATGTGTGGTAGCCCTGGGACCCTGTACAGCTAACCAACTGGCCAGTCCTCTCCTGGCAAACATCATAACACCGACTAACTACCCCCCATGGCATGGCTGTGGCCTTGCAGCAGTGACACTTCATCAGATGAGAGACTGCTCCCTGGCTCCCTTCCCTATCTCTAATGGACCTGAGTGTGGACACTGGGGACAATCTCTGAGCAGACTGTTGAATTTCCAAGTTTGGAGCACATTAGTGGGCATGGGTAGGTGGGGCAGGGCTGTGCTGCTCCAGGTGTCAAGGCCTGCTGCTGCAGCAAATTGGCAACTCAGGCCTCAAGGAGTTGCAGCAAAGCAGCTTCTGCCAAATTAGCTGAAATGTGGGCTCCCTGTGATAAAACTGTCTTCACATCCTAGTTTTCCAGCACTCTCATTGTTTGGATTTTCTCTGCTAAAGGGAACAAAGGGAAATATAGTGGCCTTCATCTCAGGGTTGTGGTTTCCCCATTTGTAAAAGAAGGATAATAATATACACTAGCCTACTTCCTCAAGGGTGCCATGAGGGATTAATTAGTTAGCATTTGTAAAGTGCACTGTAATTGCTAAAAATCTTACAATGAAATGTGCAAGCAGCATACAAAAAGGAAATCACATACAGCTCTGAGGTGACTTTTAGCTGAAGTGTTACAGTGAAGCAGCCATTTAAACATAGCAGTGGTGAGTTCTGAATGAAGTTTTGACATTGCTGACAATACCAAGTGCAAGGAAGCAAGAGTATGGAGGAAGCACAGCTTTCTAAGGAAAATGCTAGTTATAAAAGTACGGTGTCTTTGCCAAGACAGCTTAGTCCAGAGCAGCACTCAGTGAGTGGCAGTGGTAATGTTGGGTAGTACAGGTTGTGTTTTGTCAGGGTTAGATTTCAATTACTTTGTATACCAATGCAAAAGACAGAGCAAAAAGCAGTATTGCCACCCTACAGTTCAAAAAATTGGACACCGAGCCCCATAGCATCATGACCTTGGCTTGAAAATCTCTAAAGTTTTTTAAGTAATAAATGTGGGGTTCTCTTTGCCTCTGGCCAGTGGCTCTCAACCTTTTAGACTCAAGGCATCTTTCAGTAGACTGAAGGCACCCCATAGAAAATTCCAGCTCTCAGCTTTTACTTTGTTTCTTGACTACTGAGCAATTCTTCTGTTGCAGAGAACTCACAAAGACTACAACAGGTCAGAATGGTTTTGGCATCCTGCATTCCTATTTAAAATCTTCTGGATTCATCTTGTGAATCATGTTTGCACACCTAATAATGCTATTGTTGTATGGTACCCCCTGGTACCCTAAAAGGATCTCAAGATATCCCAGGGTGCTGTAGGCCTCTGAAAATCATGGCTTTAAATTGCATCCAGGTCATGTTTTCATACTTTTCTATAAACCTATAAGGACTAGGATTTTCTTTTTTAAAGCAGAGATTCTCATGTGGTTTCTTGATTCCAAGAGCTGGAGCATTCAGTAATGCACCAAGTATCATGAGACTCAATCACACTACTTAGAAACCTTGAGAAACCTCCACTCTCCTTGCCCAGGGTCCCTACAAATAGCAATACTTGCGCTCTGTGCCTTTGTGCTTCTGGTCCTCTCCCTCACAGAGAAATGACAACTTGTTAGCTGGAATAGATACCCCTACTGAAAGGTATTGAGTGTAATATTTCCCTTGATGCAGAGAAAGCGAATGCTCAACTGATATTGTGCCTAAATGGTCATGAAGTGGTAAGCAATGTATAAGCTTGGGCTGGCTCTCTGCACAGGGGAATTTCATCACAAGTACATATTTTGGCCCCATCTGCACATGCTGCCCTTTGCACTTGGTTCACTAGCCAGTACTGATGTAGCTCATTTCCTTTCCTGTTACATAAATAGTAGTATGTAGAACACAAAAAAAAAATGAAATGAGGGCGTGATAAAATTACATAACCTGAAAGACAAAGAACTTAACCTCTTCCATAATTACAGGAAAAACTGTTTACAGTCACACCTACGCCACAAACTAAGCAGTCCTAATCATTTTAATAACAGTTGATGGGCTCTCCTTGCCCTTCTCCCCACTATTTCCCAGTTCCACGTCAAAATTATGGCTGTACAATGTACTGTTCAAGGGTTAAGGTCAACTGTGCTTAGATCTGATGATAAACTATATTACTGCCAATGAGCATTCATGCTACTCACTTGGGAAAGTCTGCTTGTTTCTGCTTGAAAAGTGAATGAAAAGTGAAAAAACTCTGATGGAGTCAAAGTCTCACTTTTCCCCAGGAGAAATCAAGATAGAGAAAACTTCTAAACCAAATTCCAGCCAGCTGTGCATGTCATGAAAGTTTTTGGTGCCTGTAAAGCAGCCCAGAACCGGAAAGTCAGGAAGTCCTAGCTTCTAATCCTGCTTTTGTGAGGAAGGTCTCTGACTTGAGACCTGTATATCTAGGATTTGGCAAAGGTGGGTGCGAGAGCAGCCATCCACACTGTGTGGGTGGCTGCACCCCTGCTCCCAGACTCCCCTTGCCACCCACCAGTGCCAACAGACCAGGCTGCAGGAACCTCTTCAAAGTACATAAGAATCCTCCTGCTTCCCAGGAGCAGGCTCAGGAAAGGCAACCGCCCCCCCGCCCCCGCCAAACCCAATGCCACTGCTGTTGCTGTGGATATTCCCAGCTGAACCCAGCTGCCATGCAGCCTGGCTGGAGTGGGCAAGAGAGGCTTTGAAGTTTCCCCCACTACTGGAACAACAGGAAAAGCAGCAGCAGAAGGCAAAGGAGGGGTGAATGGGAGGGAAGGGGGCATACTTTGTGCAAGGAGGGGAAGAGGAGGGATACTTATATGCTCTGGGGACTTCATAAAAGTCTCTGGAGGCCCCCCATGATACAGTCCAGTCCAAAGGGGAGTTGCAGCTACACCACTGTACCCCCTCTGGATCCACCCCTGCCTTCACTTCACAAATTCTAACAACCACAATTCCCACTGAAGTCAATAGGAGTTACAGGTAGTTGACACTGATGAAAATCTGGTCCTTGATGTATGGCCCTTAGCAAGTTACTGTATGTCCCATTTGGTGATCATGCTACTGTATGTCCCATTTGGTGATCATGCACATCTCCTAACCTCACAAGGCTGTTGTGAGAGTTACCAGTAATATTGCCACAGAACTTCACATGCACACGCTATACAACTGAATGTAACTCCCTTCAATTCACTTAAGTGCCCAAGTCTTGCTTCAGACTTATGTGTCTTTCACCGGTTCTCCTTTGTCAGGCAGCAAGGCACCAGGAAACGATGGCAACAAGGGACAACATCTTATAGGGATCAAAACTTCTTTACTGTCTGAGTTCCCAAAGTCTGGAACAGACTCCCCCCAGAAATGGTGCAAGCCTTTGCAGTCGTGATGCCTTTTAAGGCACATTTGGATACTTATCTTGCTGGGATCATTCTTTGACCCCAGCAGACTTTCTGTCCCTTGGGTGGGGACCTGGACCCGATGATCTTGAGAGGTCCCTTCCAGCCCTAATGTCTATGAAATCTATATAAAACTACCTAAGGTTCCACCTTTCTTGTGGTGCCATGATTAGAAGAGCAGGCACTCAGAGCTGAGCCACTTTTCAAGCACAGAGATGGGCCCGAAGTGCACCTCCAGAACAGAGGCCTCTCCTTGACTTTGTCTTAGATTTCCAAGCCCAGAACTCTCAACAAATTATTTTCAATTGGTCTATTGAATAAGTCTACTGTTAAAGCCCCTTGTCCTCAAACTCCTAATTCAGATTTTATTTCCCAAAATAAAAATGCTGACATTGATTTTAAACACTAGCATCTCAACCAAGTAGAATTTTAGATCTGTCTTGGGGCCATGCTCTGTTCTTGACCTGAGTGCAGAACTCCCATATGGCCCTTCCGATACTGTTAAAAATTTCTGACATTTAAAATATACCTAATATTAAGAGGTCACTTGAGGATTCTATTTTTAAAACGCTGAAAATCTTTCTCACTCCCTCTTTAAAAACCATTAGAAGCCTGAAATGAAAACGTGTATCTTCCTGAGTGGCACTACTGTTGCACACAGACTGCTTTGTTGCTTAAGAGAATTGGGTTGTTGGCCTTTATTTCTTCTTTGAAATGAAGTGGGGAATAAGCACCAATGTATTTAATTTTGCATGACTTAAATACATAAATTAGACAACTTGGGCAAAGACAATAGGAGAATATGAAGGGGAAAGGTGTGGGAGGTAAACGAGATGTGACTCCATTTGCTCTTTTAATCTTCCATTTTAAGAGCTACAAAAAGACTCATTATTTATCTGCACCAGGTACAAAAAGTACTTTCCAGGCACAGAAGAAGGCAGGAGTGTATTGTTTAAGGCTCGAAACCACAATGTGAAGTAAAAGAAGTTTTTGTTTATAACTGTGGAAAAAGTAATTGTTTTTAAGCCAAGCTTATGACTTTTTAGATCACTTTTGTGGTGCTTTCTAGGGCTTGGCATTGTTAATGCTTAATTAAACTTGTGAATAAGCTCACCAAGGCCTGTGGCTCCAATCATAGAATAAACTGTGCATGAACCAACTAGCAAACCTATATGCAACTCATACAGGGGGCTAATGGCTGCAAAGAATGAAGGATGGTAGATAGGATATGAGTATCAAATGCAGAATGCAGCTCCACATCACACAGGTTATTTCTCAGTTGTGTAGTTTTTAGTTCCTTTAAACAGCTATTTTCTTTACCATTCTTAAATGAAAGTGTGTGTGCTGGGGAGCGGGGAGGTGGGGGTTACGTCTTTGGCTTGAAGAAGCTAAAGGGAATTCCAGGCATGGGAGGTACATAGAGGAAAATGTCAATATGAAGCTGTAAGAAGCAGTTTGTGTTGGGAGCGTGGAATGAGGCTGCAAGGAGCACAGGCAGAAAGGAGGGAAGGAAAGACATGACGTTGGGAAGTGGACAGGAGCCGAATTGTACACGCCCATAAAGGAAAAACCAAAGACCTGAAATATGATGTGGAAAGCGAGAAGAGGGAAAGACATCTGAATAGGAACCAGCTGATCATGTCTGGATCAGTGTTTGCAACACGTGGATGTCTATGGCAGAATTTGGGATAGATTAGGAGAGGCCTGCAAGAAGGAGGCCATAGCAATGTCTTTCCCACATTTTCTCATTTGTGGGCAGGATTGGCTGCTTGAGCCTTGGATGTTCTGACCGACAGAACATTTTAACAATTTAACTGAACGGAGAATTGTTTCAGCCCTACGTGGTGCAAGCTGCAGTCTCCGTCACTGAAGCTTCTTCTGTTCCAACACGGCGGCAAAAACCCAAGCAACTTCTTAGGACGAGTGAAGTTATCAGTGCAGCTCTAAAGCAGACTATATGACTCTAAGAGCAGATGAATTTAAATAAGCTTTTATCAAATGCTCTACACTCCTAGGAAAACACCTTCAGTAAATAACAATTTCAGAATATTCCTTTATTGGGTCTTCATGTATTTATCGTTTTTATGAAGAAAGGAAGCAGTATGTCCAGTGTGTAGTGCAGCAGACTAGGAGTTAATACTGCATCTGCAACTATCCTGTTGTCTCCATGACTGACCTTGGTCACATCCTTAAGACTATGTCTATATTGCCTCCCTGATGTTGACATACAAGTCCTACCCATTTACTCCTGCTCCATGCATCCCCCACTGCTCCAGTCAAACAGCATAGATGGCTTATAGGTGTCTAGAGCATATGCAACATTGCTCTCAGGCTTTCTGTCTCTGGAGGACCTGGGAAACTGGGGTAGGCTTTTAGGACATCTCTAAGCCATCCATCCTGCCTAATTGCCAGGTTTGGGCACGTGCAGAAGAGGAGTGAATGGGTGGGACTTGTTTCTTACCAGTCATCCTGGATTTGGCAAGAAGGTGACAGAGACATGGTTTAACATCCCAACCTTTCTCCCCACAGTCCACTAGAGCACCAGTGCCTAGGGCTTTGGATGCTCTAGAATTAGCATGCTTCAGTTGCATATGTGTCTTGAGGAAATGAAGAGAGCATATGAAAAAATTCTGCAGCCCTTGCATGCACACACCCTACAGGAAAATAGACTTTACATGGGCACCTTCCACTCTCATCAAATGGGATTTCAGAGATGGTGGAGAGAAAGAGCCTATGAATTTTTGAATGCAAGTACCTAAAGGAGGCATATTCCCCTCCTACAGGGAAGCCAAAATGATGTATGGAGCAGGCTGCAAAGCAAGCCAGTAGCCCCTATTATGGCCTGACTGTGAGGAAAGTTTCTGCCTCACTTCCAAATCCTCAGGCCTTAAATATGTCTGTGTCTCAGTTTTCCTGTCTGCTGCAATTGTCTGTAAATTCTTGGAAACAGAGGCTAGTGTTGAATTACAACTAGCAGACAGAAGTCTTCACTGCATACTCCATGAGAGCCAGAGAGAAGTGAGGTGGGACACAAAGGGTGTGTCTACATGTTCACTAATGTGCTGTAATTATGGCATATTAAGTTAGTACCTATTATTACAGGTACTTAATGCACCATAATCAATGCTACTATGCAGTAGCATTATGCACCATAATCAATGCCAGTGCACACTTTTTTGTATGACAATTCTATTGTGCATTAGCACGTTTTTTCCCTGCTCCACTAATGCACAGTATAATTAGTCTACTGCGCATCTAGCATCTTGTGTAGATGCACCAAAGAATCTAAACTGGAATAAAGAGCCCCTATGTGGTTTGTTTCCACTGATTTTGTAAGAAAATATATTTCACCTTCACCTTGTATAAATAAATATACAAAACTCCATGGGGATCTTCTGAGGAATCTTCCTTTATCTTAGCTCTGTCTTATGAGTTCTACCTGTACCAGGGCAGTCCCATCCATGGAGAGGCACGGAGGATCTACAGAAGACCTATGGAATTTGGCAGGAGTTGTGTGTTAGTGTTCAGTGTCTTTGAATCTGGCCTAAAAATAAGGGGGAAAAAAAATCACAAAAAATTAGAACCTGCAAAAGGAACCTGTTTGGAGGTCAGAGAATCCGTGAAGTCAGCTTGCATATTTCTAAGTTTAACCCTCCCATTAAAAGGATGAAAGAAACTTCAGGAGGTACTGCATATGTGTCTACATTGTCCACAATGGCACAGTGCTGATGAATCTGTTCAAGCAGGCAAGGTATGCTACTCAGAAAAGGAGAATAACTGTGCCATTAAAAGTAGACAGTTGGCAGAGCACAAAATTAAAAGGACATGTGCCTACCTGTCCCAGAAAAAAAGGGAATTTTGCTTGTGTAATTTTCTAATGTAAGCCAGACATTAATGTATCCATGCTCCACTTGTTTACCTCTTGAAGGATGGTATTTTTTGAAGGCAGACCAACTCCCCAGAGGGAAGGCAATTTTGGCTGATGTGCCTGTGAGACTATGAGCTGGCCTTTCTGGGAAATTAAACTCTTCATAGAAGGGAAGCACTTAAATAGGTTTCTCTGATGCAAACTGGAGTTCTTTAAGTAAACCCTTCCCTTAAAAAAGGGCTATAAGATGTCAAGCCAGGGAACGAGACAATCTGCATAATTAAGTTCTTGGAAAAAAAGGGTAAACCTTTCTAAATATAGAAAAAGCCAATATATAATAAATTTGCTAACTTGTTGGCAGTGTATCATGCTTTTTTTTCTTTTTAAAGAAATCACAGCTGTGGATATGGAAAATTTTAAGTGAATTTCCTGCTGATGAAGAGTGCTGGGTTGATAGTCTACTTAATATAGTCCTATGTAGAAGTAAAGTTGACTGTACAACTTAAGAATGGGGGTGTCTACACAGGACGCTACATCACTGTAGCAACATGCTACAGCAAAGTAGTGTCGGCAGGCAAAAACCATGACACTCCAGCCACATCGTCATAGCGATGAGCTCCCTCAGTATAGTGCATTGCTATGGAGACTTAGTGGTTAAAAATAACCATGCGCTGCATGGACAAGGAAGTACTAAATGGTGGTGCAGTAACAATGGCGTTGTA
Organism: Crocodylus porosus; assembly: GCF_001723895.1. Taxonomy (NCBI): domain Eukaryota; kingdom Metazoa; phylum Chordata; order Crocodylia; family Crocodylidae; genus Crocodylus; species Crocodylus porosus. The sequence goes on from NW_017728906.1 coordinate 190,872,784, forward strand.
GGGGCATGTGTAGACACACCCACTGTGCTTCAATTCTCCTCTGGATGGACTACCTCTAAGGGACAGGGGGTAGTGTCCATTTCCATTCATTCTTTTCAGAGGCTCCTTGCAATGGGATCTGGCAGCAGAAAGTCCACCCAGAAGAGAGATCTGCTAAAGACTGATATTGATTAAATTCGTCATTTCACATGGACCACCACAGACTTTTTAAATGGAATTTTCAAAAGAGACTGCTTGCCTACATTTTTAGAAAATATGTTCCTGTTTTTGAGGCATTGGGCACCCACAGTTTCAGCATAAACCCAGAGAAACAGCAAGAGCTGAGCAATTTCTGCCAAAGTTTCCTATAAATGGTAACAGTTAACAGGAAATGGAAAGCTGCCGCCAACCCAGCAGCACACTGTCAAGTGTCACATTTAATAGTTTCTCTCAAAACGGGCATAGGTGTGCCCTGGCTAAATGACAGCAACATTAGTAAATTCTGCTCTAAATTTGCTATAAAGGGTTATATGGAAGTAGTTAGGTCGAAGGACATGGTCAACATGGGTGACTCGAACTTTCCAGACATCTGCTGGGAAGAGCAGTCAGCCAGGACTGACCGCTCATGTAAGTTCCTAGCCCAAATGCAGGACCTCCATCTAACTCAGGAGGTGCACAGCCCACCAGGGGAGGCGCCTTGTTGGACCTGGTGTTGGCCACGGGTGACGACCTAGTGAGGGGGCTGTGGGTGCTCGACCACCTGGGCAACAGTGATCATCGCCTGCTGGAATTCACCATCCAGCGCAAGGTGGCAAAGGCATGCAGCAAGGCAGCAGCCCTAGATTTTAGAAGGGCGGACTTCAGTGAGCTAAGGAGAATAGTCGGGGAAGCACTGACATCCCGGAGGGGAGGGGGGCCAGGTGTCCAAAAAGAGTGGTCACTCCTTAAGGAGACGTTCCTCCAAGCCCAAAGGGAAGTAATCCCAACACCGATCAAAGACAGCAGGAGGGCACAAAAGCCCCCATGGCTCACCAAAAGCATCTGGGAATGTCTCTTAGCTAAAAGGGAGGCGTACACCCAATGGAAGGGAGGGGCCATCATCAGGGAGGACTATACTGCGGTTGCTTGGGGATGCAGGGGGGCAGTCAGGAAGGCCAAGGCGGAGATGGGACTGGGACTAGCTTCCCAGATCAAGGACAACAAGAAGTCCTTTTTTAAATAAATAGGGGGCAAAAAGAAGGTTCCAGGTAATGTGAGGCCCCTGTAAGACACACTAGGAAATTTGGTCATCACACCAGGTGACAGAGCTAACCTATTTAATGACTTGTTTGCCTCCATTTTCCTGAGCAGGGACTGGAACAACCACCCCACCTCTGGGCCCCCCTCAGGCCCCAGGAGAGGCGCACCTAGGCCAGGGGTTAGTGAGGAACTAGTCAGGGAGCGTCTGGAGGGACTGGATGTATTTAAATCAGCTGGTCCGGACGATCTCCACCCCAGAGTACTGAGGGAATTAACTGAGGTCATTGCGGGACCCCTGGCACGGCTTTACGAGCACTTGTGGTGCTCTGATGTGGTGCCAGAGGACTGGAAGAGGATCAGTGTGGTTCCCATCTTCAAAAAGGGGAGGAAGGAGGACCCGAGGAACTATAGGCCAGTTAGTCTTACCTCAATCCTGGGTAAGTTTTTTGTGAGAATTATTCTGGCCCATGTCCACAAGGGGCCAGCAGGGGAGATTATGCTTAGGGGCAA
>NW_017728906.1:190874940-190887678 GCF_001723895.1 Crocodylus porosus
CTGCTTCACGGTCAGGGCGGCTAGGATCTGGAACCAACTTCCAAGAGAAGTGGTGCTGGCTCCTACCCTGGGGGTCTTTAATAGGAGGCTAGATGTACACCTTGCTGGGGTCATTTGACCCCAGTACTCTTTCCTGCCATGGCAGGGGGTGAGACTTGATCTGCTCAGGTCCCTTCTGACCCTACTAACTATGAGACTATGAAACTATACTTAGCTGGAAATAAAAATCTGCCACCAGCCCAGCAAAATACTGTGCGGTGACAGATTCACCACTGACTCTCATACAGAGAGAGTAACCACCCAGACCAAATGACTGTGACATAAATAATAAATGTATTTGATTGTTTTTTATTGTTAAATAATTAACTTGTGCCAAAGTTATGCCTCCGTTAATTAATAAACCTGGACAGCCAGGGTCCATTTAACTGATCTACAAGGACCTCTGTATTGCCTCATGTCCCACTGACAATTGCTCACAAATTCTTGGCTTGATAAACCCAAAAGTCAGGGTTGGATCAGTGAGGGACAACTGCTTGCTCTGATGGTGATGGTGAGCATCAGGGCCTTTTGTGCACAGGTAGATTTATCCAAGTGTGCAACATGTTCCCAGAGTATGTCTGATCAACACTTACAGCCTGATTCTGTTCCATCTACTGGGTATTTAAATAGACTTAGGTGCCTAAATATGATTCTAGTCTACTATATTTATGTCCTTAATGCACCTATTTTTGTAACACTCAATCATCATACCCTTAAGAAAGAGTCACAAAAAAGCAGCAAGGTGGAAGAAAACCCACCCATCTTTTGTATTAACTGTTTTTCAGAGACTCAGGGAAAGTGAACCAGAATGGCACTTAGGCACTAAAGGCTAAGAGTAAGCATATGATTCTGGCAACCATGGTGAAATGCCTTCAGTTTCAGTAAGTTACTCTTCAATAACACCCACATCTCAGATCCACATAGTAGCACAGGTAAGATGCAAGTCTGGTACCTTCTCATTTTCACACCATACTGTGGCTTAAGTTTTCTCTGTACCCTTCACAGAAAATCCATCACCAAACCAGCTAGCTAAAGCAATTTTTTTGTAATGTGTCTAGCAGACTCCTGCCCAAAGAATGCTGCTTTGGAGCTGGGATACAAAAATACTTTAACTCCCTCTGTGAACTTGGATGTTCTGCATGACTTGTCCAACTGCCAGAATCTAAACCTTGGTCTTAGTCCAGGAGAAACAGAGAGCAGTGAGGCAGCTTTTGTCTCAAAGCATGCAAATGCAGCTTCCAGGTGTTTGGCTAATTGACTGATGAGAGCTACATTGTCCACACAGCTAAAGTCTGTAATGACTGTGTTGCCCATGACAATCCCAGAGCTGCAACCCACCTGTTTCTGAGATACAGACTATGTTGTGCATTTACCTTCAGCACAATATTTGTAATCTGGATGCCATCCGTAGCTTTTCAGAGTGCATTTCTGCCTATGGAATCAAAGGTAGGTTTCAAGGCAGTGAAGGCAACGCATAAGGGATGACTGAATTCTTGATTTAAGGCAAACAGTACAGCAAATAGCAGAAGACCAAGCAGAGAGTGGTCCCAGGCTGACCAATCAGTAGTGAAACTGAAATAATTCCGAGTAGCTATAAATTATGCCTTAGCCCTCACTGAAATTCTGTGTAGCTATACATAGACGAAAGACTCCAGAAGTACCCAAAAATCAGCGGTCACTTTTTTAAATGTTGACCCTAGTTTAAACAATTACAAACTCAGATCCTGGTAACAAGCGGACAGATTGTGAAATAATTGGGATTACTAAAATTTGTAGGGCGAGTTAAAAGCGAGTTGCTATCTTCATAAAAAGATGTGAATTTGTCCAAAAGAATGTGTTGATTTCAATACTATTGTCATTCTTAAATTCTATGTAAGATTGTATATAATTAAACATCCATCCCTGAATTTATGTGTAATCCACAATTTTAAGGACCTCCTCTTCCTTTTTGTTAGGAAGTATGGACTAGTAAACCCAATATGTTTAATTTAGCTGGCTATATTTTAATAACATTTTTGGTTAGCATATTTGGTTCATATGCCAAGTATTACATTTTTCATTTCCCACAAAATCAGGACATCTGTTCATCTCCTGCCGTCTCCAAGGCTGATTTAGCTAACTTTCAGCTATGCTAATTAGAGAATACGGCAGGCCTATTTTTATGTGTTTTTAAAATATTATAAATTCATTCCCAACATTTACATCTGTTCTGGGGCAAAATTATGTCATTATATATAAAGTGTAGTAATATTAATTATTTCCTTCTCATTTTCCCCGTCACCCTCCCTGACCTTTCCAACTTCCATAAACACACATCATGGCTAGGGACAGATATTCAAAAAACCTGAGCCTGAATTGATTCAATCTTTGTAGGTTAGTCTAACCTGGCTAGGCTGAATCAATTTATAACTGTATAGGCATCCCAGAAATGCAGGCACATGCCTGCAGTGGCTCAGGCTAGAAGCCGGGGGGTGCTAGAGCATCCCTCCCTTCCCTTCCTGAAAGCTGAGCTGAAGGGGCCATAGCCAGGCCCTAGCAGGATGCTCTGATTAAGGAGGGGTCCCCCCCACCCCCCACAGCAGCCCAACAGGGAATTGATAACACAGTGTTTATTGTGCCTAAATCAGTGTTTATTACCCTATTAGGAAAACAACAGAGGGACATTATCAGCTACCTGTTGATTCTGCCTTTGTCCCATCTGACACAGCACAGCCATAGTCAGCATGTGGTCTGCTAGCTAAAGCTAAGAGGTGTCTGTGTAAGGCAGAGGGGATGGGGGAATCCCAGCTTAGCAGGGAGTGGGGAGGGGAGTGGGTGAGCAGGGTGAAGCCAGGTAGATGCCTGCAGTCTCTGCCAGAACTCCAGCCAGGGAGCAGATGGGAGGGGCTGCCTCTGCTGTGGAGCAGAGAGCCCTGCCCAGCCCAAAGAGCATGCCAGGATGCTGGGGGAATCTGGTTTAACTTAAACCAGGAGGGGGTCTGAGATAGACCCATAAACTGGTTTGACCCAAATCAGTTAAGTCTGATACTACATTCAACCAGGTTTATCTCAAACTATTTCAGACTGGTTTATGAGCACTGAACATCTGTTCTGTTGCAGGTTTAAACCATTTTCTGAGCACTTAAACCAGTTTATGTATAATGTCTGTCCGTAGCCCAAGAAGCCAAGGGGTTCTACAGGAGTGTAAACACCCGTTCATACAGATATACCTGCAGAATATAGGCCCACGATTTTAAATTCTGACAGAATATAAGTGTCTTGGTAATAAATTATAATAATATAATCTCACTGGGTTTTAGGAGGGGATGAGGGAAGAGGAGAAATATCACCGTTGAGTTTTACAAGAGATGGTGGGCAGAAATGGCTACAACATCCAAAAATCTTTGCTTCAAAATGAATTGTATGTTTGCTTATAAAGTCACCTGAGACTTTAACCAGTTTTAAATGTACTACTGCAAACCATTAGATTAAGTTTGTTAGCATTAAATTCTTTGTGTTTAGTTGTAGCTAGTGTACATAATACCCTAGGTTTTTTAATTGAAAGTTCAAATTTGACAATGTGCACTGCTTTTTTTGTTTTTATTCTGGGATAAAACTGTTAAGATAGCCAATCCAGGTACAAAATGTGTTTAGAAATATGTATTTCTTTACTTGTCTATTCTATTCTGTTTTTCCTTATAGCTGTTCTTAGTAATATATTCTTTTGATCAGTTGATCTGAGATCAACAAACTATTGCACAAATTTACTTATCTTCTCCTTTCTCTGCAGCTCAGTTATGAAGAAATACAACTCATATGATACTAATTTATGTCCTTTATCTTTTGCTATTTTATGGAATGTGAGGTTGAATAAAATGCTGTTGCACACAAAGCTCAACAGGTCTGCTACTGCACCTGGATTTAAATTGACATTGCGATGAACAAAGTCATTATTCAAGGTGCTAAGAGAAATTTGAAAAACAAATACTTTCAGGGCTTGTCAAGACCTGTTTGGATTGGAATGAACCTGCCTTGAGCAGAGGATCAGATCAGATGACTTCCCTTTTTTATGATTCTGTGGTTTAACTTGATGACAACTCAAAGCAATTCCAGGACCAACGGTCCTTTCCTTTGGATAACTTCCTACTTTACTCCTACCTCCCGTGACAAGCACTGTCCGCATGTCTTGGTTTTTAGTAAAAAGGGATAATGTGTTAAACCAGTGTCAAGGGAAGAAAATTTATTACCAAAACACCTAAAATGTCTGTGGAAAAGGAGCTATTCAGAAGGGAATTGGATAGCTGAGCCTATAGGCAATGAGACTCTCAGTCTCTTTCCCTCTTAGGTCACGGTCTGCAGTGAAAAATAAGTTAACGATAACTGTAAGTTACTATCTGCTGGTTATCTGATGGCCCATGTAAAATGATTTCAGTGATGGCTTGTGTCAACATTACAAAACTTCCAGAAGTTGGTATAAGATGATACTTTCTGTCCATAAGTCATAAATTCACACTGGTTTGCTATGAGATTTGTTTCCTGTTTAGTGCAGTATAAGTGGAATGGACAAGGAGAATAAACAGTTCTCAGGAGACAGGCCAGGGTGGGGCAAACATGCAACACTGCTGCTGATAATGTATCTCATGGTGGAGTGATAGTTCTACTATAAGTTGAGCAGTACTTACTGCTTATGTACAAGGTTTCAAAGGGAAAAGTCATTTATTAAAAACAAATACATGTCTTAAGAAATAATGATATATACTTACTCAGTGCATCTATACATGCAATTATGGTGCCTGAATAAACTGCAGAGTTTATTGTTCCAGAGTTAATTGCTCCAGGATATGCCATTTAAATGTGCACCCAGGAAAATTAACTACAGAGCAATAAGCTCCTCAGTTTATTCAGGTGGAGCACATAGTGCCCCGGCTGGCAGAGTATCTTGGGGGTCAGCCTGCCAGCCTGGAGCTGTTCCTCCCTGGCTTAAAGTACTGCAGAGGGGCTGGCTGGGGCATGAGGGAGTTTCAGTGTAAGATTAGCCAGCAGGCAGCCCCCGCACTGAAGCACCTTCATGCCCCAGCCAGTTGGGCAGTCCACATGTGCACTGAGGAGTTTTTTACTTTGCAGCAGGATAGTACTTGTAAATTCTGTGGAATAAATTAGCTTACTCCAGCTAATAGGGGTGCACATGTAGATGCTGAAACATTTACTGCACAGCTAATTAGTTAACTGCACAGTAAATGTATCATGTAGACACACCCGCTGATAGTGTGCTCAGCCCTGTACACAATGCAAAATACAGTCTGCCTCTCAAAGATCTTGTAGCACACCATCCTGACCGAGAAACATTTATGTGCTCAACTAACTTTAAGCACCTCCTTAATCCCACTGGTGCTGATATTCATGTGCATAAATGTCTGAGGTTGGAATCTGAAAGAAAGAAGTAGAAAACAGGACATCGAAAGGAGGGTAAAACCATGCTTATGTTACTTACAACATCTTAGGGCATTAAAGCTGAACTGATTTGAACTATCTAAATACTTTCCTTTTTTGGAATTCCCTTCATTTTACCCTGTGGAAAACATGAAATCACTTCCTTTTTTGTGTCTGCAGACATTGGAATATATTAACTCAAATATTCTCTTGCTTTTAGGATTTATAAAAGCTTAAATTTGCAGATGGATTTGCATTAACAGCATCTTTTTTTAGTCCACCATTGCGCATGTACATACATACACAAATCCCTGACATCTAAGAATGGCGGGCTGAACACAAACAGCCTGACTCGGGAGTTATCTCATTGGTCTATATTTAGACCTTATGGAAGCTGAAGTAGCTCCTGCTTACATCAGATCTGAGTGCCAATTTATTCCATTGGCATAAATGAACTTATTCATTTGAGTAAGGGAAGCAAGGATTTTCCTGGCTGTCCTGATCATAAACCTGATCCTGAAAACACTTTCAGATGTCTGGTTTTTTGTTAAATGAGTAGACTTTCTGAAGTCACTTATTCAAACATTTACAGGACTGGGCCCAAGCGTAGTTATTTACTTTGTGTAGCTGGCAGTGTGAGTATCAACATTTTTGTTTTAGCTCTTCGTGAAAATATATGTGGGTGTAAGCTTTTCTCGACACAGAACATGAAAACATGAGCCGCAATGTTCCTGAGGGAAATCTATTAACTTCTGGGATGTGTGTGCATGTGTGTGTATGCAGCCCATGTAGCTACTAATTATAGCATAGCAGTAGGCTGAAATAGCTTATCCATTCAAACTCTCTGTTTCCCTTTGCTTGTAACGTCTCTTAAAAATATTCATCTGGGGCTGAAATGTTATATACTTGCTCTTGGCTCCAAGATTCATAGATTCATAGTTGGTAGGGTTGGAAGGGACCTGAACAGATCATCGAGTCCGACCCCCTGCCACGGCAGGAAAGAATACTGGGGACAGATGACCCCAGCCAGATGCCTCTCCAGCCTTGTCTTAAAGACCCCCAAGGTAGGGGACAGCACCACCTCCCTTAGAAGCCCATTCCAAATTTTGGCCACCCTTACCATGAAGAAGTTGTTCCTGATATGTAGCCTAAATCTGCTCTCTGTCAGTCTGTGACCGCTGTTCCTTGTTACCCCAAGAGGTGCCCTGGTGAACAGAGCATCTCCAATCCCTTGCTGCATCCCACTAGTGAATTTGTAGATGGCCACAAGATCACCTCTCAGCCTTCTCTTGTGGCAGCTGAAGAGGTCCAGCTCCCTCCATCTGTCCTCATAGGGCTTGTCCTGTAAGCCCCTAACCATGCAAGTGGCTCTCCTCTGGATGCTCTCGAGTCTATCAAAATTCTTCTTGAATTATGGCGCCCAAAACTGGATGCAGTACTCCAAATGCAGTCTGACCAATGCCGCATAGAGGGGAAGTATCACCTCCTTGGATCTATTTGTCATGCATCTGCTGAAGCATGATAAAGTGCGGTTAGCTTTGCTGATGATTTTGTCACACTGACAACTCGTTCATCTTGGAGTCCACTATGACTCCGAGATCCCTTTCTGCTTCGGTGCTGCTGAGAGGGTCACTTCCCAGCCAGTAGGTGTGCTGGATATTTTTGCACCCTGGGTGCAGCACTCTAAATTTGTCCTTGTTGTACTGCATCCTTGTGTACTGCCCACTTTTCTAACCTGTCCAGGTCTGCCTGCAATCGTTCTCTACCCTCCAGAGTGTGGACTTCACCCCAAATTTAGTATTGTCCACAAACTTGGACAGAGTACACTTCACACCCACATCCAAGTCACTGATGAAGACATTGAAGAGTACAGGGCCAAGGACCGAACCCTGCGGGACCCCACTACCCACATCCTTACAGGTCAATACCGACCCATCCACCACCACTCTCTGGGTGTGACCGCTAAGCCAATTTGCCACCCACCTGACCGTGTAAACATCTATATCAGAATCTGTACTACACAACACCTCCCAAATGTAGCAGGACAAGTAGGAGGACCTGGCTGCAAAGCTGGAAGTAGCATGTCTGATGATCTGATGTAAAATGTTGGTTGTTCAATTTACATAAGGAGGCATGGAAGTAGAAGCAGGAAAAAGGAACAAAGGGGGTATCAAACCTGGCACCAAATGGAGGGGACAAAGAAGAATAAAGAGGAGATGAGGTCAGTTATGTGTTGGGACTAAGGAGCGTGGGGACTGGACTGCAAGGGCAAGGAGTTTAGACTTGATGTAGAGAGGAATGAGAAAACACTGGAAAAAACTGGTAAAAGGTAAACAGAATAATCGGTAATTATGGCAGGAGTAGTTTGGACATATTCAAAGAAAATCTAGAAGGCCATTGAAAAGCAGGTTACAGGATATGAAGCCGGAGAAGCAGTTTGGCTATCAGGATACAAAGGAAGGAGGTGATGGCTATTTAAGAGCTGAGGAGGAAAAAACACAGTACGGTGTGAAATGGCTCTCAGGTGGTCATATGACTTCCAGTTTATGGGCCTGGGTGACAAGAATGTTGATGGCAGCTGTATTGTGGATAATGGAGAGGGTAAGCAGGGAAAGAAAATGGCCCTGCTTTTGTGTAGTGTGGCCACACCAGCATCCCTAACTTTCCCCCTGCCTTCCTTTTAAATGGGCCACCTCTTGCATCTCTGTGACAATGCTAGGTCACTGGTCAGAGCAATCAATGTGCTTGTGTTATTGTATTCCCAACTGTGCCTCGGACAAGGGCCAGTGTGACTTTTGATTTTAATCTTTATGTCTCAGTTTCCTATCAGCACAATCAGGATAATAATACTTAACTACTTCATAGAGGTGTTATGAGGCTTAATTAATTATTGTCTGAAAGATTCTTGGCTGGAAGTTGTGATAGCAATTCAAATTAAAGCTAATTCTCGGTGTTGTCAAGATTGAACATTATGCTAAATGGCTCACCAAAAGTCGAAGAAAAATAGATTTGTCTTTGAAATAGATTTAAAATTAATATAGTATAATCATCTAGGCAGTGTGTGTGCTTCCACAGTACACAAAACTGGAACTGTTCAACTGTGTGTTATAGCCTTTGTACTGTAAAATTTATATACAATTCATCAATGTGTTAGGTGAGGTGCTGGGTTGCTTTTTCAACATTGCAAGTGCCATACAATACAGAGAAAATGTTGCTAGGAACGCACCAGATGTCACATACTGCACTGTAGGAATCCCATCAGGTTAGGATAGAAACGAGTGTAAAACACAGAGGGAGGCTTGATCATGCTAGCATGTTTGTCCCTTCATGATGACTGTATTTAATTGTACTGATGACATGTTCAATCATTAAAGGAAAGCTCATCAGGTCAGGAGACAAGACGTCCACAGAAGCCCAGAATAGACAGAAATGATCACAAGCCTCACCCTTTGGAGAACTAAATATAAAATGGGTGTTATTGCATGGGTTTCCATCAATTTCTTCATATCCTTGCTCTCATTCACACCCATATAAACAAAACACAAACCACCTTGAAACTAATCAAACCAGCTTTGTTTAGCACGCAAAGGAAGAGAGATTGATATTATGATATCAATTTCTAAATCCTTGGGAGACATTCTGATGTTATTTATCTTGGTACTTTATTGGCCTGCACTGCAGTGGTATCTGAGCCCCTCCCAACTAATTACAAAGCAACAGACAATTACAAATACTAGTTTTCCCTTATTCTCTCTCTCTTTTCTTTGTACAAGTAAAAATGAAGATGAAGATGTTCTTTTTTAATTAATGGGGTTAAGTACAGGCAGTCCCTGGACTTACAATACAATCGGTTCCTGAAAACGGTGCCATAAATTGACATGTTGTAACTCGGAACCAATTTTCCCATAGGAAACAATGTTATAAATGGGGGATTGGTTCCTGAACCAAGGCCCAATACCCTGTTTTCACCAAAATAACCCATAATTTTGTACTTGATCAATTATAGATGAGTTATATAGCTACATTAATGTATTTATATTGTAAATAGCAATCATATTGATTTGGAAGGACGTCTTTGAGATGACTTTGCTGGACTTTTTGAAAGGCTATCAGTTGGACTTTTTGAAGGGTTTTTGGCTGGAGTCTTCTCAGGATACTTGGCTGCAGGTTTTTCTGGAGTCTTGTCTGCTTTCTTAAAGAGAGTGTCCAAGGAAGTTTGGACTGATGTTCTTCAGGTAGATGGGTGACACAGTGACTTGTTCGCTGTCATGGCATCACATCAAATCAAGCACTGTAAAGTCGAAACATCAGAAAGTTGAAACAGGGTGTCAATTTAGAAATGTTGTAAATGCAAAATGTTGTAACTCAAAATGTTGTAAGTCGAGGACTGCCTGTAGTGAGGTGTAGATGTGTCTGAAGAACTACTGCAAGAAGGCAGAGTTAAGTCATTTGGTTTCGGATGTTCTCTGGTTTTAGGTGCATTTGGTTCTGGGTGTCTTTTCAGGTGGCGATGAATTAGTCTTGTCTCGTCCCCATGATAGTATGTCCCTTGTTGTCACAAATTTCCTCTGACAGCCGACAGAGGTACTGGTCCAGGAAAATGCACTGGTCAAGAGAAGCTGTAGTTACAGAGAGAGAGGTGAACTCTATATTAGGTAGGGCCCACCCTGTGGAGGACTCTGCAGTAGGCAAGAGACCTCTGAGTAGGCTGTTGAAATCCTGGTCCCACTGAAGTTAGTAGCAAGATTCCTATTGACCTCAGTAGGGCCAGGATGTCAAGGGTGAAATCTAATTGGGAGGCAATATAAAGAGATGGGCTGATATGTTCACATATGCCTAAGTAAACAGGCTGAACAATTTTGTAATTGCTTTTCATGGTGTGCATCTTCATTTCTAGAGATGTCTGATAGGATAGCCTTATAGGCAGCTGTAAATGAACATGATATTTTGGGGATTTTTTTCTTGTCCTAGATATATAAGAATCCAAAAGCACTGAGGAAGTTTAGATATGAATGATTTCATAGTCACCAGGCAGATGCTCCATGAAGTAGCATTAAGGAGGTGGCAAGTTGTTAGTACTTCCCTTTACTGACCTGCATAATCTGTGCCTGACTTGGATTCAGCTGCAGCCAGCTGCCCTTTATTCCTGTGCTTATCTTCATTAGGTATTGTAAGGCGATTACCCTATTTATTTATCCTGTAAGAGAGACATCAGGGTGGGTATCATCTATGTGCCACTTCTGTTTAAATCTGTGTTGACCAACAAATTCCTTCATACTGAGCCTCAGAGGCATCATTCAGGGAGCAGTTCTGGGAGCAGGAGAACTTTTGCCCACCACATTCCTATAGGTTTAGTATTTCCAACCTGTGCTTTAGCTTGTTGGAGATGGGACAAGGGCATATATTAATCTGAAGTCTGAAATACTGCAGAGTTGGATGCCCATGGATTCATTTGTGTGTCAGTTTGCTGGACCAAAAAAATAACCACCAGAGCAATAAGTTTTTGCTCTGTAGATCTAGGTCATATGGATGCTTACGAAGATGGACACAGGGCAGCACTGTAGCTTTTATTTTTTACAAATAGAGTGAGACTAGGTAACTTGTGCAAAATCCCAAGCAGTCAACAATAAAGCTGGAGAATGAACCCAGGAGTCCTCAGCAGAACTCTGCAAAATGATTGATTTGTTCTGGTTAATGAAGCGTTCTGAAAAATTTTACAAAAAGTATTGTTTCAGACTAACCAACATGCAAATGTTGGGGAATTTTTTGACAATGTTTCAAGTTAAAAACATACAAGTTATTTGGGGGTCAAAGAAATTGCTTTATCCAGCCTGAAGTGCTTGTTTTGCTTAAGGCAGGCAAGGTTCTTTGGTTAGATGTGATATCTTTTATTGACCAGCTGAGTAGTTGGAAAAAAGTTCTTGGCAAGCTTTTGGGTGCAGTCACCCTTCTTCAGGCATGGGGAGTCTTTGGTGCTCTGAGTCGCCAAGAAAATCTAAGTGTGGCAGGATGTCAGTGAAAATGTACACAGATAAAAATTAGAGAGACAAAAAGTAAATCAGAGGGGGGGCAGGAAGGCGAAGAGAGCAGGAGAAAAGAAAAAAAAGGGGAAAGGAGGCATTATAGTGATAGAATACAAGCGTTTTGCTTCAGGGTTTTTAAGCATTTTAATATAAATAATAAAAATTAAGTCAATGAAGGATCAAGTTGCTTCATGTGAATCCCAGTGTTTCTTGTAGAAAACCGGACGAAAGGGGAACATCACAGCTCTCTCAGGACCTCAGTGCATTGAGAATTTCTAGACTGGGGGTGGCTGAAATCACCAGGACTCTACCAGGTGTTTGGGAATCACTGGGATCTGCTTTTTTTAATTTTAATTCATCCAGAAACCACCCACAAAAGGTTCTGAGTAAAAATATCTCCATAGATTTCTCTGATTAAAAACAAAACCCTCCAACTTGCAGATTTAAAAAAGTAACTGCAAATCCATGTTTCCGTGATTAAAATGAAACACCATTAATCTATCCATCTATCTATAGATTAGATAGGTAGATAAAATAGATAAAACAGACGAATCTATCTAATTTAGACAGATAGACCAATCTATCTAACTAGATAAATAGATTAGATAGATAGATTAGATTACTACATCAGATTATATAGATTATATTAGATTAATAGATTAGGTAAAATTAATGGTTTAGTTTAGATTAATTGACTAGAATAATAGATTGATAGATTAGATTAAATAGGTTAGATAGATTGATAAATAGATTAGATAGCTAGATTAATAGATTGGATTCATAGATTAGATTAATTGATTAATAGATTAGATTGATATATTAGACTGCGTAGATCAGACTGCGTAGATCAGATAGCTAGATTAGAGAGATTTAACGGTATTTCATTTTGCTCACAAAAAAAAGTGGATTTGGGGTTCTTTTTTTTTTTATCCGAAAATTGTGAATTGGAGTTTTTTTTTTCCTAATCAAAGAAAAAACAGGTAATTCCCCATTACCACCTGTCTCTAAGGCAGAGCCCAGACCGGAGACGTAGTCAGAGGCGAAGCGATGCAGATTTGCACCTGGAGTCAACGGCGAGGCGGAGCAGATTTGCACCTGACTTCGGTCCACTAGTGCTACAGATACACACACACGTGCACGCCCCTCCGCAACTTCCCCGACTCAGGTTGCAGTGCAAGGGGCAACCCCTCCCCCACAGCGCCAGAGGGAAGCCCCGCGTGAACCCCTTACGTCATTCTCCCTGAGCGGTGGGGGGAGGGAGGAGCCG
>NW_017728906.1:190888609-190917973 GCF_001723895.1 Crocodylus porosus
GAGAGTCCTGGGTCATTCTCCAGAGCATGCTTGCAACAAGTTGTGAGACCAGCAGCATGGCAGAAGGCAGGGAAGGGGGTTCCTGGGAGACTCAAGTTGTATAGCAAGGCATCTCTCAGGAAGGTTTATATCTAATGGCTTTTGAATTGGAGGAAGGGGAATGTACAAGAGGAGCACTTAAGATGTGTTGATTTCTGAGTAGCTGAGGAAGGTGTCAGCTGCTCCACGGGGAGACCCGAGGCCCATATGGGGGATCTCCTACAAAGTCCTTCCTTTTTCTTCCTGTATGGGTCCCCCTTGCTAAGGCTGTGGAGGGGGGAAATAAAAAAATCATAAAAACCAAAAAAAAAAATGGCATCCCATGTTATCCTTTGTTGCAATCCCTGAATCTTTTCCCACCCAACCTGACGTCATCCATTAAACACTTAATTGTGAGTAACCTCGACCCATATACAGGATGTGCCATATTGTACTGCCCTACTTACGAAATTGCGGTGTTCCTGAAATAAATAACTAGAAGGCTGGGGACAGAGCATCTTCCACAGGGCCTACTGCCATTTGCAAAATGAAAGGGGACATGAGGAGCAAACTCAGACTAGCCAGCTAAAATCTATGCAACACTTGAATTGCCTTGCCCTCCAGTATGCTTTCTACAGGGTATGCTGAAGTAACCAGACTGCCACCCTTCAGGGACTAATGTAAGAGAGGATGGTGGACATAACCTGGGATGTCCAGGGACACTTGTGCACTATAAACAGTTGCTGTTAAAGGGGAGAGGTAGTTAGCTGTGTTAGTGTGATGGGCAGAAAGCGGGACACTGGCATGTTGGAGACTAAGTAGTTGAGAGAGGCATAAGATTTCTGTAGGGTGTTGCCTTCTTCATCAGATGCTGTGTGACTTGGGAGTTTGCACAAGTGTTGTGTTCAGGGGTATAAGAGCATCATCCTTCATACAGAACATTGCCTAGATGTTTGATATATTTTGAACTTCCGAACACAAGCTTGCCTCAAGCAGCTAGAAGGATGAAAGAGCTTCTTTTCTTTATGCTCCCACTGTACTGAAGCCTCTTCACTGTTGCAAGTGTTGGATTTCTGCTGCCTCATTTGGCCTGTGAATTGTTCAGCTTCTGCTTCTGTTTTGTGGATTTTTTTTTTTCTTTGGAGCAGATTAACTTGTTTTTTGTCTATGTCAAACTTATTGTTACTAGCTTACTTTTAGACTGTAGCTATATCACTTTTTTTAATCTGGTCTTCAGCAAGCCTATGTGCAAGAGCAGCTCTAGTAGAAGTGTTCTTATGATAACATCAGGACGGTGGCACAAAGTTTTAAGTTGGGGAAGTGTGTTCTTTTTTCTTTTCTTTTTTTTTTTCTGTCCCTTTATGGTTGCATAGCTTTTTAGGTCTGTCTGAGTGAAGTCTTTACACCTTTGTTCCCTGTACAAAATTACCTTCTCAGTTCTCCTACACTCAGGCTATGCCTTCCAACCATCAGGTGATGAGGAATTTGTATGTGGCCTGTGTGTCACGGTAGTCCTGACACAAGCTTGGTGGAGGCAGGTGCACTACATCTACTTAAGCTTTCCTGCAGTCCTGTGCTAAGATTCCCAGTTCCCTTCTAAAATGGGAGATTATAGAAATCTAGAATAAATTTTGATGGTGATTGTATGGATTCCATAACCTGTAAGTTTCAGAATGGGCAGGCCCAAAAATGAAATGGCTGTTCTGTCTGTAGATCTTGAATGGTTGTGTTCTCAGTATTTATTTACCACTGCATAGCATCACCTTACTTCCATAAATTATCAGCATCCAAAAAGAGTTCCTGGATTGATAGCCTCTCCTGTCTTTTGCCACTGCTCTCTTCACAAGTTATGGTATTATGGAGCCTCAGAACTGATAATTCACTTTCTTTGTTTGCATCTCTTTCCCCCTTACAACTCATCTTCCTCAGCCACCCATTAGCCATGTAATCATCAAATGCAGGAAGTACTTCCTGGCCTGTAAGAAGAAAACCCTAGTCTCCTGCAAAACAGTGTGCTGCCTTGCCTATTACGAAGCTCTTAGTCACTTGGTTGCTTGGATGAGGAGAGGGAGTGAAAGAGCAAAGTTTCTAGCTTGGACATGGACTTTGTTCTAGCCAAGCTGCCTTTTTTTGCTATCTTGCTGAAGTGGCCTGCTCTTCCTCTTCACTGGAATTTTTCATCTGTTACTGGGGTTGTTTTTTTTCCATTGTATTTACTGATTCTAGATGCTGACATTGAAACTAGGCTTAGGTGCTTAACACTTTTCAACCTCTCAAACTACAGTTCTTAATATTCCTTTAACACAGAACCTGGTTTCACTGAGCTTTTTTGCTAGTTCTAAGTTCTCATCCGTAGGAAAAAAATCCTTGCTTTTCTGCATTGATTTATGCAAATGTGACCTGCAAATGTCTGGGGGGGGGTGACCTCTTCCTTTTTGTTTAATGCTTTGTTTTCTGTAATCGGTACTCTTTGTTCTGAGAACGGTAAATGTTTGAAGTTCTGTTTGAATGTAATTGGTGTTGAAAAATCTTCTGCCAAAACTTGGAGTCATCTTTAGATAATTCTGGGTGAAGAAGTAGTTTACAGTGGTGCAGGACACTGATGGGTCGTTCTCAAAAATGAGAGATAAAACAGATAATGCCAAGTAGAGCTTGCTGAAAACTCTTCCAAGTTTAAAATCTTCCCTCTTGCCAGGTCTGAGAAGAATCAAGAGTGTATTTTCCAATTCTAGTTAAAAGCTTTTATGTAAAACACATTTAGGGTTGTGTCTTTGAAGAAGCCTGGTATAGTAACTGTTGGCTTATGGATAATGGACTGTTGCTTCTTGCAGGAGAATGTGGATGGATAGCTTGAAAGGAAGTTGCAAGGCTGTAATTATCCAGACTTAACAGGAAATCTCTCTGTAGCCATGCCAGAGTAGAACTTCATTGGCTTACTTTGCACAGCAATGTTCTTTTAAAAAAGAGAATAAATTGCTTAACTTACTATTTTTCTCTCTTTTAGTTGCAATATGTAGGTCTTTGTGAGAAGCTTTTCTGTGAAACCAGTAAAACTCAACAGAGTTGGTAGACTTAGCAGTCTATTATAACTTCCAGCCCTGTGCATCTTGGTTTTACTAAAAGAAATCAATAACTACTACCTACACCTATGGACTATCCCTCTACCTTCACCTGTGGACTCTACTTGGGTCTAGGTTGTAGTTGTATGCTTCTAGGTGTGGGGCAAAAACATTCAGTAAGACGGTTCATTCCTGGGTGGCTTGTGTTTTAAATTGACAAGATAAAGGAGAAGTAAGTATTGTTGCATTTCTGAAGATGAAGAACTAAGCCACAGACACTAGCAGCCTTTCAGCTGGCACCATACCTAGACTCCTGGTGGCCCTGGGTGAACTTTTTTAGTATCAGACCCCTTTATGCCAGAAATGATGATGATACCCTCTTCCCCTGCCCCATATTCAGCCCCCTTTCTGTCTGGACCCCAGAGGGCTGCCCAGTTTTCCCATGCCTGTGTTGGGTGCTGTTCTTGGTCTTGTAGAGGAAATTGGAGTCAACCCAGGTCCTCATCTATGCAACAGTAGTATTTAAAGCCAACCATTTTGATTCTAAATTTTGAAGTGGCAAAAGAGTAGCTGCTTTGCTCAAAAACTGCTAAGGAACGGATCACTTCAGAAATATTGAAATGCCTTTCATATTTCCAGGCTTCTTGGCAAGATGACCAGATGTACTGTCTGGTCTTCCTTGCTTGTGTTCACTGAAGGACTTCTGGAGGTAACCTCTGGCAATTCTTGATGATCCTGAATATCAGGATAATTGCATTATTGACATTTCCTTTCAGGCTGTTCATCTTTCTCTCTGGATTCTTCCATGAGTCTTTTTAGTATCTCTCCTCTTTTTGTCTTGCACTTCTCACTTTTTCATTGAGTACATCAGAAGCATCACCCCTTGTCTTGTCAGGAAACACGGGCTGTGATATTCCTCTCTGAATCACCATATTGAGGGGTGGGGGGGGAAACCATACGTTTACAGAAAGAATAGTAATTTAGTTCTGCAGCTGTTGTCTTTTGCTTAGCCTCCAGCAGTTGTCAGCTTCAGCTGTTTCTTTAGAGTTTCTTTGCTTTTACTATATGTAGAACACCTGGATTCAGTATAATGAGCACATTCAGACTTGCATTCTCTCACCATCTGTGGGTTTTTTTGGTTTTGGTTTTTGTTTTTTTTTCCACCTATCATTTAACATTGGGCTGCAACATTCAGCCTTTTACTGAGCTCTAATAATCTCATGTTACCTTATACTGTTCTAGTAAAGATCTTTGCAGCCTAGAATATGACCTGAGTGAGGAGTATGTTTCAATCTTCGTATTCTGTTTTTATATTTCTTTTGAGAGCCATTTATTAACTTGCTTGATAAGTTTAGGTTTAATTTCCTCTTGGCTTGTTTAGAGATTTGTATGCTTGGTGTGCAAGGTAGCAACTGTGTTGCATAATATTACAAAAAGGTTAGTTTCTCCCACATTGAATTATTATTATTTTATTTTTTTTTTTAAATCTTGTGCATCTTTCTTTTTAATAACAGTTCTGAGATAATGTAAGATGTATTAGTAAGTGAGATTAGTAAAGTGCTGGGAAAGTTCTGAGTTGTATAAAGGTAGTAAAAATACTGTTTAAATGTTTAATACTGTTTTTAAAAGCCTGCCTTTTTATATCTTCAGTTTCTGACATTGCAATTTATTGTTGAACACTACATTTCAACTAAGCCTATCACTACATTTCAACTAAGCCTATCCAGGTGTAGTATGGTTAAAGGTTTTTTTAAATTTGTTTGTAGAAGCTTTTATTTGGTTTATTATAAATGCGTGTATGAACATTTCCAAAATCTAAAGGGTCTTGGTGATTCAAGGACAGATATAGTCCTCTCACCTTTGTACCATAATTACTATTTGATGTGATTAAACATTTTGTAGTCAAGTCTGTTCTTTAGTACTAATTGTTGTCAATGCTTTACTAAGCTCCTCTTCTGTTGTTGCTTGCTTAACAATGTTTTGTTTAAGCAATGACCTAATATTTCCATAAGCAGTCTTATACATGCTTTATCCTTCCTGTTTCTGCCAACTCAACAGTTCTGTCCTTAACAGAAGTCACAATTTAAGACTATTATGACAGAAAGATATTTAGAAGTCTCTGGATGCCAAGGATTTTTCTTATATTGGATCAGAAAGGAATACCTGGGCAATGAACATTCAGCTGAAGTTAGCAAATTACTGTGAAGGAAATGATGGCCGAAGACAAATGTAGCACTTTTGGTTTGCATTCTTGTTGTTTTACTGGTTCTGTGTGCACTTTCAAGCAGCTGTATTAAATTTCATTCATTGCAGTGCTCTTTTGTGATTGTTGAAGGGTTTGTTTTCTTTTTCCTATTGAAGAGTGTATGCTCAGGTTTAGTCTCCTTTTTACCTATGAAAATAGATCCAGCAGTTCCTGCTGTTTGAATTGTGTATTTTACTCTAGGCTCTGTATTACGGACTGTAAACTTCTAGCTCTCCCTAATCCAAGTTGATAGCAAATTTAGGGTACAAAACTTCTGTGGCAGGTTGGGTATTGAAAATTTAAGGTAAGCAATTAAGAAATCGTAAATGCAAGAACAACTTCAAAATGAGGGCATGTCTTTTATAAAAGATATTATGTGTATAGTAAAATAGTACAACTGTAGGACAGACTTGACTGCCCTATTGTTTTTATGAAATACTGGTCATATGAATACTCAAATACTAGTAAAAATTTACTGAGGGAAAAGAAACTTATACAAACCCAAGACGCAAACAATATTCAGCTTCTTTCTAGGACAGAACACTAGTAAAAATATATTTGGGAGTGGGGGGGGAACTATATGCAAATCACAGAAAGACAAACTTTTGGTAGGGGTCCTTTATCTTATTTTTTTATGTGAATTGCAGAATCAAACTGCATGTTGATCAGTCGGTGTCATAGGAATCATGAAAATGTAATCGTAACTTTAAAAAAGGGGGTTGATTTTTATCTTTGTCCTGATTTTGACATGATCCACGGCCTTCAGAGAGAAGTAATTTCATTTAATACTTTTATGTTAACTTTTTTCAGGAATAGTTCAAGTTGAAAACTTGCTACAGAATTCTTCATTGTGTTGGTTTGACTTCACCTATATGTACCCTATTATGCGTTTTTGTGAAAGAAAAAAATGTTTTTATAATTCTCTAGGCACTTCTTTAAGACAGTGCCAGCAATTCTTTACCTAGGATTTGAAGGGCTGCCACTTAAAACTACTCTGGGAATCTCTATTTACAGTACTATGGTACAGTTTTTTGGGTAGCTGGTTCACTTGGGAAGCGTTCAGTGTATCAGCAACAGATGACAATCATCTGTAATTGCTGCAGAAGGCAGGGCAACATAGTGTCCTATAGACCAGTAGGGGTGCCACAAATTAAGCCCTGAGTGGTACACTGATCCCTCTCCCCTTGTCTGATCTGCTGTTCTGCTTTCAGCTCCTTGCACTGTGCTTCCTGTGTCCTCCCTGGTCTGCTCCATGGCACATGTGCTGCAGGTTGACCACCCCTGGTACAAACTAACTTATTCAGATAGGCATGACCCCCCAAAATCACTGCTTCTCAAGTTTCCTGGACCATCATGCTATAGTATCCCTCCAGAACTACCACAAATATAGCTTGCAAAAGGTTATGCTAATGGGTGGCAAAGTAGGCTGTAGCTTGGGAAAAGCTGCCCCTTTCAGCCGTCATGCCTCTCTGCCAGCTGTTTTATATAAGTCTGTTTCCAATTTCCCTGAGCCTTGGCTTTGTTTTCTTCATTTAGGTTTAATCATGGGATACTGAATATAGTATCTTTACAAATGAACCAGAAATAGACACTACTTTAGCAGGTTTTTTTTGTCTATTTAACAGCTCCTGCTTGGTGTATACCATAGTCTCTTTAGTTTTATATTTAGAAGAATAGATTTGATAAGTGGGTGGTTGGAGGGGGGTTTTGTTCATTTTACTGCTTACAAGTATGGCTTAAATCATTTACATACTAACCAAGTGTTTAGTTTATTAAAATAATATTAATATTTGATTAAGCTGACTTCATATTTCTAGAAAAGCTGTTATGATTAATGAACTAATCTGGATTTTTTTTCAAATTACTGCACTTGTATTCATGTGAATTACAGGCCCAACATGAACTGTTAACAGACTTTAGAGATGAAATTCTTGGCTGCTTGTAGACATGGGGGAGGGGGAGGGGAATGGTGCTTTTCTTTTAAATTTGATGCTTTCCTGTGCTGAGCCCAGTGCATGCCCAGAAGAGGAAGTGTGCTAGTTGCACCCAGCTTCCCAGTGTCTGTAGAGATGGGGCACTTTAGTGGGGGGGTTTTGGCATGTTTATATACTAGCTGATTGAACCAGCTTTGGCTAAAAGTGCCGAAAAGTCCTGCTGGAAGTGCCCAATCTCTACAGGTGTGTTGCTGCTTCTGGTAGAGTGCTTTCTTCCCCACAAGGATTATAGGCAAGATTTAGAAGATGGAGTAAAGTACATTTGACTACTAAAATATTTTTATTTCATTGGCTCTTATTGTCATTACTATTTTTCTCTAACTTTTTGGGTAATCGTAGGCAATAGACACACTATTAATGACTAGCTATGGGTTTTTTTTGAAGTCCTGTCTCAACTCTTACACTGGTATCTCTAAATTTGGAGGGGAAAAAATTCTTAATCTCTAGTGACAATCTGTGCTACTTCATCTTTCCCTAAAATAGGTAGGTGAACTCTAATCTGGCTAACTCCCTTTTTTCCTTTCTAAATGCCAAATGCAGCTTCAGATGTGTACTGTGTTCCTTCCATAAGCTGTTCTGTATTATATTATACTCTGTTAAATGACCTTTGCTGCTTGTATTAGATATGCCTCCTTTTCAGTCATGGGTATCCTGGTATTTAACTCTACAGAATCATTTTTAGGGTGTCCAAAAGCAAACTCTTGGACTTGATACTAGCTATGAAGACCTCTTTTAGACTTGTGTTTATACATGGATGCTGAATGCTGTATCCCCCTAAATTGGTGACTTTCAGTCAGGGTGGCCATGACATCCTAGGGGTCTTTATCCTTTCAAGGGTGCCACACAATGTTTGCACTGTTAGGTGTGCAAACATTATTCATGAGACATAATGAACAGGAATCCATGGAGTCAAAAATGTTCTTGCATACCATGGTCTTTCTGAATTCTTTTCAACAGAAGAATTGATCTAATTTTCCCTCTTACCTTGAGTGGTGTCTTGAATCTTTATAATAATAAAAAAAAGAAATAGAGAATTACTTCTATAACTAATTAGGGGTATTTGCTTCTTCCACTGTTCTTGCTTTTAGCTGTTGGTACCCATCTTGTGTGGAATTCTCCTTCCCTCTCTGTAAACAAGGGTTTGAAATGTGTAATTGCCTCCACTTAATTGCTGCTGTCTGGCTTTTATACTCTTATTTTGTTTTAAGGAAGTAGGTACTGATGAACAAAATGCCCCTGCAATATCTCTGGTGCCATAGAAAGCTTAGCAAAAAATGAAATCTTTTTAAATTTTGCATCTGTTCTGACAATGACTCAATCAAATACATTGATGTAGGAAAGCTTTATGACCACTATACTACTGCTGAGAGTTGGTGGTATGGGAATAAGTCTCCTCCCCCAGACTCCTTTGTATTCTCCATGTAGATCTGACATTCAGGATGTTGCAAATAGCATATCAAGGAAAGCTATGGTGAAATAATGCCACTTACTAATATTTAAATCAATTAATAGCTTCTCTCTTGAAGCAGATAAATTGTTATAAATCTTGCAAAGAAGGAACTTTTATATAGTTAAAGCAATTTTTCTTCAAACCTAGTAAGAGGATGGATAAACTTGTGGGTAAGGCTTTGGCTTGAAGCTAAAATAGTGAAGGTACTTCCACACTTGTCCTGTTTTGGGGTTTTTGTAGTCTCACAGCCATGAGATCTCTCTTCACTAGATGTTTGCTTGGCCCTAGCATAAGGGGGAAAGGGTAATGAGGTCTGTTGACAACTCTTGTTACTTGTACTTAGTTATTGATCCAGTTTCAAGTTTAATGGGATCCTGTCAACTCAGTTCAGACTGCAAAAAGTTTGTTTTGTAAAGCCCTGTGAAACTTTCTTGTCCCCATTGATTACATATTTATAGGGGAGCTTTATAATGCCAAAGAAAATTTGGTTCAGATTTAAATTTTTCCCTGCAGTATGTGCAACCTCAGCAGTCTAGCATCATGTTTCCTTTCCTTGGTAAACTGCTTTGTGATCTGAAGTTGAGAGGCACTATACACACTTAGTGTAGGGAGAGCCAAGGTATGAAACAGGCTAGCTTCTTTTCACTACCCAAGCTCCATGAACTGCTATCAGTCTTTCACAGCAGTTAAACTGAGGGTTAAAACTCTCTAGTCTGGACAGTAGCATCAACATAAGTTCCAAAAAAACACTGAAGCTTTAAAAAAAAAAAAAAAAAAAAAAATTTAAAATGGGTTTTCATATATCACTATGTAAACATGATAGCATTTCTACAGCCTCAGCCATGATGATCTTTGTTTATGTAAGGAGCTCAATTTTCCCATGGGGGACTATTAGACTAAAATGAAGTAGGAAGTGAGGGTTAATTTAGGCAAGTGTCTCTTTACTTTTTCTATATTTAATTTCAGAAGACTGGCTGTTCACGTTCTGCCAGCGAGTCATGAGCTTGCACTATGAGTCTTTATGAATGCATGGTGGCTCAGAAGTGTACGTATGTATTAGTAGAGGGAAAATCTTTAATAATTTTTTTACCTTTTGGTATTCCTTCTATGATGCTTGTTCATATCTGTTGATGTTAAGGCATGTTATCACATGAGAATGGATAATGGCATCTGGCTGCTTTACTTCTTGTTTGTGTGCAGAAACTTGCACAGTGCCTAAGTGAGACTGGAGCAAAGGCTAGCTGGGTGAGTCTATACCCAGATCCAGAATGCTGTTGTGGGAAATGAAGGGAAACTTGTTCAGGATGAACTACTGACACACCTTCAGGTAACTTGGTACCATTTGCTTCAAATAAAGGGTGTTATTACTTGTAGTTGAAATGGAGGTGCTAATACCATTGTCCGAATTAATCCATTTGGAATACTGGGTGGATATATAGTTCTGATCAGCATTAAAAATGAGTTTGAACTTAAATTGGAACAAGTTCAAAGAAGAGCTCTTCAGGTGTTCAAGGCAATGCAAGAAGATTAAAGGAGTTTGTCTTGTTTAGTGACTGAGGGGTTATTGTCTATTTATAAGAAGACTTTTAGATGAACATTAAGGGCAAGGGCTTTTTAGGGTGAAAAACAACAGGTTGATCTTACACTGTTTTTTCACCCTAAAAGTGAAAAACAAGGTCCCTTCCGACCCTACTTCTACGATTCTGTGATTAAACTCTGTCTCTTTTTTATAATATGATCCTTTCTATAAGCTTATGCAGTTCAAATCTCAAAGAAGTAGTTTCTAGCTCTTTTTTGCTTGGAAGACTACTCAAAAAATGTCACTGCTCTAATAGCTGGAAATCCAGAAGATATGCAACCTAAGTGTATAGGAAGGGGAAGGGACCTTGTAGATCTTCAAATCTGACACCCCCCACCCCCCCTCCCCCCCAGGCAGGAGAAAAAACTTGTTTCAAATGACTCCAGCCAGGTAGGCATCAAGCCTCTTCTTAAAGACCCCCAGGATAGGAGCCAGCACCACTTCCCTTGAAAGTTGGTTCCAGATCCTAGCTGCCCCAGCTGTGAAGTAGTTCTTGCGGATGTCTAATCTAAACCTCCTCTCCAACAACTTGTGGCTGTTATTCCTTGTTATGCCAGGGGGCACTGGGGGAAACAAGGTCTCTCCCAAACCCTTCTGGTCCCCACCTAGTGAGTTTATAGATGGTTACTAGGTCCCTCCTCAACCTTCTCTTGCGAAGGCTGAACAGGTTCAGATCCTGCAGCCTCTCATTGTAGGGTTTGCCCTGTTGTCCCCGGATCATGCGGGTGGCCCTCCTCTGGACCCTCTCAATATTGTCCACATCCCTCCTGGAGTGGGGTGCACAGAACTGGACGCAGTATCCAGCTGTGGCCTGACCAGTGTTGCCTAGAAGGGGAGGATCACCTTCTTGGCCCTACTTGAGATGTACCTGTGGATGCACAACAAAGTCTGGTTAGCCCTGCCAACCATGACCTCGCATTGTCGGCCCATGTTCATCTTGGAGTCAGTAACGACTCCAAGATCCCTTTCTGCCTCCGTGCTCTCAAGAAGGGAGTTTCTCATCTTATAAGTGTGCTGCTGGTTACTACAGCCCAAGTGCAGCACCCTGCACTTGTCAGTATTGAAATGCATCTTGTTTTTGTTAGCCCACCCCTGCAACCTATCCAGGTCTTGCTGTAGTCTTTCCCTCCCTACTAGCATGCTCACCTCACCCCAAATTTTGGTATCATCAGCGAATTTAAACAGGTTGCTTTTTACCCTGTCATCCAAATAGCTGATGAAGAGATTGAACAGCGCAGGCCCAAGGACCGAGCCCTGGGGGACTCCGCTGCCCACTTCCCCCCACCGCCACCACCCTCTGAGTATGACCCTTGAGCCAATGTGCAATGCATCTGACTGTGTAGGCATCAATGCCACAGTTGCCTAGTTTTTTAATGAGGGTGGGGTGGGAGATGGTGTCAAAGGCCTCTCTCTCTCTCTCTACTTCATATCTGGGTAATCTTCTCCAGAAATACAAATTCTACCACCTCTTATATGCAGATGACTGTCCCTTCTGACCTGACTTCTTAATAATCCCCAAAGCTTCTTGTCCGTCCGTCTTTTGGATGGCTGCTGAGCACTGGGCTGGTGGTTGTTTTGGCAAACTGTCCACAGTAATTCCCAGATCTCTTTACTGTATGGTAAGACCTAATATAGAGCCCATTATAGTGTAGGTATAGCTTGGGATATTTTTGTCGGTGTTCATCATTTTTATATTTAAATACATTGAACTTCATTTGCTACTTTAGTAACCCATTCACTCCAGTCGTGCCAGATCCTTCTGTAGTTCTTCACAGTCTGCCTTGGTCTTTACCACTTGGCATAACTGTCATCCACAAATCTGGCTACTTTGCTGCTCACCCCCTTTCCAGATCACTTACGAATGTTAAGCAGCATGGGTCCCAACACAGATCCCTGGACGACCTCATTGTTTACTACTTTCCATCCTGAAAGCTGACCATTTTAAACTCGCTCTGTTTTTTGTCTTTTTAAGCCAGCTTCTAATCTACAAGTGGATGTTCCTTATAATACTGTGAGTACATAACCTTTAAGAGCCTCTGGTGAACCTTGCCAAAGGCTTTTTGGAAGTCTAAATATACTGTGCCAACTGGCTCGCCCTGATCCACTTGCTTATTGATTCCCTCATAGAGCTCTAGTAGGTTGATGAGGCACACTTTTTTCCTTTTGACAGACATGCTGATTCTTCCTCAGTAAATTATATTCATTTGGGTGCAAACCAATTCTTTCTTTATTTTTATTATTGTTCCTACCAGTTTTCCAGGAACAGAAGTTGGGCTTACTGGCCTGTAGTTCCCTGCATCCCCTCTAAAGCCTTTTTTAAAATATGAAGGGTTGCCAGTGTGACTCCCAGTTCTCTCCTACCAATGCTGTCTTTAGTGATAAGAGCTTGGCAGTTTATGATCTGAGCTCTTTCAGTATGCTAGGGTGGATCCCATCAGGTCCTGATGATTTGCTGCCATTTCGTTGGTCTCTTGTCTACAGCCTCATCTATTGAAACCTCAATTTGGGTCAGCTTTTCTGAGTTGTCCCTAGAGAGAAGTAGATCTAGTGAGGGAATCTCCGTAACATCTTCCACAATGAAAACGGATGCAAAGAATGCATTTAGTTTTTCAACAGTGGTTCTGTCATCCTTTAGTAGCTGTCTGTCTTTATACTGATCATCCAAAGGTCCAACTGACTACGCTGGCAGGACTTTGGCTTCTAATGTCTGTAAAGTTTGTTACCTTGTGTGTTTTTAGCAAGCTTCTCCTCAAATTCTTTCTTCATTTGCCTTATTCCAGTTTTACATTTGATTTGCCAGCTTATTCTTTTTTTTTTTTTTTTTTTTTTCCTCATTAGGGTTTGAGTTCTACCTTTCAAAAAGCAGAAAGACACTTTTTTCCTGCAACTGCCATTAAACCGTGCTGACTCTCTCTTTTCTTTTTGTCCTCCTTTCCATTCTTTCTGATTTATGGTATACATTTGCTCTGCTTCCAAGATGGTGTTCTTAAACAGTTCCCATGCTGTTTGCATATTATTCACCTTCTTAGGGGCCCCTTTTAACTTCTGTCTAACTAGCTTCCTCTAGCACTAGTAGAGCATATGTGCTGCTGGGTTTAGAGATGTCTGAGCTGGCTTGCAACTGCTTAGCCAGTAACAATTCAGCCATGGCAGCCTGGAGTTTTTGTATGGGCTAATATAGACCTCCTAAGGTCTACTGGCAATCTTGAACTGGAAGAAAAGAGCTAGTTTCTTTTTTGCTCGTCTTCTAGCCTCTTACGAAGAACACCATGGTGTCTAGCTTTTTCTTCTGCAGGATGAAGCTGGAATAATTCCTGATGGTCTACAACTACCTACAGGATTCAGATACCACTAATAAAAATTATCCTGTCATTAATTTCACTTTGTTTGTTTGGTAGAAATGTAGTAGCTGCAAAAAAGGCATGCTCAAGATGACACTTTGATTTTTTACCATCTGTTAATGTTTAGGAGGTTAGCTCTATAGCCAGAAGGGCTAGAGATGTTGTGCATGGTTGTTGGGGGTGTGGTTTTTTTTTATTTTCTATCAACTTTTTTTTTATTTTGAGGGGGATGTTTTATGTGGGTTTTGTTTTTATGGGAGCTTAAATTCTGAAGATTAGAATGGCTTAACCTTTGGGGTTTGAGGGGTTTCTAGGGAAAGCAGTCTACTCCTACTTCAGTGATAAACTTTTTTTAGTGCTTACATATCTTAAAATATGCTACCTCTGCTAAATTTAAGAGAATGTAAGTGACTGCATTTTCTAACATGCAGAAAGTTTACCCACTGATGGGGGTAAACAGTCCCTGTGAATTCCCCTCCCCAAAGTGTGATAGAAACTATACATTCACCTGGATAGTGTTGGGAAAATTTTGATCAGCTACTGTGTAGCACCCATACACTGAAGGGTGCACTCATACACCGAGGAGCACTGGGCTCGTTCCTAGCTGTGATCAGTTAGGCAGAGAATGAGGGAGTGTCGGCAAGATGATTTATTTCTCTGCAGAGGGGGCCACCCAGTCTCACAAAGACAGTTCCCCCTGAACTGAGTTTACAGCTTGGTATTTATACATTAAGCATTGCATTGCTACATTGTTGCATGGCATCTAGGTTTTTCCTCTTGCCCTTACAAAAATTACAAAACATGGTACAGAGCAAGCTTGGGCTAGTTTAGACTGGTTTTGCGGTTACACATTACTGTCAGTGAGAAGTACATGTCACTTACTGTCAGGTAAGAGGCGATCTTTAATCTTGGGGGGCGGGGGAGATCATTTTCCTTTTTCAAGGGTCATCTGGTTTTTATGATTGTATTGCCGTTTTCTCTTACAATTTCCCCCCTTTCAGCCTTGAGCTCTAGCTCAGTGGCTGACATCAGGGTTTGTCATTCTTGAGTGTATGTGACATACTTGTTCTGCATTGTACATGTATTATCGCGTACATAAAAAAAAAAAAAAAAAAGCTGTTTACAAGATGCAAACATACTTGCTATACTCGTTATATTGTGTAAAGAAAGTACTATCTGTAGCTTAGGAGGCATCTAACGGGCTCTTATAAAGGCTGTAAAGGACACATAGCATGTTAAGTCTTAAGCTGGAACAGCTTGCTTCTCTGGTGGTGCGATTGTTGGCTTTTCTCCGGGTTTAAGTGGCTATGGTGGATTCAGGATTCCTTCTCGGTGACTTTGACCGCAGTGTGAGTCATCAGCAGGACTTGAAAGGGTCCTTCTCACTGCAGTGCTAAACAGGTCTGTCATTGATGCTTTTTGATCTACACCCAATCGTTGGGTTGGTACAGATGGAGGTTGGTGTCAAGGGGTACTGGTTGTACCAATGCTGCGGACCTGTGAAGAGAACTGAGAGAATTATGTCTTGTCATTACAGCATTAGTTAACTTTTTATCTCCTTCAAACAGGCTTACATGTGGACTTTGCCAGTCTTTGTACAACGGTTGGGGGATGACTAAACAATAACTCATAGAGTGACAGATTTTAGGGGTTTGCATGGCTTAGTTCTAAGAGCAAATAACACAATAGGCAAGGCTTCAGGCCATTTTAATTTGGTTTTGACACAGATCTTTCTTAAAGTTTTCAGGGATAGGTTTAACCTTTCTACTTGACCCGAGGATTGTGCATGGTAAGGGGTATGAAACTGTTTGAATTCCTAAGGCTTTATATACTTCTTGCAATATCTTTTCAGTAAAGTGTGAGCCTTGATTTGATTCAGTAACTTTAGGAAGTCTGAATCTTGGTACAATATCTCTAAGGAGGGCTTTGACTACAATTGAGGCATCTGCTTGCGAAGTAGGGAAAGCCTCTGGCCATCCGGTGAGCTGGTTGATTACCACTAGACAGTGTTTATAGTGGAAGGCTTTTGGTAAGTCTATATAATCAACCTGGAGTCTTTGAAATGGTAGGTAGGCCCATGGTGTCTTGTGATTAAATGCTTGGCATGCGGGGCAGGAGTTGACAATTCTGGTGGCTTCCACATAAATGCCAGGCGCAAACTAGTCACGGAGAACACTGTGGGCTAGATATTTTTTTTACCAGAGTAGATGACGGGCTCCTTGGGCAAATGTGCGAATAACAGCGCTGGGGGTGATGGGATGCCTGTCAGGTACTCGCCAGATGCCATCTGTCCCTTCAATGCTTTCATATTTGGTCTTCTAGTCCTGGGCTTCTGTCAGTTGAAGGTGCTGGTATAAGGAGGTTGGACTGGATAATGTGATGCATAAGAAGTGAGAGTTAGAGTTGTCAGAAATGGGTTGAACGGCTGCTGCCTTTGCGGCTGCATCAGCCATACAGTTTCCGGCAGCAATCTCGGTACTGTCCTTGGAATGACCGGTGGACAACTGCGACTTTTTTCTTTGGGTGACAGGGTAGGGTTCAGAAGATTGACTTCTGTGGCATTAGTAATTGAGTGACCATTTGAGGTGAGAAATCCTCATTGCTTTCACAGTTGGCTGGTTGCATGACAAATACCAAATGCAGAGAGCATGTGAGCTTACCACAAACTGTTCAGCGACCATTTTTACTGACCTCCGGTATGCAAGGCAATAAGTTCTGCAGCTTGGGCACTGTTACTTGGTGCAAGAGGCTTGGCTTCCCAAACCCATTGCACTGTGGTTACCGCATACCCTGCATGTCTTGTGCCTTTGACTGATGATTCATTGGTAAAGATAGTCTGAGTTATGCAAGGGTTGATCTTTAAAGTCACTCTGGGGGTTTTCCATATACTCAACTAATTTGCAGCAATCATGATGTGGTTGTCGTTCATCTGCCTTTTTTGGACAGGGGATACTGGGGTACTGACGGGGGTTGACCTGGCTCTGTTTGGAAACTGAGTGGGGTAGCAGATTTGAGGAGCCCTACTGCTGTGGGGGGTCCATCCCCACAGTGATTCGGGCAAAGTTTGGAGATCTTTGGGGAGGTAAGGGCACCCAGACTCATTAAGCGTGGCCTGAAAGGCCAAGAGGTTAGTGCTGGGGACAGTAATTTGGATTCCATTTGGGCTACACAGCAAGGTGGTGTGGTGCTTGCAGAGCAGATATCTCTAAGTTAACAGGTGATCCACTTGAGAGTAAGAAGGCATGCTCAGTTGTTGTTAAGGGTCCAATGGTGACTTGTGGGAATGCTGTACCTGTTCAGTTTTAGTTGCTTTTAATTTGGCCTGACTTGGGGAGATACCCAGTGAAGAAAGATCTGTGCCGGTATCAATTTAAACATTTGTATATCTGATCTTGGACTTCTAGGTTTAATATATGGTCCAGAGGATGGACATTTTAATCTGTGTGAAGTGTCATTAAAATCTCTAAGGTTCATCTTGAGGAAGAGCCTCCTCTTATGTCAATCCTCAGGTTCAGGCAACTGTTCCAGGTATTGTTGGTAGTGGTCAATTTCGGGTGGGGCAGGTGTGTGGGAAATGTTAAGTGGTGCAGGGTCCCTCATGGGTGGACTGGGCAATCTCTCGTTTTCAGTGTCTTCATTTGCAACAATTGCAGGTATCCATCTAATTGAGGTCCCCGGGTTGGTTGGTTGAATTGTTGGGGAGTCTGAGTACAGGGTCTGTCTTGTTCTTGCCCTCTCCCTCGGCTTCAGCTGTAGCCTTGCCGGGGGTGTGCTTAGAAGTGCTGAGTGAGGGCAGCTGCTAACACTTTTGTTTCAGCTTTAATTTTTTTTCTTGTTTTTAGACCTCAGGGCATTGGTCAAAGACATAAGTAGCCAGGTTGACTAGCTGGGGAAGTGTTTTGGTGGTCCAATCAGGGTGGTGCTTAGTGATAGATATATATTTTTTTTTATATCATCATTGCTTGACTAACAAATGCAGGATTTACTATCATTTGATTGGCAAGGCTGCTGGGGTCGAAATCACCACTGTGTTTGTTTATAGTACTCGGGAGTCTTTGACAGTAATCACTCGGTGTTCATTTGGTCCTTGTTTAATAGTCTGGACTTTAGCCCAGTCTGCTCTTTTTTTTTTTTTTTTTTCTCCCTGCTCTTTTTAGTCCTTCTAAAAGGGATTGTCGGGCTTGTTGCAAGCGCAACAGGTTATTAGTGTCCTTTTCATTCAGATCCCACCCAGGATCTTGGACTGGCTAATTTAGTTCTATTCTGTCCCTGGTCTTCTAACACCCATTGATTTCCTTGGTTTATAATTTCTGCTTTTTCTTCCTTGCTGAGAAGAGCATCTAGAAGCTGATTCATATCTGTCCATGTAGGGTTGTGTTAATTATGGTTTCTATTCTGTCTGTCACTGACTCTGGGTTGTCTCTAAACTTGGGGGTGTTAATTTGCCACAGGACAGGGTCTTGAGGATTGAATGGAACATGTATAGGGATGTTGGATTCCTTCCTGAGTGGCAATAGGGTACTGACGTTTCTTTGTTTGACTTCACGTGTGTGTCGACACAGGGGAAGAACTTCCTGTTTCATTGTTGGAGGAAGGTTCACTTGAAGTGGTGGATGCAGGGGTCGGGGGGGTGACTGGTGCCGGGAGTGGTGCTGGTCCTGCTGGATGCCGCTCCTTTTTTTTTTTTTTTCTCTGACCTAGGGGCAGTTGGAGCATATGGAGGTGGCAGAGTTTGAGGGGTTTTTAGGACTAGCCTAGAGTGGAGCCAGGTGTTGGGCCCCATCTTTAGAGGAGTCCAAGGGACTCCTTTTTTTTTAATTTCGCTTGCAGTATTGGCTCAGACACACTAGTAATTCATCTGATGGGGTTGAGGATCTTCCAGAGATCCTCTGAGGTACCATAGGGTTTCTTGGTCAAAAGAACCAAGACTAGGCCACTGTCAGCTTGGATCCTCATAAGTGTATCCAGGCCAGACAGTTGTGGATAGTTGGATTAATTTAAGCTTTTTAACCTGACCAGTTCCCAGGATTTTAGCCCAACCAGAAAGGACAATTCCAAGGGGACTTCCTGGTGGGACAGGGATGGATCCCATCTGTCCCATGCTGTCTCCCTTGGCAGGGTACCCCTTTGCCTTTAAACCAGAATACTAGGGTCGACCCACAGACCTGACCAGTGCCCCAAACAGGAAAGGGGACTTACCAAAGAGAAAAGATAAGATTAGAGATCAGTTCCTCTGTGCATGAATAGAGACAAATTGCGCCACACAGCTCTTCTGGCCCAAAAGGGTTGGATGGACAATGCTCTATGGTTGCCTGTGTCACCAGACTGAGGAACTGGGAGAAGACAGGCCTATGGCTGACACATAGACAGACACAGATAACAAGGAGCCTGAGAATCACCGTACTCAGACTGACGCACCCTAAAAGAAACAATCAGTTTGCCTGAGAATTGCTGTACTTGGGGCATATAGCTGATACTCCTACCCTTTTAAGTTTTGAGATCACCTTACCTCTGACTCAGGGCCGCCTGCTCCCTTGACAAGGACACTGAGGGGAAACTTACCCTCATTTGCTGGCTGGACGTTGTCACAAGGCGGTGGCGCTGGTCCGGAGAGCTAGTGTCCCACCTGGGTTGCCAATTTGTTGGGGAAATTTGATCAGCTACTGTGTAGCACCCATACGCCTTTTATGATTGTATTGCCGTTTTCTCTTCCAATAGTTGTCTGTAGCCTGTGAACACTGTGTGTGTGTGTGTGTGTGTGTGTGTGTGTGTGTGAGACTCTGCTACTTATGACCTTGATTTTTGTTGATCTCATTTGAAGATGAGAGAGAGCTGGGTATTTAATAATACTGACATCTGATCAGTTTTGATTACCTTTACTCTGTATTTGTATGCAGGCTTGTATCTGAGCAACTGCAAATGCCCATGGTTCATGTCCCAATTGTCATGTGAGCCATGTGCTCAGACTTGATTTATGTACTCAAAAGTACTCTCTGCATCTAGTGGCCACACAGAGTCATGCTTAGAAATTGCCTTTGTATACATCTTGACCAGAAGTCTAGGTTAGTCATGGAGACCTATCGTGGTGGTTCAGGTGCTGTTCTCTAGGCAGTGTACAAATGCACTCCATGCTGATGCCAGATCCTTTGTCACCTGGGCTCCATGGCCACAGAGTAAACATGCATTTTCTCTGCTGCATGCACCCGGGTTTTTTCTGATGCTTTAAATACCCCATATTCTATATTATACACTATCAGGAGCTGTTTATGCATCAGTGTGTATATATTCTGAGCTACAGTTGAA
Organism: Crocodylus porosus; assembly: GCF_001723895.1. NCBI lineage: Eukaryota > Metazoa > Chordata > Crocodylia > Crocodylidae > Crocodylus > Crocodylus porosus. Next base: position 190,908,599 of record NW_017728906.1, read on the forward strand.
TATTATAAAGGTCAGAGCATCTGATGGATTACTCATGAGCTTAAGATAAGGTATACTGAGACCTGGTGGGTTTGGCCACTAACTTGTAAACGCTGATTTTAATGCGGGGGGGGGGAATTTAAGCCTGTTGCCACGAGAACAACAAAAATATGGAAAATGGTTATTGGGCAGAATTAGAGAGTAGGTATTGCACATCCTATTGGATTAGCTTTCTAGAACATGGGATATTTTATTTTACACAGCTCATCTCTGCAAAGAACTCTGGTTTTTGCCAAAATTCTGGCCCTATCTAAGTTGAGCAAAGCCTTCCATAATTGCATACAACTTCTTGCTGGGCTGTAAACAGTTAACTGAAGACTGATCCAATCTTGTGGTAGCTAGTAGAAAAGTCACTCATTTTAAGGCATGGTTATAAAAATTAAACCCTTATTGTTCAGAAGTTGATATTGACTATAATACTTAGTATCTTTTAGGAATGATCTCCAGTTAAAAGCTTGACGATTTCAAATGTTCCAAGTGTTTAAATTTTTTTACATTAATGGAATTTAGGCCTTCATGAAGGGGGTGATTTGGGGGCTAAATCTAATAACCTTGTTTCTGTGGGCACTGCAGCAAAACCACATTTGGATTCAGTGAGTAAAGTAGTTGAATGATGAATATGCTGTGCTCCCTGCATGAGAACTGGAATACAAGATGGAAAACTGTGTTCCGATTCATTCTTTATTTACTCCAAAACAGACATGCAAATACTTTGAACTCCAGTAAGTGTCCAAAAATCTTTGGACTGTCATCAAACCTAATAATATTTATCTTGCATACTATGGGCCTGTAGAGAGATGTCTACCACTGTGAAATGTTTTTTAGAGCTGCTTAAGTCAAACTTCCTTTTACACCTTCAGCCAAAACTGTTCTAGTGCTCTTGAAGAAAATACAGTGGGTGAAACTAATACCTTAATGCAGGTCTACAGTAAGGGCCAGTGCTGGCACAACCGTCAGTGGTGAAATTTTGATTCCTGGCTGACAACTTTTTGTCTGTAGAAGCCACACATACACAAAAAAGGTTTTTTGGAGAGTTTTTTTTTTTTTTTTTTCCTGAGATCAATATTCTTGATTTTGAGGTGTGGCTTTTACTATGACAGCAGTGTGATGCTTTTTCAGTATAGCTGTATCTACATTAGGATTACTGTCCTATTGTAATGTAACAGTATTTCTTTACCTCTAGGCTTTATCAACATTTGATGTTATTTCTGGGGAATATTATACTAGCTGAATTTTATGCAGGGGAAAACTCCCTAATGGACACTAAGCTTATTCTGGCTCCCAAAAAAACCATCTTTTGAAGGAATACTTTTTTAAAATGTGTTTTTTTTCCAAAAGGAATAAGCAATACCAGAAGAAGAGGTTTCCTTTGCCAGTATAATGACATCTACACATTGCTGTGTTGGTAAGGGTTGGGGAGAAACGCTTCTGAGTATAATCATAAGAATACCAGCAAACCTTCACTGTAAGACAGGCCTGAGAACTAACCTTTAAAGCACTGACTCCAAAGAGGGGGGGGGGGGAAAACACACTTTTGATCAAATGGAACAAGACTCTCTTTCCTTCACACATGATTCAGTTGGGTCTCTGAAACTCTTGCAAAATAATACACTTCTGTTGATTTTAAATGTCACTTAAGCTGATAATGTAACTTCAGAGTTGCAAAATGAAGCATTCAGAAAATACCAAACTCAAAACCAAAACCAACCATAAAGTTTTAACTTGGCCACTTTGCATGTATGTTACAATACAGTTTTAAATGACTTTAATGTCTGGGAAGAAGAGAAAGATTAAGTTGATTATGCATAACCCAGCAATCACCGTTGCGGAGGATCCTTCTGTTTCTCTGCAGTTTTGGCCAAGTCCTGTTTTTCACCATTTAATATATTATTCTGTATCCATGTGAAGGGGAATGAAATCTTGTTGACACGCATTGCTAAAAATGTGGACCTTTTTTTGTCTTTTAAACTTTAAGAATTGGCACACACGAGTTACTTTTGGTGGCTTTGGGGGGGGCGGTTCTTGGTGGGGGGAGGGGGTTAAATCTCAGTTTAGAAATACTTTCTAGGTCCTTTTCAGCCCTGTGTTTTTTTTGTTTGTTTGTGTTTTTGTATTGTCAAACCACTTGCTTAAGGCAGAATCATATTGGTGTAAACCAGTGATGCTCAGCTTCTTTGCCCAGTGGGCCTTTCTGTCCACAGGCCAGATCCAACTGGTGGTCCTGATCCAGGGCCAAGGCAGGTGTGGTAGAGCCTAAATGGGCTCTGTGAAGGCTGACAGAGGACAGTCCTGCCCTAGTCCAGCTGCATGGGCAGAAGAGATCTTGATCTGGCCCCAACTAAGTCCTGCAGGAGGGGTGAAGGGGGTGGGATGAGGGGAAAAAGGCATGGCTGCTCAAGGGGAGGAGTCATGGCCTAGTCCCAACATGGCTTGTAGAGAGGTGGCTTGACTCCAACACAGATGTGGAGGAAAGCAGGTGTGCCTCAGGCCTCGCTCCAGCCATAAAGGAAGAAGGGGTATGGCTCTGCTCTGACCAGCCATGAGGGGCTTGGAAATTTAGGCAGCGGCAAAGAGTGGCAGTTTTAAATGCCACTGCTCCCCTGTCACTCCCTCTGCCTCCAGATTTTACTCACCTGTGTGGAAGGTCATAGGTTGAGCATCCCTGGTCTAAAGTTTAAACCATCCAAGAAACATTTACCTAACCTGTAGTGACCAACCTCTTCTAAGTAACTTGTTCCAGCGCTTGTAATTGGCTATTAAGAAGACCTTTCCTAATTTAAATCTCACATTGTAGTTGAGATCTGTTACTGCTGTTCTTCAAAGTGAATGTGAGAATCATCATTGTTCTAATATTTACGGCTCTTCCTAGAGAAGGTGGGGTATTTCGTGATGAATAATCTCAGTTCTTCTGACCTGACGCATCCTAAAAGGAGAGCTGGGTTCTTTTCTTCTGGCATGGGGGAAGTATGCAGAACAATCTCTTAAACCACGTTTCTTGTCCCAAAGCTGTTTGCAGGTTTAGGTCACACTTGCTCAATATGTGGGAAGGGGGATTGGCAAGTAGACTCGCAAAACCAAAGGAAGTGTTTAATGTTCCCTTTATCCAGTAACTTTTTAGAGTGCTTATCCAGCATAAGGGAGGAAGAGTTTAAGACCCTTCTCCTGAGGGGAGATGCAAGTTTAAAGGCCTAGTACACTGCTTGAATCAAGGTTTTTCTGCTGACACTGCTGAGACCCCATATATAGGGCAGAGAGCAGGGATTCACAAGCCTAGTAGCTAGAACTCTTGTTTAAGAAGTGGGTCACCTGCTTTTAATGCCTGCTGCCACATGCCCAATTTGTAGCGAGTATAAAACATTGTCAAAAGAGGGAAGAGAGGTACTCCATGCTGGAATACTTTTCTGAGAAATTTGGGTAGGGTTTGTAATCAGTGAGGCAGAGAAGGATGTACTTGCTTTCCTGTGTTGTGTTTGTGGGCTCTACCTTTTTGAGCAGTGGAAGGATAAGAAGACATTAATACTTTAATATGCCACCATATTGGGGATCCCATCCTTCACTTCCTTGGCCTCTTACAAAATGTAATGAGATGGAAACATTTTTTGTTTGAATGGACTGTTTTGTGTACAGCAAAATAACCTTTGTTTTGTCTTTTTAATGAAGAGAAACCATTTTTAATTTGGTTTGGTGTTTTGTTTTTTTTGTTTTAAAACCTTTTTGGTTTGGCAGATGAGCAAGAAAAGCTATGACTTACACAGCCCTGCCTAAAAGGGAAACATTCGAATTGGTGATGAATTGAAAGAACTCTTAGAATGGAAATACTGAGTAGGTTTGTCTTGATTCTAGATACTGCTGTGTGCTTGGCCTCTCATGGCCATCGCAGCTTCTTCCTTGTGTAACTTGAACATTAAATCAAGAAGTATATTCACCTTTCTTTACAGATTGTTAGAAGCAAATTCATATGTTGCTAAATACTTTATTGAGTACACATGTTCCTTCTAATGGACTTGAATATGCTGGCACAGTTTCATAGGAGCAATTACCAAAGCTATTTAGCTAATCATTTGTTACAGTTCCCTTTTAGATATAAAAGGGGATCAAGAGCTGTCTCTTGTGTTTTTTGGACTCAGGGGTTGAAGTGCATGGATCATATAATTTGGTTCCAAAGAATGTCTTGTACAACGTGGAATAGAACTGTGGACTTGTATATTGATATGAAACCCTTTTTGAAAGTATAGAGGATAAAGAGACACAGCTATTCTTTTCAAGGCCAGGAAACCACTTCAAATCAGTAACTTGCCTTTTCATACTGCTGGGATGTTATCAGTTTATTTAAGACTCTTACTTCATATGATTTTTTTTTTGAGAATATGGCAGACAAATTGCATTCATAGCATTTGTACTGAGCTGGTCATTAGTTTTTAATGTCCGAAAATCTGCATAATACTTGTGAAGTGTTTCACCAAAATGACTTGAAATTCATTAACATGTGGTTGGGCTAAGAACACCTTTATTAAAATGTTTGAATGTAGGAGAAGGGTAATGCTGAAGATAGTTGGGCCATTTGCTGAGTCTAGTAATTACTTTTTTTCCATCTTAATTACAGAATATTGAAATTGTCTTTCCTTAGCAAGCTGCTATTCAGAGTTCTGTGTGAATAGTTAAGTGGGGTTATTGCTTGCATAAATCTTGTAAAATTACTTACACAATGCTGCTGTCACCATCCTGTTTAGAGGAAGCTTGGTTGGACTAGCATCTAAATATTTGTGGAAGATTTATTAACTTGTTTTTTGCCCAACTTCTGTAAACTTATTATTGTAAATGCAGCATCTTTTTTTTTTTCTTCAGCTGTGTGTTTAACAGTCCGTTGGTAACTTACTTGAAATTGTTGTCCGACTCTGGGTAGGCATTCAGTTTCTCTAGGGAGTTGCTTCTTTCTCTGGAGAAACCACATGTGTACAGAAGGTCTTAATTGTTCTCCCAGAGTAAAAGTGCCCACTCTGGTAGAAAAATTAACTAGGGAACATCCTGGGTGAAGTAGTTCCTGGGAGAATCTCCCTTGGGAGACTAAGTATCTGTACAGGCAGGGTTTCAAAACAAGTTGCAGAATAGTCTTCTGGTATCCCAGTGTGCTTTGCTTGCTCTTCGTTTCCCCCTCTGCACAGGGCCAGGGGAAGTAAGAGTCAGGCAGGGAGCATAACAGGTCCTCTGAGATTTTTTTTGTTTTGTTTTTTGGGCTGAAGGAGCCCAGCACTGACACTCTGGGGGCATGTTCTGCTCCTTACCTCTGGTGCTCAAGGTTAACTCAAGATGAGACCAACCAGAATCGGCCAGTCCCCTTTCCCCCTCCCCCCCAGATAACAGCACAGAGGTGTTGGGAAGTATGGGCCCCTGCCGAGTTGCAGCTGGGCTGGAACACAGTGCAGCACTGGGGGGAAGGGGGCTGTGTAGGGGGTGGGTGCAGACCTGCTCCCTTTCTTCCTTAATGTATGTGGCAGCCTGGAAGACCCCTGCTGGGACTGCAGCACGGCTCTCCCAGGATCTTGTGTCGAAGCCTGGCCTGAGGGAGGGGGCATTTTGAGCTGCAGTTCCTCCAGCATATGGTCCTTTGAAATGAGTCAATCAGTGCTGACCTCTGCCTCCACTTGTGTCACTTGCTGGGCAGAAAAAGAAGCCTGCAAAGCTCTGAGATGCATGCTCTAGGGACCTCTGGCAGCCCAGGGCCAGCACTGCGGACTCTTTTTTTCTTCTCTGCTTGAACTTTGCACAAGTAAATCTTGCCTAGGAAAAGAAACCTGGGAGAGTTCTCCTTGGTGGCTTTGAGTGCGTGTCTGCAGCCAGTGTCTCAGTACTGGAGACGGTGTTAAATGTAAAAGTCACATAACTGTTTACAAATATCTAGTTGGTCTAATAAAATATCTCTTCTACGAGTGTGATTCCTCCATACCACCTTGAACTTCTGGTATTTGTTACCTGTCTAACTTAAGCATGGTCAAATGCTTTGAATCTTCCAGCTCAAATCCCACTCCCCCTAATTCTTTATCAGTGAAGTTCTTAAAATGCTGAACTTGTCGTCATTTTCCAGAGCAAAAGATGGATTTCAAACACAGGCTTGACCTATCTGAATGCTAAAGAGAGGCTGGCTTAATTAATGGGCAGGTGGCCTTTCCTAGAATGCCAGTGCTGTCAAAGACCATTAAGAAAGGAAATAAAATACACCAGCCAAACAGTGTCCATATTGGATTAATTCATTGCAAGTGTCAGATGTGTTTAGCAAGAGCAGTTGTAAATTGAACTGGATAGTGAAATTTAAATGTCTGTGCCAGTAGTGATCAACCTTTCAGCTGTTGGACCACATAGACAATGCCCAGTCACCTGGCGGGCTGCATCTAGTGCCTGGAACAATTGTGGTAGGACCTCATCTGACTTTGTGTGGCAGCAGGGAGAAGGGGAGGCAGCCCAACCTGCTATTAATGACTACCATTCCTCTGCCACCAAATTTCTTGATCCACTGGAAGCTCCACAGTCTGCTTCCACAGGCTGCATGTTGCTTACGGACTGGTTGTTGAGTGCCCCATATCTATGCAGGGCAATTAAAATATAAGCAGAAACCTGGACTAGTTATTGTGGCATAAGTTAGTTGGGCCACTTTTAGTATGGTCTGTGACCTAGTCAAGTTCCCATCCTTGAAGTGGTTTGTAAGTGGCTGTCTACAAAGAGTACAGATTTTGAGCCTGTTTGTCTGTGTGTCCCCAACCTCCAACTATATTTAATCCTATACATTTGAAGAACAGAGTTTAGTTTTAATGGCTTTTGTGCATGTCTGAAGTATGTTAGTCTTAAGATTAGTAAAACCTAAAGTAAAGCTGAAGAAGTGATTATAAGATGGGTACTTTTTCTAAAGCTTCATTTAGCATCTTGGGCTCTGCCTGTATGTAGAAACTGACTGATTACAGTTATTGCAAAATAAGCTGTTCATAGTAGTTCTTGATTTGGAGACCAGTTCTGAAATGAAAATTACTTTGTTTGGGAGAAGACTAATTATTTCAGAATAAAATCCTTTCCTTTTAGTCAAATGGCAATGTTTGGGATCTGCTGGGTCCAACACCTGAACTTATTCTTTTAGCAGTTATGCTAGTCAAATTTTCCCATGTAGGCAGGATCTCTTTTGCCCTGTTCTGAAACTTGGTTCTTTTTTTCAACTTCCATACATGCTAAGAAATTATAAGAAAGCTCAGGAGCACACCCGTACTAATCAATACAGAAGTAGTGGATTTAAACTGGTGAATTTTTCTCATCTGCTGTGATGCTGTGTGCCTCTTGAAGGATACCTGTGCTAAAACTACCTGGGATGTGTTTTTTGTTTTTCATAGACTTCATAGACATTACGGCTGGAACAGACCTTGTAAGATCATTTTGGGTCTAGCCCCCCGCCCAAGGGGCAGGAAGTTGGCTAGGTTCAAAGGATCCCAGCAAGATAAGCATCCAAATTTTTCTTGAAAGAGGCCAGAGTAGGAGCTTGCACCACCTCCTAGAGGGAGTCTTTTCCACACCTTGGGGGGGCTTGGACAGTAAAGAAGTTTTTTCCTTGTGTCCAGCCTAAAATGGTCGTGGAGGAGTTTGACTCTTGGACCCTGTAATCCCTTGGGGTGTTCTGGTGTACAGTCATTCCCCCAGATCCTGATGCACACCCCTTATGTACTTAGGCTTCCAGCAAGTCACCCCTGAGCCTGCGCTTCTCCAGGATGAAGAGAGTCTGCGAGCCATGGGACTCTTTGTAAGTCTCTTGCCATCTGAGCATTCACGTGGCTCTCCTCTGGACTCTTTCCAAGCTTCTCCAAATCCTGCTTGAATTGTGGATCCCAGAATTGGATGCAGTGCTCCAACTGAGGCCTCTTTTGGTCATGGTGCCAGTGAGTGTTGCACTGCTGAGCCTATTAGCGTGGTGCAGGTTTTTATTCCCGAGGGTGGAGCATCTTGCATTTCTGTTTTTGAAAGCCTTTAGGCTTTCGTCTGCCCGCCTTACAAGCCTATTGAGATCAGCCTGGATTACCAGCCTGTCCTAAAGTGTGGACGCTCTTCCCCAAAGTTAGTTTCATAGACATTAGGGCTGGAAGGGACCTCGGGAGATCGAGTCCAGCCCCCTACCCAGAGGGCAGGAAGTCAGCTGGGGTCATAAGATCCCAGCAAGATAAGCATCCAATTTGCTCTTGAAGGTGTTCAGTGTAGGTGCTTGAACCACCTCCGCTGGCAGACTTTTCCAGACCTTGGGGGCTCAGACAGTAGTTGATGATACCAAACTTAGCCAGTCTGCTTCTGACACCAGTGTCCAGATCATTTATGAACACACTACAGAGTACAGGTCTGAGTACAGAGCCTTGGGACTCCACTAGTCCCTGAGTGCCATGTTGCTTCAGTTCTATCAACTACCACTCTGGGTCCAAACTCAGAGCCATTTCCCCAGCTATGGGACTGGAGCAGTTGAGGCCACAGTTGCCCAATTTTTTCCATGAGGATATTATGGAACATCAGGTCAAAAGCTTTTTTTTTTTTTTTTTTAAGGTTAAAATAAATTATATCAACTTCTTCCCTTTTGTCCGGGTGATATGTCTCCTGCTCATAGAAGGAAATGAGGTTGGTTAGGCAAGACTTGCCCCCAATGACCCTGTGCTGACTATCCCTCAGAATGTTGCCTTCTGTTAGCCTGTCAAGAATGGGTTCTTTGATGATTTTTTCTGAAAATATTTCCAAGGGTTGAGGTTAAACCGATTTGGCCTGTAGCTTCCTGGCTTGGCTTTCCTCCCTTTTTTGAAGATGGGCACCACATTGGCCCTCTTCCAATCTTTTTGGGTACTTTGCCCAAGTGGTATGAGTTCTTGAATATCCTTGCCAGTGGCTGAGCTATGATGGCTGCCACTTCCTTTAGCACTCATGGGTGCAGTCTATCTAGAGCAACTGATTTGTGGGGGTCCAGCCTCTCAGGGTATTTCCCCATAACATCCATGCCAGTGGTGAGCACATTTGCCCTCCATCCTAATCATCCCGCATCATGTTAAGCAGGGTGGTCCCTTTTGGGCTAGTAAAAATACAAAGTAATCCATTAAGCAGTTTGGCTTTTCCTGGGTGTCAGTACTTGGCTACCCCACCTGGCTTAGCAGGGCCCAATGTTACCCTTGTGGTTTTTTTTTTTTTTTTTTTACTTTTATCTTGTCAACTCTGTTGCCCCCTCAATATAACTCTGACGGATCTCCTTGGGAATAGTCAGATGTGTGGGAAACTTCAGTGTGCTATCTTAGAGTCTTCAATATATACACATTTTTAAAGTTGCTGCCTGTGAAT
>NW_017728906.1:190918073-190924398 GCF_001723895.1 Crocodylus porosus
TTTTTTTTTTTTTTTTTTCTTTTGTCTTCTCAAATCTGTGGCCCCCCCAATATAACTCTTTTTGATCTCCTTGGGAATAGTCAGATGTGTGGGAAACTTCAGTGTGCTATCTTAGAGTCTTCAATATATACACATTTTTAAAGTTGCTGCCTGTGAATAGGATCATTGTGCAGAGAGCAGGGTGTTGCTAAAACACTAGAAATAGTTGGCACATAGAAGGGAGATTAGGAATATCGTGTGTGTTTTTGCTTTTTTTTTTTTAAAAAAAGGGAGGGTTGTCATGAGCATACAGCGTTAGTGCTGGCCTTCATGGGTAAATACCCTAGAATAGGAGTTCTTTACTACCTTATGTGGACACTTAAAGTAAGCATCTGCGTGGAGAAGCATGTGTCTGTGGTATGTATTGTACTTCAAATCTTCATCTCAGAAATTTTTTCAATAGTTTTATTGTGTTTAGGTGCTTATCCTTGCTTAGGCACTTGTTTTCAATTTCATTACTATTGTCCCCTATCATTAGTCCTAGTAACTATGTGCTTATTTTAAAATATAAAGGACTGCTGAAGAACTGGTATGGCTTCTTCCAAGTAGGGAGCATGCTTTGGTTTCACATTCCTATCCATTATTATGCAAGCGACACTTCTTTCATTGGAATCACTTCTACCCTGTACAGCCACACACAATATGCTACTAAACTATACCAGCATAGTTAAAAGCTGTGAGCCCCCTAACATGACTATAGACATGCTTTCTATTGGCATCACTTTGAGTAAAATAGTACATTGCTGATTAGAATTCTTGCACTGATTTATAAACAGTGTGTGGATAAGCATCATATATATTGCATTGCATGCCTTTAATCATGTACCTATGCAGGGAACTTTTTTAAAGGGCTTATAAAGTGAAGCTACTTGGGTGGTTCTTCTGAAGTATTATATCAAAATCTCCCAGCAAGTAAAATGTTTTTGTAGTTAACTATGTGTACTGACACTTGCCTTCCCAGGAAGTGTGTGGTTTTTAACCATGCTTGGTCCCAGGTTGTCTTTATCCTGGAGTAGAAGGAAAAAACCTTTTGTGAGGGACAAAAAGCCTGAACATCTGCATACTTGTTGCTGCTCTTCCAAGAGAAATCACTTTCCCAGGAGAAACTGAATGGTATATGAGACCTAAGATAGCACTGAGGCTTGACTTCTGGGTTTTTTGTTTTCTTTTTTTCCCCACCTCCCTCCCAAGTGCTGATTCTGTTATGTTTTAAGGGCTCTAACTGTTTGGAACCTTTATTTTTTTTTTTCCAGAATTTAGTTCCATAAATTACCTAAGTCCTGCCTTCATTTTTGAGTCCTCATTCCTGGTGCAGATCCCAGTCTTTATTAGAATAGAGTGTTTCACTGGACACTTTAATACTCTCCAAAGCTTTCCCAAATTACTGTAGTGTAAAATTTGATTCTTAGCATTTTAACTGATGTACTCCTAACTAATCAGTGTGTGGTATAATGCTAGACTACCAGCAGAGGCTTCAGACTTGAGGAAAACCAGAGTTGATTCCCACTTGATAGGAGGGTGAGCCTCCTTGGGGAAAAAAAGAAGCTTCTGTGAGTCATTTGTGAATCACAGAATTTGTTACCAGTCAGAAGGGTAGAGGGGGGGACACCTTTCTAAGAGACCTTCCAAGAAGAAGATGGGAATGGATAGAGCCCTTGATCGTTCCAGGCAATAGAAAGCTAAGTTGTCTCCCCTCCTCCTAAAATCTTGCAAGGATTTTTCTTGGTGACTTCCCCCCGCCTTGCATGTTACTGGTGACATTTCTATGCTCCCCCCTACCCATCATTTATTAATAGTGTTGCTAATATTGTTATTACCTGTCTCTAGATTTAGTTCTCTGGAATCAAAATTCATTCTCTTGCCTAAGAAAATGTCAGTCAGACATTAAGAAAATGTCATCTCTTAAGATGACATTCTGTTCCCATTTGGTCATCTAAGTGGCCATTAGGACCGACTGACTGGCCCCTAGATGACCAAATGTGGGATAAAATGTCACCCTTAATACACATACCTTAGGGGAAGCATACATTTTCATCAAGCTTACTTTAAAAAGTAGAAAAATCAAGTATTTGCACCCAAAATAAAAACACTGGTACTTAACTGTCTAGAAGTAAAGAGTAGCATTTTTAGATTTTTTTTTTTCCCTAGACTCCTGTATCTAGTAGTGTCATACTTTGGTACAGAATGTGGTAGTTTTTGTTCCACACAAACTGGAGTAAGTAGCAGATGATTTTGTCCCTAGTCTCAGTCTTTAACAGCAGGCATTTGTGATCAGGGTTAACGAGCAAGAACTGCTTGAGCTGGCTGGGTCTTCCTAAACTCGCAGCTTACTGCTTTTGCTATGATCTGCTGTTCTTGCCCTCTGCTCTTTGTACAACTGTTAGAACAATAAATGCTCCTCCAAACCAGGTACAGCTATTGCAGTTAGCTCTCCAAATACTTGTTTTGACTTGTGCAAATATTTTTAAAGCCTTGATTTGAAATATCCTTGAGTTTTTACAAGACTGTGTAGACATAATAAGGCATGGAGTATGTCTGAACTCGGTGATTGACTGTGTGGGGGTAAAAGTTAGTACTCATGAATTTTTATGCACATATTATGATTTCAACATAGTCTTGCTTTGAACTCATTTCTTGGTAACATTGACATTTTTACTTCAAATTTATTTAATTTTTCTCCTTGTATTGATAAAATCACTTCCTATTCCCTGGGCTGGATTTGTGTGTTTTTGTACTTTATTCTTACCCATGTGTTCTTTCCTCTTCCCCTCCTCCCCCTCCATTCATTCATATGCCTTGCACACAAGCACACATTACCTCTGTAAGGGAAGAGGTTCTGCTGGGTCACAGAGCCTGCTTTTTCTCCCAGCAGTGAAATGGGCTTTGAAGTCATGAAGGACCCTTAAAAAATTTTAAAGAGAAAAAGCCCTCCAGTATAAAATACAAGCCTAGAATGAGAGAGATGATTTCTAGAAGTTTGTTTGTATTGTAGTTGTATGATGCGGTCTTAATTCTCCCTGGCTGCTAGGAAAAATCTTGCATCTAAGAATTGTTGGCTTACTGTAGGCTTTTTTACATTCATGTTAAGTCTCTCACTATTAAATGACCACCTATTATGTCTGCATTTATGTGAGTTCATACCACCATATGGTATGTGATTGTCAGGTGGCATGAATCACATTTGTGCAAGGATAGTATTTAAATGAGAAGACCTGAAGATGTGAAAACTGCAAAGTGATTCAGTAGAGCTCTGTTCTGAGTCATGCCCAAGTATGTTTTAGCTTGTTCTGTTGTTAGACAATGTTGTCTTTTTAAACGCAACTTAAAACTGAGGTCACGATGGCTTCATGGGGTGTTTTTTTTTTTTTTTTTTTTTAATTGAAGACTTCATTGCAAGAGCAAGGTTGCTAGTCTTCATTGCAACAATTTCAGATATGGCATCTTTTCCTCCAGCAAACTTATTTGCAAAGGCCTCTTCCTGTTCCAAACAAGTGTTCTTCTGGATTTCTGTTGTGGTAGCATACCTTTCTAAGGAGCCTGTATTTGATCTTGAGGAGGAACTGATCTGTTTCTGTTCTCTTCTTACTCCTCTTGCTCCAACAAATAACTTGAAATCCTTTAGAATGAGGGACTGTTTTACATACCTGCTATAAGCCATATTTTAAGGCACTTTGGAGGTCTTTGCATTGGACAGCAAAGACATTTTAAATCATGCTGTTTTTATTTTTATGACTTAGTGTAGGCTGGGGAAGCCAAAAAGCAGACTGGGTACCAGCAAATATTACAGTGGAGCTTGTAGAAGTCCTGGCTTCATGGAGATATGGCTACTGATTAGGCTACAGCCTTTAGTTAAATTATTTTGGAGCATTGAAAAACTATTGGGATCTATAGGCTTAATCAGGTCATCCTCCTCTATAACAAAATGTTAACAGCTTTTTCATCATGTTTCTTTCATGTAGCTACTTTAGTTGCTGCTTTGGTGCTTGATACCATGGGACTTGATTTATGCAAAGCTTGAGTTTCCTGTGCCTGAGGTATTGGATTCTAGATGATGATGGTTAAAGCTACATCTATTAACAACCTGTTTTTCTTAATTACATTTGGCTGACTTCATGCCTATGACTGCAGTATCATTGTTTCACTGAAGACATCCATAGAAGCAGAACTGAGAATAAGAGGATGCTGAGTATTTAACTACTGCTTTGTCATAGGAAACTAAACCTGTGCCAGCATCAGTGTACGCCTGCCTTCCCAGTTGTGCAAGTCTAGAACTGGTGCTTAGATGGATGCATTGGGAAAAGTGTATAGTAATTCAGAACATTTTATGCCATAATTGCAAAGCATCTGACTACTTTATCTGATTTTTTTTTTTTTTTTTTTCCTTCCATCAAAATCTTACATCCTATTGGAATATAAGCAAAATACTATAGGAGAACACCAATTGGCAGCCTCTGGCCCACAGGCTGATCTAGCCCATCGATCCTTTTGACACTGGGGAGTGGGGAGTCGGTGGCTTTCCCTGGCTGCCAGCACTTTCCCCATGCTCTTCTGGAGAGCAGTGCCAGTGGCACTTGTGCTGTGGATAGGGTTGGTCCAGCCTGCAGCCTTCAAATCTTGCAGACTGCTGCTGGGTAGAGAGTAAAACAATGCTTTAAAGTAAAACATTGTGACTAGGGAAATGGGGGGGAGAAAAAGGTGGGCTTTTTTTATTTACCTTCTAGAGTAAGTACTAATAGTATTCCAACTGAAAAGTTAGCAGAGAGGAGGCTTAAGATTTAATATCAAAACTCTGTAATAGGGTTCAGTAAACGTTTTTTAATGGAAATCCTGGTTCTTTGGTGGTATGGCCATTAGTTTTTGTGAAAGTGATTCAATGCATTGGTGATTGTGTGGCTTCTATTCCTTGTCTTAATATTTTGGGTTTTGTCAGGTTTTTATCAGTTGTAACCTTTGAGACCATTTGGGACTCTGGAAGTGCAGGTTTCATAATCTCTTGATGGCTTTTTTGACCAAGATAAATGATTTAAGTGTGAAACTTAACACCCATCAGTTCAATTTGAAGTGTGGTGTTCAAAACACTCAGTCTGTCTTAATGGCTAAGGGCAGAAGTTACAAACTGGTACAAGCAATCAGAAACCAGTTTAGATCTGTTCAACAGAAATTCACTGCACATAATGCAATTTCAGATGGCAGAAACTGGTTTAAGGTAAATCTGGATGGATGTAGTATCAGACTTAACTGATTTAGGTTAAATTTAGTTTATTGAACTTCTGTCCCAGATCCCCTCAAGATTTCAAGTTAACTCAGTCCCCCAGCATCCCAGGATGCTCTGCACCTCCCCTCCTTGCAGGGTGGGTGGGCTGGCCTTGGCCCAAGCTGTCAGTTCTGGTTGAGTAGGGAGATGCTGCTTGAGCTGCTGCAGGCACATGTAGCTGCGTTTCCAGAATCAAAAGTGAATGTCTGTTCACTTGCTTATTGGTTCAATCCATACAGCTTTAACTGGCATAGGCTGAATTGGTTCAGCCTCCAGCTTTTTGACTGTCTGTACTTGGCCCAGTATGATGAACTAAAAGCATAATATAGACAAGTTTTGCCTAAAGAGTTTCCACGCTTTGTTGAACTTCTTAAACTTACATAATGGAGAAAGAAACTAATGTTATTAAGTACATGGGTGATGCTGACAGTTTTAGCTAATGCAAAATTTTAAAGCTAGTTAATTTCTTAATTTTTTCAATGGAATGTAACTAGTTTTTTTTTGTCATTGGGATGCACATGCTCAATTGTATAGTCCTTCATTGGACTTAGTCTCCAAGTGTAAAACTCTATCCATATAAGTCTTAAAAAATAAATTCTTAAGAAAAAGCGGTTTAACGAATATCTAATGAACAGATAGATAGTAATAACACCCTGTCTCTCTAAAAGGAAATAGTTGTCCTTTAAACCTTAGAGAGAAGCAATCACAGATTTTACATGTTCATTCCATTTTCTGTGTGTGTGTGTGTGTGTGTGTGTGTGTGTGTGTAAATATATATAAATAAATTAAACAGCCTTCTGGCTAAAGAACTCATGTACATCTTGATTTTTACCTACCCTCAAAGCCTTCTAGGTTTGGTTGGTCTTAATTTTTCAGTTTGAGGCTAAGCTATAGCACAGATGGTTAAAAAAACACCTCCACCCCCCCCCCAACTGTGTAATAATAAACAACCATGGAAAAGCTTTCTAAAACGTCATTCATTGTTGCTTTGTGCTTTTTAAAGCAAGATTCAGAAAAACTGGGAAGTTAAAT
>NW_017728906.1:190926018-190942855 GCF_001723895.1 Crocodylus porosus
TATGTGAAACTCTTTTCTGTAGCACTAAATGAAATATTAAAAGAGCAAACGATCCTCTGTGTGTATTACAGACTTAATCCAGTGCACAAATGAGATGAATGTGAATATTCCACAGCTGGCAGACAGCTTGTTTGAAAGAACTGCAAACAGTAGCTGGGTGGTAGTCTTCAAGTCTCTCATCACAACTCATCATTTAATGGTGTACGGAAATGAGGTAATGCAAATGTTTTAAGTAATAAAATCATTCTTGAGAATAATTTTGACACAGTGCTTTAGAGTTCTAAAGACTCAGATTACTTTTTTTGTATAATGCGTTTCTCTCTACCCAGAATTTAAGGTCCTTAAATACCAAAGCAGCCAGAACATAAATATATTTTTAGGTGGATATGATACTTTATTATCAATTTCTATGTGGAAAGGGATCCTATTTTATTGGAACAGTAAGCATGAATGTGTCAGTGCAGAAGGAAGCATTGTTGTATGTGTTTGTGCCCCTGGCCACAACCAAATTCTAACAATGTTTTGTGCCAAGTGGAATGAATATAAATGGAGCTCAGCTGTCTGAGTTGTTTGTAGACTTAAAGGACCTTTTGTTCAAAGCTAGAATTAGCCACTAGGGGGCAAACTGCTTGTAGACACTTTAATTGTATGAAAAACACTTAAACTTGGCCTGATTTTACTACCCACCTTCATCTGCATCATTTCTAGGATATTTCTTCTGAGAATTTGAGCAGTTGTTCAGCTACATAAATACTGGATACCTAGAACATTGTATTTTAAAAGTCCTAACAGGAATTTAACACTGTCTATATGCAAGTGCCTTTTTTCTTTTCAATTTTGAAGATTTAACTTCAAGAGTCAGTGTGGTCACTTTTTAATGCCATACTAATTTGGCTAGTCCAGGTTGTATAAAAAGGCTGTGGGCTAACAATAATCCTTTTGGGATGGACCCTCTTTCTGCTGGAAATAAGTAAAATATGAAAATTGGATTCTTTTTAGGAAAGACAGCTTCAGTTAATTTCTAGAAGCTTGTGTAGAGCAGCGGTCACCAACCAGTGGATCCCAATCCACTGGTAGATCTCGGAGCCTCTTGGAGTCAATCCAAGGCTGACGTAGGGGGCTGAGTGCCCAAGTGCATGCATGCTTATGCCCCAGCCCAGCAGGTCAGTCTGGGGGGGAAGAAAGAAGTGGGGGCTAGATCGAGTCCCCTGTGGTGAGGGATGATGCCACAGGCAGGTGCAGGGGTAAGTTGAGTGGGGCCCCAGCTGAGTAGAACTTGTCTGCTGGGGAGGTGCACCCCCAAATTTTCTCCCTCTATTTGTCCCCCCTGCCTTTCCCTCCCCACAGACTTGCCTGCTGGGGAGGGGGTGGCAGCAGTGCATGGTAGATCTTGAGTTGCTTTTAAATGCCAAAGGTGATCTCCTACTTAAAGGTTGAAGACCACTGGTGTAGAGCATCCTGCAAGCATTTGAAAAATATAAACTTTATCCTAAAATCATAGTCTGCTCCAGTGTGTTGCTGACTGCAGAATTATTGTTTGTGGCTTAATGGGTACTCCTTCAGATTTTCAGAAGTGCTGAGCAGATCTGTCTTTAAGAAAACTGATATCGGTGTTCTCTCTACTGAAGTGGTTCCCAACCTTTTTTTTTTTTATTTTTTTATACTGCAGCCTGGCAGGAGCAAAACAGGGCACACGGAGCTGGCTGCCTCCCTCTTGGGGTTGCCCCACCATGCAGCTTTAACCTTGGAAGCTGCTCACCCAGGCAGACAGGCTGGGGTCTGAGCCAAGCGCTTGTGCCACAACCCAGCAGCCAACCTGCCGCAGCTTGGTACCGGGCCATGGCCTGGTGGTTGGGAACCTCTGCTCAATAGCTAGGTTAAACTTTAAAACATTTACCTGACTGTCTAATATGTTATGTTTCAATACAGCTATGTTAAGTACAGAAAACTAATTGATTTTTTTATTTAACAAATGTATTCAAAACCTGTGGTTGAATGATTCTTCTTTACAACAAATTCAAGAACCTTTTTAATGTATAAATTTAAATATGTGTTCAAGATGTATCCTGCCTCCTGTACATGTCATGCAACATGTCATTTTTCTTGATGGCTAGCAGTCATGGACCATTGATTTAGAAGTTGTCACACATTCTCTTAAGGCAAATTTGGCTTAAAGGCTCAGATGGCTTAAATTTTAAAACGTAGTTCAATGTGTGTAATGAAAATAATAAAACTTAACTTTTCTGCCTGTAGTTGCACAAGATAGATACCTTCAGTCACAGAAGCCTTTATTTTAATTATCCATCAAGCGAGCCAAATATTTTAATTTGAAACTTTAATATTAAAAATAGTACAGTCAAGATGTTCTTGCCCTTGAGGAACAGTTTTGAATTTTTTTTTTTTTTTCAAATAGGTTTGAGGGTAAATATGGGTTGAACCAAATACACTCAACATTGGGCTTTACCAACCTGGTCACAAAACAGTGAGTGTGTACTTATGTAAAATTGCAACTTGGCAATATCTTATTAAATTATTCAACATTTTCTTCCCTTCCTCTAGCGTTTTATCCAGTATCTAGCTTCCAGAAACACATTGTTTAACTTGAGCAATTTCCTAGACAAAAGTGGGTTGCAAGGTAAGGTGACTTCATTATATGTACATTTTAAAAAAAAAAAAAAAAAAAGCTTTTTCTACAGCTGGATCTGTAACTTGTGAAAATTGCTTCAACAGTTAAATGCACATCAGCTTCACATGCAGTTCTTATGGTATGCCATGTATAGTTTAGCTCACTGCTATATTCTGAGAGACATAAACATTAAACATTAACTTTTTTGTGGGGGAGAGAAACCAGGGATGTCTTGAATCTTGGTCATTTTATTCCTAATGGCTCTGAATATTGATGCATATAGTATGCTATTCAGTTTCTATTACTAGCTAATACAAGGTAAAACGTTGACTCGGTGCATGAAAACTTTAATGTTGGAGACTTTGTTTTTGAAGCTTTTTGGGATTAGTGACAGCAAGAATTTTTTGGTAGTACTTAAATTTTGTTAAATGTGCTCACCTAGCATTTGTTTGCTTTTGTAGGATTAATTATGAATAAATATACAAAAAATGGCTCAGCTCCTAGTTTAAAAGTGCTTTCAAACAAGAGAGAAAGTAACTCAGTAATTGCTACAGTAGGGCATAATGTCCAGGCCAACTGGAAGCCTGTTCTGTTGGGCACTTTGAGCTTACAGGGAAGAGATGGTTTATCCCACCACCTGATGTGATTAGATTGAAAATATATTTTATGTACCAAAGAACTTAAACATTGCTGCATACACGGAACTGCATTTTAACTTAGTAATTAGCCAATGATTGGATTCAGTCTTGGAAAATTCCACTTGCTGCCCAAGTAATGCATTTTAACAGGTGAATAGTTTTTCAAAATGACAGTCTTTGCCAGTTCATAAGAGTAGATTTTTCTGAGCCAAGAACTTTTTGCAAAGTAAATGTAACAAATTTGATGTTGGACCCCAATGACTACTGGTCCCTGTGTGGTAATCTTTTTCTGCAGTTCAGTGTGATTTCAGTTCCTGTATGGAACAGTCCTTAAAGTTGCTAAACTTTCTTGTGGACAGTGTTGTGGGGGCATCTACCAATTTTTATGTAGCCGTTCCAATTTGTTAATTGTAGTAAAATCTGCATATTCTGGCTTCATAGTAAACAGGACTTGGCACAGGCATCAAGTTGCAACTTAATTTTCAAGTTAGTAGTATAGAATTATAGGGACAGATCTTTATTAGGTTTTTAAAGATTTGGTTCTCCTACTTCCTTTTCTGAGAAGAGAGCTAAGAATAGAACTGTTTTTCCTGTGTCCGCAAGGAAGCATTTTTATCAATTTTAGGTGCCCCTGCACCCTTGTATAGGCAGTAAACATCAGTGGCATTTGGCCCTTTTTTTCTAATATAAAAGGAGTAAATATGGACTGTGGTGTTGGTTCTGGAAACTTACTCATCGGACTAGCAACACTGCATGATGTCTATGTAAGGAATTCTTTTGTTTCTTAATATCCAAAAACTTTGTATAAGAATGCTTACTCCACTTCTGGGAAAATAATTGTTTAGGCTGGTCAAGAAGACTAAGTTGCTTGCTTGCATGATATATTTGGGGATACTTGGGGGGGCGGGGGGGAATTTAGGTATATGCAGCAAGGTGCATATTATAAAATATACAACTCTTAACAGAAAATGTGTAATTTTTCTCACAGAATTGAGGGCAGTCTTAATCCTTTGAGATGAGTAGTATAAAACAAATTGCAAGGAAAAGCTGTGGACAAAAAAACCCAATCATGTGCATCTTGCTCCCTGGTCAGAACTTTTTATTAATTAAAAAAAAAAAAAAAAAAAAGCAAGCAGAAGAATAAGTTGCTGAAACCTTTTTTCCTCTTTCTTAGGATATGACATGTCCACATTCATCAGAAGGTATAGTAGGTATCTGAATGAAAAAGCAGTTTCTTACAGACAAGTGGCTTTTGATTTTACAAAGGTAAAAAGAGGGTAAGAGCTGCAGTTTTTTCTTTACCTTTTTAAAGATTTGTCTTGCAAAGCATGCTAATGAGTTGTATTTGAACATTTAATGTTGGGGGTTTATGTGGGTGTTGGTTTATATTCCATGATTCATGCACTAAAAACATTAGTGTAAGGGAATGACGGTGTTCTTGAATCTTTCCTGTGCCATTAGAGAGTACATAGGATGGAAAAGGCTTTGCTGTCTGCTGTTATCTTTGCCAGCTAATGTGTTACTTCGGAAGCTTTTTGTGGAATAATGTTTAAAAAAAAAAAAAGTAATGGAAGACTGCCTGTGTAGCAGTTTGTGAAGATCCTAATTATGGCAAAAAAAGCTGTTCCATAACGAATACAAAGCTGTCTTACAGTCCTACAGTTTGGCAGCCTTGGAGTCTATGCAGTTCGTTTGGGAAAGGTGTGGGTGTAAACATTCTGCTCTACCTTCTGTTCTTCATCCTTTCTCAAAGTGACTGTACGAGTCTCTGGTCTTGAAATTTTTGTGTATGGCTTCAAGTACATATGTACACATACATGTTTATGGCTGCTTCTTGGAGCAGAATAGAATTGTCCACTCCATTTTAAATAGAGCCAGAGTAGCTTTCATGGAAGCTGTATCTAAAGCAGCTAGTCAGTCTTTCTGCCATATTTAATGTAATGGCTAAACCAGTAAACTAAAGCAGACCTCTCCAGTATTTGTCCATGTTGGTGTTCATCCTGTCATGGACATGAGATTGGGTAGTAGGGTCTATTGTCATGGATGTCCTCATGCGTTCCATGTTGTCCAAGGACATGAAGGGTAGAGTGGGCCTACCTTGTCTTCAGATCCTTTTCACCACTGTTGGCAGAAAGACAGAACCCAAGCAGCGCCCATTTGCCCTTTTGCAACTCTTAGTATGATTATGTAGCTAGTTTACTTTAAACCCCATTGGCCTTATTAAGTAGATTTTCCTTGGTTTAGTTTCTCAGTAACCTGCAAACTTTTTATCTTAAGAGATTCCAGACTATGTTGTGGATTTCTATCAATCAACTTCACACTCATTCAGCAGCATAGAAACCTATTTTGTACTTCTTAGACGTGGTTTTGTGCCTGGGTGAAAGCTTGTCAGGCTTTGCATACAGCCTATGAAAGGGTAGCTGAAAATTAATGCATCTGCCCAAGAGATGAGTAACAGGCATGTGCATGGTTTTTGCAAGAAGTGCTTTCCTCAAGCTCATGGTAAGACCTACTTGAGGTGCACCAACAGACTTTTTTTTTCCTGTAAATGAAAGTGCAGGGCATGTCTAAATCATCTTTGTACACAAGGGCTAAGTACAGACAGTCAAAAAGCCCGAGGCTGAATTGATTCAGCCTTTGCTGCAGAGATTAAACTGAGAAATAACTGGACATGCATTTAATTTTGATGCAGAAAATGTAGCCACATACTTGCAGTGGCTCAGGCCAGGAGCTGGGAGGTGTTAGAGCATGACATGGGCTGTGTGTTCTCTTCCTTTTCCTGCTGCCTGGGATCTCTGGGACTCGCAGTCCAGACTCTGAGCAGCAGGACTCTTCCTGCTTCCAAGCACAGGCAGGGGCTTCTTCCAGGTGCCTCTGGAATTTGAAGTCCACAGTCACAGCCAGCCATAAGTTTGAGCAGGGAAAGGGGTGTTTCTAATCAGTTAAATTGGTTTATGTAACTTCTGTCCCTATCCAAGGCCTTTGGCTCCCTTAAGAAGCTTGCCTAGACTTGCATGGTCTGGAAATCATGGCCATTCCTGTGGCAACCAAAATTTGTGCTTCTCTTAGAAATCTAACATTTCAAGTGTTGACGGGCAACAGGACAGCTATACATTTGTCTGCAAACCAGACATCATCTATGCTATATCAGGAGGTCATTCAGTATCAGACTTAATGTATTCCTTACTGCCATTCATCTTTCAGGTGTTGAGGCCTTGCTAGCAGATGACTCTGGAAGTTTTCAGACAACTTGAGTAATCGGTCAAGGATAGAGCTATGTAGAATAGTGTTGCAGGACATCTTTTGTAAGTGGAGACTTCCATAAAATATACTTAAGGTTGGTCAAACCTGGTTTAGAGTAGTGATTGTAAATGTCATCTAAAAAATATTTGTTTAACCACCTCTAATATCGGTTAAACAATTAACTGATAACACAGCAGCTTGGACATTGCTGCTGCTGGGAGTTGATCCTAGAGACTTGACTTTGGGGAAGGGGAGGAGTCAAGTCCAGCCAGACAACACAGCCCACCTGAAGCCCTGCCCTTGGAGGGCTGTGAACCAGCAGCTAACTGCTTAACTAAGTCATGAGGCTGCCTTCCTCTTAAGCTTTGAGTACTAGTCCCCCTTCCTTCTTTGCTCCTCTCTCCCTCACTTCTGCATACCCTGCTGCCTTCTGGTTCCTGCTGGGGCACAGGGCAGTTTCTTCCCCCCACCCCTGCCAGACTGCACAGATGCTGAGCCAAAGGAGAACCAGTAAACTAACCAGTTGTTACTGCACATACTGGTTAAACTATTAAGTTTTTAATTTTTGACATCCCTAATCTAGAGGGGACTCCGAAGTCTTGCTAGCAGATACCTTTCCTATCCCTTGCATGCCAGAACTCAATTTCCTGTCTTGGCACTCCTGATGCCAAAGAAAATTGAAATGAGATGTGACATCACAAGTTGATAGCCCTGTAATGGGCCAGGCACTTGTGGCATACAACCTGGTGACTCTCTCAATATAGGCCCCACTAGCTTTTTGCCTTCTCTGCTCAGCAGTGTCACTACACAGTTGCCAGATCCTGCACTTGTACCCAGTGTTGTCATAGCCAAGAGCCTGAGTACTGGCTGGCTGACACCTAGCTAAAAGAAGTGGCTTGGCTGAAGGTAGGACCCTTTTTACACCAACACAGGAAAGCTTCAGCTAGATCATCTTTTATAAAGCTAAATGGAAAAGGCTTACTATTTTTCAGCACTGACTGCTTTACCTGATAACTGCTACTTCAGTGGCACTTGTTTCAGGACTAGTTAATATTCTAATTGGAACTTTGATAGTTGTTCCCTAGGGATGCATCTGAAAACAATGTCAGTTCATTGACCTCTTGTCCATGGCATGCTCTATTTCCTCATCCTACAGGTAGCTAGATTTCTGAAATGCATTTATTCATAGTTTTCTGCAGCTTCTATGCCATATCCCTTTTGGGTTCTCCATAGGCTTGTTGGGTCACCTCAAGACCTCTTAGCCATGACTCCTCCCCTGCCCCCCTTGATCACATTCATTAATGCCTTTAGTAGTTTAAAAAGCTTGAAGGATAAGAGAGATTCCAGTCCTTATGGTGTCTTTCCCCCATAAGATAGGCTTATACTCAGGCCTTATCACACATCCCTGCATACCTACTGGTTCAGAATTCTAATATGAAGCAATATATTAATCTTCCAGTTTGGGTTACTTTTCCTGTTTGGCTTTCTTCGGCTATAGTGATCCTAAGCTGCTTTTTTTCCCCTGAAAAGACTAGAAGATTTTAAATTTAATTTGCAAGTTAAAAGTTTGAGGTAGAAATATAGACTTCAGTATCAAGGCATTTAAAAAAAAAAAAAAAGTGAAGATAAAAACTTTATTTTAGTGAGTAATATAGAGAGCAGGGGTTTTTTTCTTATAGATGGCTTGTGTTCATTGTTCTTTCTCCCTGAATTAACCTTTTTTTCTCTTAACCTATGTATTGTTTAGATATCTTTTTGAAGCATCCACCAGTTGAATAATTCCAAATAACAATGATACTCTAGTTAAAAATAAGGCTACAAGTATTAATCGGTACATAATTTAAATCTAATTGTACGACTTGATTCAGTGTTCCTTCAGTTGCAAGATACCAGCGTGTTTTTAGTTCTGACATTTAAAGAGAACTTTTAAAAGATGCTGATACACTTAACTAATGCACTTTATATAATATAATATGTTTATTTTAAGCAATATTGAAACAGAACTTTAAATGATGAGAGAGAAGTGTAAGTACTTTGTTTTAGAAATACTTCTTAGTACTTTTGAGAAGACTCTTCCAGATACTTGAATTATTTTGTTTTTTGAAGCAAGCTTTTATAAAGCCAGTAATGTTTTTATGTAGTCACTTAGTGAATTGCACACACCCAAAACCATTACATTTTGGTGTTAAGAATTCCCTGAGTCTTGGAACAGATCAGTTTTTGAAGCTTCCATCATGAGTACTACCTTCTGGCCATGAAATGTTTTTTTTCTGATGGCTATACTTACAGTTCTTTGGCCATACAACATTAAATATCACATGTCTGCCTTCTTTGTTGAACTCTAACTACTGTTTTGATTTCATTCTTGTACTTCATTTCAGTAGAAATTTATTTCTGAAAACTCGATTGGGGAATTTTTTACTTGTGTTTTTTGTATTATAGGGCTGATGGAGTCATGAGAACAATGAACACAGAAAAACTTCTCAAAACTGTACCAATTATACAAAATCAGATGGATGCACTTCTTGATTTCAATGTAAGTTTAATTGTTTTACCCATCAGTCATAGCATCAAGTAAAACGGTGGGATTTTTTCCTTTACAAAGTTCACTGTGAAACCTGATGATACAATATTTTAACTTTACTTCTAATATGCTTGGTTTGATTAGCAAAAAATATCTTCCACTTGGTGCATAAACCATGAAGTGACTGTATCCAGTGAGTCATGTTGAGTTGATAAGTAGTGCAGGCAGTTAAAGAGGTTTTAAAACACATTACTGAATTTTTTTCAATTTTGCTGTCTTGATCTGTAATGTTAGTCATGTATTTTGGCGGGCAGATTTTATTTAGTTTGGCCTCTGCTGATCCTCTATTCAGCTGGCTATTAATAAAATATGAATTGTTTCACTGATTTCACAAGTGAATAATGTTGGAACTTATCTGAAAGTTTTTTGTTTTTTTTTCTAGTGAGTTGAGTCCAGTGCAGTGAAACGCATATTTTTTTTTCTTTTTTCTAATATCACTAGGTCAATAGCAATGAGCTTACGAATGGTGTAATTAATGCTGCCTTCATGCTTCTCTTCAAAGATGCCATCAGACTCTTTGCAGCATATAATGAAGGAATTATTAACCTGCTGGGTAAATATTTCTGTTCTGCAGTATTGCAGTACTTCTTGTTTCAGTAAGCTGTTTGTACTGTAATTTCAGGAAAAAAAGACTACTTGTGTCTTAAGAGCACCAAAACACTGAACATAAATAAAATAACATTTTAGTCTTCATTTTTCAAGGCTTTTTACCACCAAGTATCCTTAAAGGTCCAGAGAAATGAGCAATTTCCTTTTGTGTTTTTTTAAAGCATGGAAATATTGTTTCAGATTGTCCCATAGAACTATGGTGCAGAATCAGATGGCAGAATTGACACTTGTTTACACTGCAGTCTTAAAGAGTTTTTACTTTTCTTGTAATTAAGCCTTTTGGTTCTAACTTTTATAGTCTGTGCATTCCTACAGTGAATTTCCCAGTAATAATGCCAACATACAGTATTAATAAACTATAGTAGTTCTTGGTCTTTCCTTTTTAGATCTTGGAAGGAAGAGTGAGTGTCCCTTGTTAGAGTTGCCACTAAACAGCCTGCAACTATGTGCAGAGAGTGGTAGTTAAGCCACATTAGTCTAAAGTTAGGCAGATGGTGGAATTAGATCTTAAGAGTGTCTGTCTGAGGTCAACTGTTGCTTACAAAAGTTCACGCATCTCTGATTCTGCCTGTGGTGCACCTCTACTTTGCCTTCAACTTAACAGTCCCACTTATGACCAGGTGTTTCAGGGTAGCTGTATAGTTTTGACCTTCATGTTCCCCTCATACACTTATCTGAAAAGTGAATTATTAAACATCTTAGGCTGCATCTCTCCAGCAATCGAGTTGTTTTTTAAACTTCATTAATTTGTACAGGATGAAAGAATGTACAAACATTGACTGAGATTTGACTGACTGACTGACTTGTTTTCCATCCCTGATTGAAGCAAGGCTCTTTCATAGCAACTTCCACAATGAACAAGACAGGAGAAACAAGGCTTTGGATACTTTTCTGCATTAAGTCACAGCTGTTACTTGTATACATTTGAAATGGAAAGCATGTACTGTATGCTTAATGTCTTATGTGATTTTGAGTATTTTTCCCTTTTTACAGAGAAATACTTTGACATGAAAAAGAACCAGTGTAAAGAAGGTCTTGACATTTATAAGAAGTTTCTTACTAGAATGACAAGGATTTCAGAGTTCCTCAAAGTCGCAGAGGTAACCCTTGCCATCATGGTTTTATGGCAGAAGTGCCAGCTCTTAAAGTAAAAGATGTGTCCATTTAATATCATGTAGAGTACATTGTAATCTTCAAGAGACAGGTTTTGTCAGTTCCATTAGTTGATTTCTTTCCAGCTGTGTGCGCTGCATGTCAGTAGTGCTCAAATTCCATAGACTACTTTTGAGAGATGAGACTCCCTGATATCTCAGTCTTGAACTTCCTGGCTTTTTCTCAAAACCTTTTCTTGTGGACCTTAATGAAAGGGCTTAACCAAACCACTGTTAAACCCTGAGAGAACTTTTTATTCCAACTTCATTACAACTGCATGTACATCTTTAATAAACAAGTGGTTTCAGTTTTTATACAACCAAATTAATCTCATTACTGGCCGAACCACAATTACACATGGCTTTGGCTTTTCTTGTATCATTTCACTTTAACATGATTTCTCTTTGAGCATTGAAGTCTATAAGCAATCAGAAGGATGGTTCTGAAGCTCACTGTATTTATTTTATTGCAGCAAGTTGGAATTGACAGAGGAGACATTCCAGATCTTTCTCAGGTAGATAAAGTGTGCATGTGTCAATGCATGGCATGTTGGCTTCTAGATCGCATAATCAGAAAAACTTGGCGTTTTTTGGCTTTCATTTATGCTTTTTTGCATAAGTTGTCTGTTCATGATTAAGTTTAATTCTAATTCCTAGGAAGGCAGAGAGGCACCTTTTTTATAGACTGGTGTTCTCCAATGCTGAGGATACTAATACATGAGAAATTAAGTTGTTTACTGTTGACTTATTTTGTACATCAGTTCTGCTTTTAGGTTAAGGATTCTGTTAAACTTGATTTTGTTTTCTGCTTTCAAGAGAACACAAGTCAAACAATTTAAATACTCAAGTTTTAAACACAATCCTTAGCTTTTAAAAGCATGATAAACTGATCTGACTGTGTGGAGTTGGCGAATGGAGCAGTTGCAAATACTTTAAAATTTAGCAATGTGGCTGTTTTCTAGCAGAAGGCTTCAGAATGTTAGTTAAGTCTTTACGATGACTTGCAGAGGATACGCATGCTTCAGATTTGGTCCAGCTTCCTGTTTTTTAGTGTCCTTTGGAATGTGGCTACTCACTTAACTCTTTCTTTGTGCCTTTTCTTACTGTTCACTTTTTTTCACATTTTCAGTCAGTAGTTTTTGATAATGAAACCATCATGACCAATGACACTGCCAAAGGAGGGTGGTGAATACTATGTTGCCTGATGCTTTAAATGCTTTGCTCAATGATTTCTCTACTGAAAGTGAAATTTTAGCATTACTTGATGGGGTTTGTTATTTGTTTGGTGTTTTTTAGATACTTCTTTCCCTCCAATTATACTTTCCAGCACTGGGGGAATAAGGTATTAGCTGCTTCTTTCAGCTCTTGTCTGTTTTTGTTTTGGATTTTTTGCATCTATTCCTTCACTGCTCTTTTGCAGGCCCCAAGCAGTCTTCTTGATGCTTTGGAACAACATTTAGCCTCTTTGGAAGGGAAGAAAATCAAAGACTCCACAGCTGCAAGCAGGTGTGTATATTATTACTGTCACACAACAGACGGATGGGTTACTTTAGAATCCCTTTCTTCTAAATGATACCATAAACATGATGTTGCTGCCACAGTACAGAAACAAGCACTCTGCATGTTGTGAGTGGCTTTTATAACTTATGTTGGAAAGGTGTCTTTACTTTACATGTAATGACAGAACTTAAGTGAATGCTGTAGAACTCATGGTGCTTATTGCTTGGAAAGGTGTCCATATCTAGGTTGCGCTATTAGATATTAAAATGTACTCAACATGCAGGCATGCCTTTAAGACTTTAATATCTGTGGCTGTTCACTGTTTAAACACTTAATGAAATATGGTTCTTTTTCTGGATATAAAATTATGAGCAGGTCATGTAAAACCTATGATAAATGCCACAGTACTGAGAGGAGAGCTCCTAACTTAAATTAAACATTAAACTATTTTCCCTCATACTGCATGCCCTTTTATTTTTTTTGGAAGGCAGGGACAGCGTATAATCTCCAGCTCTCTCACTCTCTCTCTTTCCTGCATAGCCAGGAAGTACAGTATTAACCCTTTTGCAGCTGAATTGTTGGTAGCTCTTGGCCACTCAAACAAAAGCTGAAACTAGCTGCTGACAACTGAAATTCTAGAACTATCCATGAAGTCCAAAGAGCTTAAAAATAGCATGCAGGGTAGTGGAATAATTACTCCTGGTCTCTTCTAACAGACAGACATTGCTGAAGAAAGGGTAGTTTGATTAGTGGAACATCAAGACTGTTTAAAAAGGTGAGAAGGTTAACACCCATGGAGTGAAGATTGAACTGCAAAGAGAGAGATTATAATGAGCCATGAAGTCAACTGGCTCCCTCAAAACTGCCTGAATAGAAATGCCACTGCTGCTGCCACATAGTTGGTTTTTAAACTTTGGGTGGAGCAGAAAGCAAAACAGGGTGCAGCTGCATCCTGTTCGTGCTGGGTTCTACCCCTGCCTTGTGGCTACTGGAGGGAATAGAATTAAAAGCAGCAGCAGCTATCTTACCTCATTTCTCTGCTGCCTATCCTGGGCAGAAAATCAGCTGCCCCACTCAAACTCACCCTGATGTTCAAAGGCTAATTTTTTTGTGGGGAAAGTGTGGTATAAAATACAGAATGTAATATGTTTAGTCTTTTATATATGTTACTTGAAAATATCACTTTCTTTGCATTATTTCTCAACTTGTCATCAAACTTAAAAAACAAAAACAAAATAAAATGATAGATATACCAAGGCATATGTGGGGAAGGTTGGGATTCTCTATTCAGTCAGACCAGTCCCCAGCAATCACAGAAGTGAGTCTGGTTAAGTGGGGGAAAGCATTTCTGTGCTCAGCCTGACCTTCCCATTCAGCAAGGAGACAGCTATAGGGCAAACCAGGGAGATCACATTGCCCCTAGGATTGCATCATAAAGGGTGAGACAAGGGGCAATGTGTTTCACCCAATAAAATAGATCAATTGTGCTGGAACACAGTTGATTCTCTTTACTAGGGAAGTGTCTGTTTCTAGCCAAAGACTCATTTTAATATCTGGTTTATGTTAAAATTTTGAATTTCATTCAAAGTGTACTTGCTTACAAATAGTACCTAAGGTATTAAAACTTTCGTATGCATGTACAAAATGTGCACATCAGATCTTTGAAAATTCAGTTTACAGTTTAGCAGAGAAACAGAACAAAACTACAAGGATAAACTCATGTGAAATTACTTCAGATCACTTTTGCACCCAAATTCTTATCTAACAACTCTTCCTACTATTGTTGGTTCAATAAAAGATATCACCAAAAACCATTTACAAAACAGTTTACAAGAGTCAGCAACAAGTATGTTGTTGGCTTAAAAATGCACATTCTGTAAATGATCTGAGAAGCAAGCAAAGCATTTTCTAATCATGTGTTCCCATCCCATGTTGTGCATGAACAGCCAGTTTTTCCCTCCCTCTGTCCAATTACTCTAGGGCTACTACCCTTTCCAATGCAGTCTCTTCCCTTGCAAGTACTGGCCTGTCTCTCACTAAAGTAGATGAAAGGGAAAAACAAGCTGCATTAGAGGAAGAACAGGCTCGTTTAAAAGCTTTAAAGGTAAGCATGTCGTCTTATCCAGTAGTAAGGTTGGTTTTGGTTTTTGTTTTATTTAACTGTAATGTTTCTCAAATTTCAAGATGATCCTGAATGTAAGACCTTTCACCCCCAATAATTAGGTTCTATATATGGAAAATGTATTGACTGGCTATAATTTTTTTCATGTAAAGAACCTAATTACTGGTGGGCCATCTTTAATTTATACCCCCATCACTGGAGGGGGGCAGAGCAGTAGGGGCTATAGGTGCTGTGGGGGAGGTCAAGCAGCTTGCTCTCTGCCACCTCTGCCTTTCCTGTGAGTGCTGCTGCTACAGGTCAAGTTTTTAGTGCCCTGAGCTGCAGTGTGCTCATAGCCTGTTGACACAGAGGAAAGGCAAGTGGGGAGGGAGAGAGGCAGGTGGAGGATCAGTGGAGACTGGGGGGTAGAGGCTACAGGGAGATGGCAGGATTCAGGGGTAGGGCAGGCAGCAGCTATGACACTAAATCTGTGCAGGGGTGGAGGTGGAGCTGTAGCAGCTGCTGCCCCCATTTCCTGATACTTAATTTTTAAGCCAAGGGACCCTCCTTCTACTGTGTTAAATGAGAGGGGAAAGCTTCATTTTGGAATCAAATAAATATGGTACTAATATCTGCATCTTCTTAAATTGTTAGAATCCTCAAATGATGTATAGCATTTTACTTGCTAGCTAGTATTACATTTTCAGGAGCTGTAGGGATTACATAGTATTCTTTTTGTATATTGGTTTATCAGTTAACTTGTGTTTCAAAGATATGGAACATACTCTTATTCTTTATAGATGTTTATCTTGTGTGTATATATACAAACAATTTGTTTTTAAAAAAAAAAAAAAAAATGCCCTGATGCTGTATGGAGTGAGTAAAAATTCTCTAGACAGGTTTTTTGGGGTTTTTTATTTATGTACCTCTGTGCCCTATAAACAAATCTTGTTTCTGGATTTCTTATGCCAGCTCAATTTTCCAACAGGAACAGCGTCTAAAAGAACTTGCAAAGAAACCTCATACCTCTTTAACAACAGCAGCTTCTCCTGTGTCAACTGCAGCAGGAAGCTTAATGACTGCACCAGCCACTGATATTTTTTCTACCCCCAGTTCTTCAAACAGGTATGCTTCTAGAGTAACTCTGCTTACGAGCCAACTCCAGCTGGGGTCATCCAACTGCTCCAATTGCATGTTGAAAGAGAGAATTTTAGCTAGAGTGCATCAATCGCACCTAAGTATATGTAGAATGATTCCTCCCTTTCCAGATTAGTGTTTGATGCAAAAAAAATGCTGCTGACAATCTTTGCAACTGGCTTTATTAATATAGGAGCTGGTTTTGTACTCAGTACTGCAAAATATGTCCTGTCCCAAAGAGCCTTGCCAAATAGGTTAGAAAGATCCTATAATTCATATTGGAGGCTGCCAAGGATGGTGCTTACCTTTTAATGTTCCACTTGTCCACACTTTTTTTTTTAAGTGTACACAACATGCTATTGCTATAGCATGCTGTTTTTCCTATGTGACCTTTCTAGACTGCAAGTTGAAATGCAGGTGGGTGCCTGGTGTATTTAATACGGAAGAATTCCTGATAGTGCAACTCTGCATTCTGGATTACTGAGTGCATGCTAATCTTGGCCTTGCATACCCTCATTTCTGCTTAGTTCTGAACTTCATTTGCACAGAAATCAAATGAATAGTGCCATATTGTGGATCACTATGAAGTGGAAAGTAGGGAATAGTCGTCCAAAAGCTTTTTCATTTTGGACTTGAATCCAATAAACTGTCCTTGTGGAGCTCACATAGGAACTTGTATACTTCCTTTCCAGTATTTACTGTCCTTCAAAAATGGTCTGCCTTGTGATGCACTTGTTTCCTAGTAGATAACAATGTATAGGATACTATTTATGGGACACCAGCAATATAGCAAATGCATATATCAAACACTACATTTGGAGTTGCAGAAAACAACAGTTGAAGTTTATCACCAACTGTAAGGGTTGTGGGTAGAAATGTAAACGTGTGGCACTTCTGTAGCTTGCTAAAGACGAGGCATTTTTAGAATAACTAGATGTAGTTGTGTTGTATGGATACCCAAATATTTGCATGCTCATTCAGTTATCTGAAACCCAGAAATTTCACAAAGCTATTTGAGCAGTCAGAAATGCTATGCTTGGAAAAGACAAATGCAGCTGAAAAGCTGATAAATGATGTAATCTATTTTGGCTTGTATTTAATTTTTAAAATATAGATAATAGAATGATTCTGTAGAGTCTTTCCTTTGTCCATTGCAGAGAGAGAGTACACACAAAGAAATAGTTCCTGAGTTAAGTCTTGCTCGTTTTCTCATCTCCTTCTTGGTGTGTGTTTTTTTTTTTTTTTTTT